>NC_138382.1:74632482-74680712 GCF_054177405.1 Leptonychotes weddellii | reverse complement strand
CGACCCCCTCCGTCGCCCCTAACCCTAACGGGGAACCCCGCACCCCGGGGCAGAGGGCGCGTGCGCGGCGCAGATCCATTATTTATGGGCGAATCAATTATTTAGCCGTCCCGGGAAGAGAGGCGGCTGCCGAGACCACCCCGCCGGAGGTCGCGGCTCTCCCGCTGGGCCTCGGGGGTCGGGAAGCGTCCCCACGCCGGGGGTCCTGTTCGAGAAGGCTGCCTCGGGGTGGGCTCCGGGAGGAGCGCGGGGGAACCTGCAGAAGCAGGACAGGCGGCTCAGAAACCTCCCAATGAGGCCGGGGAGGGAGTGTAGGGGCTGGCGGGGTGAGAAAGACCTGGCTGGGTGGGGGTGGTGGCGTGGGAAGAGCCTGGCCTGTGAATTCTTTCCTTCCTTACTTCATTCATTCCCATCTTTTTTGCGAGCCCTCTGCTGCCCTGGAGCCCACAGAGAGGGCTGGGGTAGGAGAGGGTTAAGAACTGGAATTTGGAGTTAGAGCTGGGTCCAATTCCTTCTGTATCTTGTATTCACCCCTGCTGTGTCCCCTTAAGCTAAGGACTTGCCCTCTCTGAGCCTCCACTTCCTCTTGGGCGGGATGGTGAGGAGCAGCATGAGGGCTTGAAGGAGGTGATGTGAGGATTCAGGGAGATGGGGCAACTGGGCAGGGCCTGGCGTAGAGTCGGGATGGGGGTGGGTCCTCTTCTCACACTGAAGGAAAGATCCCTAGGTCCCCAGTATCCCTCCCTCTCCCCTAACCCTGTTTCTGGATAACCTGCATCCTCTCCTGGTCTGAGACATTTGAAGGTCATTATCAAAGGCACGTCAACCCCAAGGCCTCTGCCCAGGGCCCTCACCTCTGGCTGGCTTCTCACCAGCCTGGCCCTTCAAAGGCTAGTGCATCTGACAGCCAGAGGGGTCTGCCCCAGGCTCAATCTAATCCTCTTGTCTTCCCTCCTCTGCAGCCTCCTCCCTCCCCCACCCCCCATGTCCTCCATTCTGCTTCTAACTGGCCCCTCTCTGCTTCCAGTCTGGGCTGGAGAGGTTTGGCATCCTGAGGTCATGGGGGCAAGGGGCGGTCAGAATAGAAGTGGGGCTCGGCTCTCAGGAAAGTCCTGGCTCTCCAGGGGACAAACTTCTCTCCTATCCAGCGAGCTAGTATGTTCTCCTTCCAAGGCTCGGGAGCTAAGGACACTTCCCGAGGGGCTCACTGTCTTGTCACCAAATCTTGCGACAACTGTATGAGGTGGGCCTCGGCGGATCCTGGTTTGCGGGGCCTAAAGCTTTTACAGTCTTGGGGACCCTCTTTAAAGAAAGTAATGCGAAGTTATGAATACACATTTAAACCCAGGGGCCTTGGCAGGGCCCAGGCCAACGAGAGTCCCTGGGGCTAAGGCATCCTTACCTTCTCGGTAAATCACCACCGCTGGCGGCTGGTGACATTGGCGTCCCTTTGCAGAGGTGGAAATAAAGCTTAGGAAGGGGGAAGTTGCCCGCCCAAGGTCACACAGCTTGAAAGGATAAAGCTGAGCCCACAGGCAACACTGAACCGCCTCAGTGCATATTCCACCTTACGGCCTCATCTACCACGTGTCCCCGCCCCAGCACAGACAGGGTCACGACCAGCCTGCGCCCCTCCCTCCCCAGGCCTTCATGCCCCAAGGCTCCAGCCTGGGAGACTTTCTGTCTTGTGACAACAACCACACAGTGCTAGGAGGTAGGTCTCCTCTGACCTTTTAAATTCCCACAGCTGTCCCTGCTCATTCCAGAACTCAGGCTTCTCAACTGACCCTTCGGGAACACCCCCTAGCAGGCGGCGAGCTCCCTGGGGGCAGGGGCCGGTTCTCTCTGGTTTGGCTTCACATTTCCGGGTCTGAGCTTCTGGTTCAGGAACATCTATTCCCAGCTTGAGGGGAGGGGAGGCAGAGGCAGTGAGAGGTTGTTCAACTGCACGTTCCTCTCCAGACCTACCGAATCAGGCTCTCTCAGCCCAGGGCCTGGGGCTCTGCATTTCACAGCTCCCTCCCGTAAAGCTCAGTGAAGTTTGAGACTCCCTGACTCAGGGACCAGAAAGGGCAAAACATGGTATCTAGACCAAGCCCCTCTCACAAAGGGGATTCGCCCCCCCAACTCCGGCTAATTTTTACCAGTGTACCAAACTCATCTTCCAGCTGAGAACTAATTGTTTCTAACACTTATTAAAGACCTACTGCATGCCTGGGACTGGATCTGAGGCTTCAGATAGTTGACCTCATTGGACACTCAAAAAAAACCCTAAGAAGTCGGGACAGCTATTATCCCCATTTTTACAGGTGGAGAAACTGAGGCCTGGGGAGGCGAAGTGACTTGCAGGGGGACACAGCACTGGGGAATGAGGAGACTAGAATAGGAACATAGTCTGCAGGACCAGGGACCTCAGGAATATAGCTTACAAGGGTCTTACGAGAATATCCAGAGATGAGAATTTATGCACCAGCCCAAGAACGGCTTGGAGAAATCAAACATGCTACAGTCACTATAGGAACCTCAAGCTAAGATATGCAATGAAATTAGGCCACAGACCCCAAAGAAATCTAATCAAGTAGGCCTCTCCCTGGTATCTCAGTCAGCTTTCTGGGGGGGCGGGGGAGGGGGTGTATTTGTGAAAGGATTTGCTGTATTTGCTTCAGGCAAATCTTTGCCTTTCCTCTGCCTGCGGTTTTGGTACAAAAGGGAAGGATCCAGGCCAGCAAGAAGAGAGAACCAGGCTGGTCGTGGGCAGGTGGGCATTGCAGGCCAGCGAGGCTCCCTGGGCTTATCTGCGGGGCTGTTCTCACTTCGCTTCCCCAGAACCAGTACTCTGTGCTGATTTTTGCTCTAAGAGGCTGATCGAGGCTCCAGGGAGGTTTCAGGTGGGGAGGGGCCAATTTAGTGGCTACCGCTCCTATTGCCTGAGGGGCCAGCCGGAGCAGAGGGTGTGGACTTGTTCTAGAAGGACCCCAAAGGCAGAACCAGTGGAGGCCACCGAGGGAGGTCGGTTTTGCCTCACAAGATAAACTAACCGGGCAGCCTTGTAGGTAATGAGTGACCCGCCTGGGGAGGTATTCAAGGACAGGCAGGGGTGTGTGGGGCTGTGTGTACAGAGCCATGACTCAGGAAAAGGATTGGATGAGGCAACTTTGAGATCTTTTTCAACACTGAGAGTGGGAATTTCCATTCCTAACATAACTGACCAACCCAAGTGGGACGGACGGGAAAAATTAACAGAGAAGGAAGGTGGCAGGGTAAAGTGCCCCGAGTAGGAACCCACAGACCCTGGAGAGGCACCCAGGTACGCTGAATCAAGACCCCGCCCTTGGCTTCCAACAGAACTGCCGTTTCTTGACACTCAAATGTCCTCTTGTCTCTTGCAATCATCTGTAAACGTCCATGAACCCTTCATTATAATGATTAATAATATATTACTGATGACTGATGATCAGTAACCGTAACACTCATAGCACGAATGGAGCAGTTCCTGAGACAGGCTCTCTTCTAAGTACTTTATAGGTATAAACGCACGTAATTGACATGATAGTCCTGTGAGCAACGTCTTTACTTTTACTATCATTCCCATTTTACAGATGAGGAAACTGAGGCTCAGAGAGCACCATGTGAAGTCCCAGGACTCAGAGCCAGGCTCAGGAGGGGAGCTGGGAAATGCTGGCAGAGGGCCGAGGAGTAACACCCTGCCCTCCCTGTGTGTGGCTGCTTCTGCCCTCAGTGGCCGGGGACTCTGGCCACGGTCAAGCACAGTGGCACAGAGTAGCAGAACACAGAATGACAATGGGGGACGGGGCCATCTCCTCCAACTTCCTCATTTTACACCAGGGAAATAGGTATCAGAGAGGGGAAGAGACATCTCAAGGTCATCAGCAAATCCAGTGGCCGCTGGGTCTCCTGAGTCCTCCCATGGGCTTCTCCTACTGCACTCTCACTTCCTACTCCTCTCTAAAAATGATATTTACGGGACGCCTGGGTGGCTCAGTCGGTTAAGTGTCTGCCTTTGGCTCACGTCATGATCCCAGGGTCCTGGGATCAAGCCCTGCATCGGGCTTCCTGCTCCGCAGGGAGCCTGCTTCTCCCTCTGCCTCTGCCTCTCTCTGTCTCTCATGAATAAATAAATAAAATCTTTAATTAAAAAAAATTTTTGTTAAATAAAAATGATATTTACAAAAATCACCAGTAGGGGCACCTGGGTGGCTCGGTCAGTTGGACATCTGACTCTTGGTTTCGGCTCAGGTCATGATCTCAGAGTCCTGGGATTGAGCCCGACACTGTCAGGCTCTGCGCTCAGCAGGGAGTCTGCTTGCGATTCCCTTTCTCTCCCTCTCCCCCTCCCCTACTCGCACTCTCTCTCTCGTCTCGCTCTAAAATAAATAAATAAATCTTAAAAAATATAAAATAAAAAATAAAAAAATAAGCGACACCTGGGGGGCTCAGTTAGTTAAGCGTCTGCCTTCGGCTCAGGTCATGATCCCAGGGTTCTGGGATGGAGCCCCACATCGGGCTCCCTGTTCAGTGTGGAGTCTGCTTTGCCCTCTCCCTCTGCCCCTCCTTCCTGCTTGTGCTGTCTTTCTCTCAAATAAAAAATATCTTAAAAAATAAATAAAATAAAATTTGAAAATCGTCAGTAGTAGCATATTACTAAGAAAACATTACTGGGGTGGCTGGGTAACTCAGTGGATTAAGCGACCACTCTTGGTTTTTGCGCTGGGCCTGGAGCCTGCTTAAGATTCTCTCTTCCTCTCCCCTCCCCCACTTCAAGCCCGTGCATGTGCTCTCTCTTTCTCTAACCACCCCCCAAAAAAACATTGTTAAAGGAAGCAGAAGACCTGCCCCATGTGAAACAGTTACTACCTGCCAGGTGATGTGTGCAGAGATTGTTTCCTTGCCTGCAAAATGGGAATCCTAACGATGTTCCCCGGCTTACCTCATAGGGAGGGGTCAGGGTTCAAGGTGGCGGTGGCTATGGAGCCACTTATAAACTGGAAGACACTGTCAACGTGATCATCTTTGAATGTTGGGCATAGGAATCAGAAGTACATGCTGCAGCTCCTCCTAGGGAAATCGAAATCAAATTTAGGGCTCACAAACAATCAGTTCTTGCAGGGTTAGATCCTCCCTAGAAGGCACCCCAGGCCATTTACTCATCCATCCACCTGGAAGTCATACATTGAGAATCCCCTGGGTGCGGCAGCGTTTTCAGCCCAGCGGCCTTGAGCACAGGCTCTGGATCACTCTTCCTTGGCCCAAGTTCAAGTGTTGCTTCGCCATTTCCCTCTCGGAGCCTCAGGGTCTCTGTTAGGATGCAGCCCCGCGATTCTAGCAGAACCCAAGGAACCCGAGCTGGGGGAGAGAGGAGCTGATTCCCTTCATGTGTCAGCCTAAGGGGGCTCTGCTCTGGGAGCTGGTCCAGGGCCCACGCTCCTTCTGTCTTTCCCATCCTGTGGGGGTTGCCTCCATCCGCAGGGTGGAAGATGGCCACCGTCTTCCCCTCCCCACTCTTTCCTGTGAGTGTTGGGAAGACCCAGGAGACGGAGACCACCCTTTACTTTTAAGGGCAAGCTGGAAGGGGCTTAAACACCTCTCTTGCGTCCCATTGGCCAGAACTGATCACGTGACCATACCTAGTTGCAAGGGAGACTGGGAAATGTAGTCTTTAGCCTGGCAGCCGTGGGCCTCTTTAAAACCCGGGCAGGGGATGTTCTATTACTAAAGGGGAGATGACAGAATGGATACTGGGCAACAGCCAGCAGTCTCTGCCATGTAGGATTCAAGGAGATACTCTGGGGAGACACTCCACACAGGGCCAGATATATGGCCGATGCTCAGGAACTATGTGCCATTATTGGTATTATAAGTGAGTCCTTTTCATTTTCCCAAGGGATACAGGGACCCTGGGATTTCTCGGGAGGCTTTGTGGGGGCCTCTATGCCATGCCCTCCGCCCTCTAGGTGATGAGGAGAAGCAGCGAGAGACAGCAAACCCCAGCCCACCACCGCAGAGCCCCACAGCCCCGGCTTGGGAGGATCTCAGGCCTCCTCTCTCCCTTCAAGGAAGAAACAGGAAAGCAGCTTTTACTTCAGGGCTTGGAGACAAGGAGAAATGACTGACATGGGGGGCCTTGCAGCCCTGCCCCACAGCTGCCTCCATGGAGGATGGCTACCTCTGTTGCTTCGTGGCTCAAGGCCAAGCCCACACTGGTCCGGGTACCAGACAGACATTCTCGACCCTCCTAACACAGCACCAGCTGATCTGAGCTCGGAAGCATTCCCTCCCTAAATATTCTCCTCTGAACTCAGAGCCCTTTCCAGCCCAAGTAGGACTGACAGGTGACATGGGAAGGTGTGCACTGTGTCCCCACGGGTCCAGTTCGCCCCAGCCATTGAGCAGGAGGGTCTCTTCTTCTGCAGACGCTGGGTTCAGGGTCAGGAGCTGAGACCCCAAGATCAGACGACCCTGACTCTGCCTCTTAGCAGCTGTGGTAACTGACCTTTCCGATTATAATGGGGATGATCGGGGCATCTCCATCTCCATCTTACTGTAAAGATTTATAGAATAATCCACGCAAGGCGTTTGTGGAAGGAAAGGGCTCACAGAATGACGCCTGCTCAGATCAGGATTATGCCTCTTATTTTCTTTCATGTGTTCCACGGTCCTGGATGCCTGCCACCTGTCCCTGCCTCCTGCGGTCCGCATCCTAAGCCTTTTCGGAGGCCCCCGATGGAACAGGTCCCCTGCGTATGCTCGCTTTGCACCCCAGTGTTCGCCTTCCCAGCACTTTCCACAGTCATGATGAATTAATTCTGTGGGTGGAGCGCTGCCCTCCAGACAAGGAGTCCTGAGCCAGCAGGGACTGTGACTATTTCATTCACTGCGGTAGCCCTGGTGCCCAGCACAGGGCTCGGTGCAAGGAAGATTCTAGGAAATGCTTGCGGAATGAATGAATGGGTAAATGCATGGGCGGATGGATGAGCGAGACGGTGTTTTGCTGTCAGCCCAAAAATGTGTATTTAAGAGCAGAGTTTAGAGACTTGGAAAGACTCCGATTTGAATATCAACTCTGTCATTGACTTGCCAGGTGACCAGGAGCAAGACCCTGCTTCTTCTTCACTTGATCTCAAAATCCCCTGAACTGACCTTCTCTCCTCAACTACTGGAGAAGGTGAGAATGGCTGATAAAATCTCTCATTCATTCATGAACACAGTGAATCCACAAATATTTTCTGAGTGTCCCCTGGGTGCCAGGGCCCAGGGCTGGATGCTGGTGGCTGGGGACAGAAAGGAGCGCCCTGTACTGGACGGGGAGGTTGGGGGTGGGAGAGACCCTCAGGTCCATCCTCTGCACAAAGAAAGTGGCTGAGGCCCTCTGCCCGCATCCTGTCCTCTTCCACCCCCCATGACCCGTCCATCTGTGTCCTTTTCCTGTGGCTCTTTCATCCTGGCCTGGGCAGGGGGCTTTGTGCCCCCACCCCCACTTACAGCCATTTCCTGCCCTCCTGTCATCTGCTTCCTTTGATCCTTTTGTCGAAAGACTTCTGGAAGCCTCTGGACCATTGGCAACCTTGGCAACGTCCTCCCCTGGGCTGGGCCTGGCCTGCTGACCCCACCGGGGTGGGAGTCAAAGTGGGCTTCTCTTGGGATGCTGCCCTGGGAGGCAGATGGGTCCTGGTGTCATTCATTCATTCGTTCATTCATTCATTCACAGGTTCCAGGCCTGTGTGGGACCCACAAAGTGAACAAGACAGTCATGGTCCCTGTCCTCATGGAGCTCCCAGCCTAAGGAGCAGCAGCCGTTCCCACACCAAGCGAATTCTCCCCAAAGTTCCCCCAACAGGGGCAGTCTGAGGACCCAAGGAAGGAACACGGAGCTAGAAATCGGGCCTCTGGTGACCACCTTCACCTCTGAGCCTCGGTTCCACATCTGGTCCGTGGGGCGGCTGGAGACAGGGCAGGATGACATGCTCTGCAAGCTCTTCCAAGCTCGAAGACCAAGAGAGGTCATGGGAGTGCCCGGGTCTCACCAGAATGGACTTCTGGGACACAGAAGTGGGGCCCCCCGGACCCAGCAGAGAGGCAGGGTAGAGGCTGGAGGGAGAAGGAGCCTGGGTACGAAGAGAGATGGATGCACCTCGTTGGTCAGAAAGTGAACAGGGCCTTGGCCTATGCCCTTCACCTGGCACGGGCCACCACGCCTGGCTCAGGGCAGGAGCTCGACCGAGGCCATCAAGGGGTTGCCATTTACTGAGTGCCTACCAGGAGCGGGGCACGCTGGGCTGAGCTCTTCACACCAGGTGCAAGTCTGTTGACTCCTCCCTCTGGTCCTATGAGACAGGTGCCATTATTCTCCCCATTGCACAGATAAGACGACTGAGGCACAGAGCAATGAAGTTTGCCCAGGGCCCCCGGTTTGTGGATGGCAGAGCTGGGTTCTGGACCCTACTTACCTGACATCAGCCCCCATGCTCTTCTGTCCCTTGGTGGATGACCAGGGGGCTGGGCTTCAGGCATCGGGACCCTGGGCTCACCTAAGCTGCACTAGGTGGGGGACCTGCCCTTTCCATGTTCTGCCTCAGTAGTTTCAGCGGGGTGGCTGGAAAGTTCTCACCCAGGGGGGTGGGAAACAGTCGGGAAAGAGAGTAGAGGCCCCCCTTCCAGGGGAGGTCCTTCAGAGGACAGCAGTGTGGACTGAGAGTAGCCCCCTTTCCGTAGTCCCCTCCAACACCCACCCGGGGCCCCTGGCGACCTTGCCCTCCCCAAACCCGGAGCGGGCCAGTCCATTCATCCAGCTGTCCATTCGCTCCCTCATTGGCTCAGGCAACAGAATACACAGGTGAGCAAGGGTCTGTCCTCTTGGGGACGGTGCCTGTCTCGGGGAACTTCCTGAAGTGAGCCTGTGAGGGGGGTGGTTCAGGGAAGGAAGGCGGAGGAGTGAATGTGGCCTGGGTGGGTCGGGGTGTGGGGTGGCCCTTGAGAAGGCGACATCTGAGCTGAGACCCAAGGATCAGTAAGAAGCCTGGAAGGCCAGAGGAAGAGGGCGTCCAGGTGTCAGGAACAGCGAGCGAGTGCAAAGGTCTGGAGGGGGGCAGGCAAACCAGAGCTAGAGGTAGAAAGCCGGCGGGGGTGGGGGGGGGGCGGTGGTGGCGAGGGAGTGACCAGATGTGGCGGCAGTCCTGGTGGGCTGGTGCTGTGAGCCCAGAGTCCAGTGCCCTTCTGGGTACAGTGTGGAGCGGTCGGTAGGAGCCAGTGACAGTCCAGTCAAGTCCTTTAAAGTCTCTGTGAGCTTCCCTGGGGCTGCACTGAGTGGGAGGCCGAGGGGGATGGGACGTGGAGGCAAGGAGGCCCAGAAGAGGCTGGTGCGTGCGGAGAGATGGTGAGGCTAGACTTGGGGGTGGCTGTGGGGAGGGAGAAGGGACAGACTTGCCTATGACTGGGTGTGGGGGTCAACGAGGACCCCGAGTTTTGGGACCTTCACTTGTCAGCGCATAGAGCCAGGGGACAGAAGAGGGCCCGAGGTCGGGGTGAGTGGGACAACCCCTGGACTGCGGCTCTACTCAGAACGCCCCCTCCCCTGCTACTCTTACCGCTGCCCACAACCCCCCTCCCTCAACCCCTGCATCCTCATTCTCTTGTGATTGATGAAGGCCCCATGCAGTGTTTGCTCAGCTGTCTGGGCCCTCTGGGGCTGGCTGCGAGTCTGTCCATGTGCATCTGTCTGTCTCAGGGAGGAGGAAACCTAAGGAGCAAGTGGCGGGGGTGGGGGGGGGCAGGCGAGGCAGAGTGGAAATCCACCAGGGTTTGGAGCCAGGCCCTCCTGGCTCTGCTTGGCTGGGGATGACTCATTCTGGGAAGTGGACAGTCCAGACCAAGGCTTTGATCCTCTGCTGGCTACAGGCGGTGCCCCCAGACCTTGGGACTCAGCCCCCACCATTGCCAACTGTTTACCCTCAGGGCCTTCCACCTGTTAGCGACCCCTGGTTTCCATCCAGGACAGCTCCCCTTGGGGCCCCGAGGAGGGCCGTTCTAGGGTCAGGGCTGACCATGGGGCACGGGGTGAGCTGTGGGGACCCAGGACTGGGAAGATACCACCCTGCCTGCTTCTCCTCCATGGCCTGACTCAGAGACGGACCCACCACACACCCATCGGCCCCTCTTTGCTCTCCTCCCTCACCCCTTTGTCCCACAAGTCCAGCCTTTAAGGCTTTTGGTTCAGTCCACTCAGCCCCTCCGTCTGCCTCCCCGGACCAGCCCCCCACTATTTCTCAGCTGGACATCTGCAGCAGCTGCCTCACGGGACTCCCTCCCTGCTCCTACCTTTGCCCCTGCAATCCCTTCTGCTCAAGGCAGCCAGAGTGACCTTTCTGGAAGTGCTTCTGAATGTGACACTCCTCTGCCTAAAACCTTCCATGGCTTCCCATTACTCTCAGTCTGACACTGAGACTAACACAAAGCCATGATGGCGTGACCCACACTGACCTCCCCCCCCCCCCCAGTGCTACTTCTTGTAGCTCTCTGCTTGGGAAACGGAGTATTTTTCAATGGCCTAATTAGCCCTGTTTTATTCTCACCCCCAGGACCTTTGCACATGATACTCTGTCCTTCACCAGGAGCATCCCCACAGCCTCCGCCTGGCTGACTCTTATCCAAGCTTTGGGTCTCAGGTTAGACCTCTTCTCCTTTTTCTGCCCTCTCTCCCGAGCAGCAGGCTGGGTCAGGGGCCTCCTCCAGGCTCCCACAGACCTTGGGCTTCCCCCTAGCACAGCCCTGACCACACTGGACAGGGCCCCTTCCTCAGTGCCTGTCCGCGCCCAGGATACAGTAGGTATCTGGGAGAAGGTTCAAGGGCGGGGAGGGAGGACCACTGGGTAGCCAGGCCTCCTGGCTCTGTATGCAGCAGAAGGGAGGAAGGGGATCTTGGAGCAATTACCACAGCGAATGTGATCCCTCATTTCCGGAGCTCCAGCATAGTCCCACGGAAGATCCTCATCCCCTGCCACAAACAGAGGCAGCTGGAGGTCACCAACAGGGCTCTGCCCACGGAATAATAACAGTGGCGATGACCCATGCTCTGTGCTGAGAGCCGCACCTGCGTGAGCTCATTCTGTACCTTTATCACCCCCAGTTCACAGATGAGAAGGCTGAGGCTCTGCCCCGGGGCAGAGTGACTGGCCCAGGGTCACTCAGTCCTGCCAGAGCTGGGATGGGGACCCAGGATTGTGGGCTGTACGTGTCAGCAGTCCCCACCTGGCTGGTGGTGGGCGCTTCTCCCAGACTCAGCAGGCCTCGGTTCTTCCTCTGCAAAATGGACATCCCGAGAGCAAGGACTACTCAGGGTGTTCGGAAATCAGCATGCTGCAGGCTAGTGCAATGCCAGGCATAGTTTCCAGAAGAGGAGGTCAAAGAGGGGCAGGGATGTGGCCAGGGTGGCAGAGCACGGGGGAGGGGATTTGTATCAGCCTCTGAGGCCAAGGCAGGTGGCACATGAGGTGAGATTTTTCTCCATTAAGCCTCTCTCCAAAACCATAGCCATCTTGGCTGGCCTGGTGGGTGTGCCCGTTCGCCCCATCCTGGGACAGCCGTCGGGAGAGCCGGGGAGGCTTAGTGGTGTCAGAGCTCTGGCCCCAGGCTCTCTCCAGTCCCGGCTCATCTCCCTCACTCCTTAGACAGGAGAAGGGGTCAGCGGGTAGCGGGGGAAGGGAAGGCACACTTCCCTCCCACCAGGGAAGGCAGCTTCAAAGGGGCCATGGAATCCTGAGCCACTCAGAGGCTAAAGCCTCCTTCCCGGCAAATGCTTGGGGGTCCCAACCTAACGCCCTACCTCCCCTTCCCTCGCACAAAGCTGGGAAGCTCCCCTGTGAGCCTTGGTGGCAGCAAAGGAGCCAGGGACTGGTCTGCAGCCTGGCCTGCCCCGGTGGGAAGAGCACTGGACAGGGAGTCCAAGTCAGGCTCTGGCATGGCCTTGCCGTGCACGTGGCCCATCGGAGCTGAGTGATTAACATGATGTTACTGAATCCTCAGAATCATCCCTGTGAGGCTGTTCTAAGTGCGGCCTGGAGGAGTGAGGTGACCCACCCACGTTCGAGCAGCCGGTGAGTGGCAGAGCAGGAATCTGGTTTTTCAGTTTATGGAGGTACAATGGACAGGCACGAGAACTGCACGATTTGAAGAGTTTGGGCATAAGTATGCACCCATAAAACCATCGTTCCCATCAAGGCAGTGAACATATCCACCATCCTCCAAGTTTTCTTGTGCCCTTTTGTGGGCCCTCCTGGCCCCCAATATCCCAAGGCAGCCACTGAGCTGCTTTCTGTCACTACAGGTTAGTTTGCATTTTCTAGAATGTTCTATAAGTGGAATCACACAGTATGCATTCTTTGTTGCCTGACTGCTCTCACTCAGCATCATGACCTTGAGATTCCTCCATGGTGTCCCGTGTATCAATAGTTAATTTCTTCTTATGAATAACCTCTTATCAATAGTTAATAGTGGCGATCCATGGAGGGCTGTACCACAAACTGTTGAGCCAGTTGCCTGTCAATGGGTCCTTTCCAATTTTGCCTGTTACACATAAAGCTTCAGGGAAGATTCATGCATAAGTCCTTGCATGGACCTAAGTTTTCACTGTTCTGGGATAAATGCCTTAGAGCGGAATGGCCAGTCCTATGGCAAGTGTATGTTTCCATTTTTAAAAAGCTGCCCAATGTTTTCCAAAGTCGATGAACCGCTTTCCATTCCCACCAGCCCTGGAGGAGGGGGATGGGGACTTGAATAGAGGCCTGCCCAGCTCCAGAGCCCCTGTCCCTCACTGCTGAGCCCCAGAGCTCCCTGGCCCTTCCTCCTAGCTGGCCTCGCTCCCTGGGCTGGCTGGCTGGAAAAGGAGCCAACAAACCAGCAGGGGCTGAGACACTCTCCACCCACAAGGGGCAGGCGCCCCCCCACCTCTGCCCACCACATTAGTCACCCCCACCCCTGTAGGTCTGGCTTCCTCGGTGAGCAGGGCGATGCCTTCCCAAAGGGCCCAGAAGCTCCTGGAAGGCAGGGCTGGACCTTCTGTGGACCCTTGTGTCTGACTTGCTGAGGAGGGGGGGGGGTCTCCCAGGCCAGTGACAAAGGCTTCTGGGGGGATGGGGGTGCTGAGGATTTTACTGGGCTCCTTACCAAGCCTGCGGGTGAGGGTGTGTGTGTGTGTTTGTGTGTGTGTGTGTGTGCGCGCGCGCGCGCACGCGCGCACGCGCGTGAAGGCCTGCTTGTGTGTGTGCGTGTGTGTGTGTGTGTGTGTGATGGTAAAGGACTGTCCCTTTGAGCTCCGAGAGAGTAAAAAGAAAGATGCGATCAGAACCTTGGCAGAGGGGGGACACAGAGAGACAGAGACCCAGAACCAGAGAGAGAGAGAGAGAGAGAGGCAGCCAAACCCAGGAGGGGCGCACTCCCCCTCCAGACCCCGGGGAGGTGGGGAGGGGTGAGCGAGGGGAGCAGGGATTCTTCATTAAAAATGAAACCCCGGAGCCGGGCCCGCAGCGGCCGAGGAGCCGGGCTGCCGCAGCTTCCCTCTCGCAGGAGCACGGAGACCCGCGCCGGCTCCAGCCGCCCGCGGCCGACCTCACGCGTCCTCAAAGCCAGCCTGTCCCACTTCCCCCGCCGGTTGCTACAGCAACTGAGCTCAGAGTAATCAGCTGCACGGTGACCTTTCTTCCCCCGGAGAGAGGGAGGGAGGGAGGGAGCGCTCGGGAGGGAGGGCGGAGGGAGGGGGGAGGGCGGAGGGAGAGGAGGAGGGAGGGGAGGGAGAGCGGAGAACAGAGGGAGAAAGATGAAGAGGAGGAGGGGGAGAGGATGGAGGAGAGAGAGGAGAGAGAGAGGGGGAAAGATGGAGGAGGAGGAAGGAGGGAGGGGGAGGAGGGAGGCTGAGCGGCCGGTCAAAGCAGTAAAAACACTGCAGCTGGGGTCTGGGGGCTTTCGGGGGATGAAGCTGGCAGTCAGAAGCGGGAGAGGGGAGGGGCAGCTGCCCCCCCCCCCCCCCCCCCCCCCGCAGTCTGGACATCCCCAATCCCCAGATGGGAACACTGAGGCCAGGAAGCTGGTTTACAGTTTCAGGACTGGGCGCCTGACCCCTGTGACACCTCTCTCTCCCTAACTGCTTCCCCCTGGGAGGCAAGCTGCAGTCAGGGCGGGGTGGGGGTGAGTCCTTGACCACTCCCAGGTCCCCCATTGCCCAGCTTTCTGGCCTCAGTTTCCCTGGTTGTAAAGCAGAGATCCTGGCGTGGGAGACAGCACTGGTTAAGGAGGTCTGTGGAGCCCCTACACCCAGGCATTGATTGGAAATTCTCTAAGCAGAGCAGAAGTGAGGCAGGTAGGTTGTGAGATCCAGGGAGGATGGGAGCTGAAGGAACCAGGGAAGGAGTGGGTGCAGATGGGAGTCCCCAGGAGTAGGGGAGCCACCATGGGAGGGCATGGAAGCCTCGTGGTCCCTGCTATCCCTCCCACCCACCCACGGGATCCTCCTCAGCTCAGCAGCCCTGGGCCAGCACCAGGCCCATCAACCGCCTGGCCCTGGGGACCCGCCGGCCGCCTGTTTCTGAGGCCAGCCGGTCCTGGAGTCACAGCCGCGCCCACGGAATGGGGGAGGGACGACAGATGGTGGAGGTGCCATTTTAACCAGAGTCTGCAGCAGTTGGGGAAGGGGAGGAGGGAACGCAGGGTGGGAGGAGGCTGAGACCTTGCATTGTTGCTCCCTCGGGGCCCCTCTGGTCCTACTTCTCTCCACCTGGGCACCTCTCCCAAGCTCTGCTCACTCACCTGACCCAACAATCCTGTCCCTTGGGCTGCCCAAAGTCCCATGGACTCTGTGGGTGCCCCTGGGGTCTGCAAGGTGTTGGGGGTCCCCCGGGAGGCAGGGGCAACAGTGGCAATCTCTGAAGGCTCCACCACTCATGAGGAGAGCCCCGTGACCACCCAGCACGCAGCGAGGACACCCCGGCTGGCCAGGAACTGCCAGGGCCTGGCAGGGGGTAGTAGGAGCCAGCCCAGAGTCCAACCTTCGGCTCCAGGCTTCAGCTGGAGTACTCAGGGCAGATGGGGAGCAAAGCTTGGGAGGGGCCTGTGTTTTTATCCTAGCTCAGCACCAAAGTGGATTCCAGAACCTCTTTGGACCTCAGCATTTGCATCTCCAGCAGTGAAGGGTGCCCACCCCACCCACCTGGCTGGAAGGCAAACCACCAGTGATGGGGAGGCAATGGCGAGGTGACACCCCTCTTTTACAGGTGAGGAAAGCAAGACTCCTGGCTGCTGACCGGAAGCCCTATGCCCTGGGGTGTCTGGGATGACGTGCACGTGAAGCAGAGTTGGGTCACAGCTGACTGCCGTGGCTGTGAGCTTGCCTGTTCCCTGGGGTTCTTGGTCCCCTGGAACGTCCCCATTCCAGAAACGTGCATGCACCAGACTTTTGTGGAGTAAGGGACACTCATCCCACACCAAGCCCCGTGGGACCTCAGAGATGGCTTCTTAACTCCAGCCCATATCAGTCGGGCTTGACCAGACTCAGGGGACCATGTTTCCGGTGTAGGACTTTGCTGTGAACAGAATTCCCTGAGCCCCCATCAGAAGATGTTGACGGGAGCTGTACCGAAGTTCCCTGTGGGTGTGGGAAAGAGAGGCGCATCACAAGAGACTGGTCAGTAGGGTTGGAGAGGCCATGGTGCCAGGAGTACTCACAGCCCAGGAATCTCTTCTGATCTTTGGGTATTAGGGGGCAGGGACCATTTCCCTTTTAGACAGATAAGGAAGGTGAAGTCCAAGAAGGCTGGATGGCTTACGAGACATCCCATCCGGCATTAGGGGCAGGATCAGGGCAAAAGCAAGATTCTCTGAACCCCAACTGGTGTGCTTTTTGTTGTATGTCAGTGCTACCCACCCACTCACCCATCCATCTATCCTCCCATCCATACATCTACCTATCCACCTACTCACCCACTGATCCATCTACCCAGCCTCCATCCACCCAACCATCCACTCACCCGCCTATCCACTCATGCATCCATCCTCTCATCCACCTACCCCAACACTCATCTGTCCATCCACCCACTTATCCACTTACCCACCCACCCATTCATGAACATGTTCACTTATCCATCTTCCCATCTTACATCCATCTACCCACCCACCCACCCATCCATCCACATATTCATCCATCCATCCATCTAACCATCCATCCACTTATTCATCCATCCATCCATCCATCCATCCACTTATCCATCTACTCATTCAGATCTAGCCATCACGCATCCAACCACCACTCACCCACCCATGGATCCATCCACCCAACCCACCATCCATCCACCATCCATTTATCTATTCATTTTATTTTTATTCTATAACCATTCTGAGTCTTGTTTTAAAACACTCTTTAGTTAGGAAACATATATATTCATGTGCGCTGGGTGCTGATCCTTCCTCTCTGTGGAGGTGAACCAACTCCCCACCCCCACTCCCATTCAGCACATCAATTCCAAAGGTTGTCATAAAATGGGCCAAGACCCACCAGTCCAGGGGCCGAAGACCAAAAGGATTGTCTGGACCAGGGACGGAGCAACTTCTGCTCCCACCTCCAAAATGCTGTGTGACAACTGAGCAATTGAGAACTGAGAATAATTGTCCCTGTCCTCTGAGAACTGGAGGAAACACGTGGAAGCTTTAGAAAGGCAACAGCCCTTCACCAACACGATGGACAGTTTTTCTGAAGCAGAGCTCAGCCTTTGAGGCATACACTCTCTTATTACTAAAACCTGTCAGAAGGGCGCCTTGATTCTGCTCAGACCAGCTAGCTAGTCATTCATCCATCCATCCATCCATCCATCCATTCATTCATTCTGCACCAACTGTGTCCTAGGGCCCGTATAAGACTCCAAGGATCTAGAAATCAATACAAATAGTTTCTGCCCTCAAGAAATTGGCTGACACTTGGCTTTGAACAGAAATCAGTCACTTCACATGGGTTCTGGTTGAGGCTTGAACTTAGTCCTGGGGGATTCGAGGAGTATCAGCTCTGCCGGGGCTGGGCAGGTGAGAAGGGGGTCCCAGAGAGGGAACATATTCATGATATCGAAGGACAAGGTGGAAGGTGTAGAGAAGGACATGGAGGCAGAAAGGAGAGTACAGGGGGGCCTGGGTGGCTCAGTCGGTTAAGTGTCTGCCTTTGGCTACAGTCATCATCCCAGGGTCCTGGGATCAAGCCCTGAGCTCCGCATCAGTCTCCCTGCCCAGCAGGGAGTCTGCTTATCCCTCTCCCTCTGCCCCTCCACCCAGCTCATGCTCTCTCTCTCACTCACTCTCTCTGTCTCAAATAAATAAATAAAATCTTAAAGAAAGAAAGAAAGAAAGGGAGAGTACACTCAAAGCCGTGGGGGCCGGGAGGGACATCCTTGAGTACCTAATAAGTGTTAGGCACTGTACCCAGTGTTCCCACTTCATTATCTCAGTGGATCCTCCTGACGACTCTACAAGGCTGGCACTCTATCCTTTTGCACATTTCATTAATGAGAAAGCTAAGGCTCAGAGAAGACCAGCAACTTTCCCAAGGACACACAGCATCCACACACTAGATCTGATACACCAGCCTAGGCCTGTTGGTCTGACTCCAAAGTCTGGGGCCTTTGCCCATCCTCCCTCACCCTGAGCATCTCCTCCTCAAGGTGAGGGTCCAGGAGAAACACCCCGTCACCATTCACATCTTTCAGGCAGTTTAGGAGGCTCATGCATTCATTCCATTAACAGATACCTATCCACACCTCCTCTGGGTCAGGCAACACGGTGCTTGGGGGTTGAGCAGTGACAGGACAGGCCCCTCCCTGCCCCCGGGGGGCTCCTTGCTCAGGGGATGCTCAGGGGGCTGACCTCAACTCCTG
The DNA here is from genome assembly GCF_054177405.1 of Leptonychotes weddellii. Classification (NCBI taxonomy): domain Eukaryota; kingdom Metazoa; phylum Chordata; class Mammalia; order Carnivora; family Phocidae; genus Leptonychotes; species Leptonychotes weddellii. Next base: position 74,662,797 of record NC_138382.1, on the reverse strand, counting down.
GCAAATCCCTGATTCACCCAGGCTTAAAAATAAACCCAGGTGCTGTCCAGGCCCAAAGAGTGGGGGACCACAGGCTCCCAGAGCAGAGCTGTCAGCTCAGAGCAGGCTCCTCTCATCAGCATGGGGCCCCAGCCTCCCCGCTTAAAGATCGCCTCGGGCACTCTCTTAAAGATGCTAACGCTGCAGCTGACATTTGGGAAATCCTGGCAAGCGATCAAACCCAAGCTGAAAATTGGAGCTGCTGGGCGGGGGGTGGTCACCAGGCAGCAGGGACTGGGGCTGGCAGGGGCTGAGGGCGACAGGCGCTGGCTAAGTCTGTGCTTCGAGTCTGGCCCTGAGCAGCCAGGCTGGGGATCCTGCTCTCTGCTGGAAGGACTCCGGGACACAGAAAGCAAGGACAAGGAGGACAATGGATAAGGAGAGACCCAAATTTCTTAGCTCAGCCTCAAACTCCAGGTCATTGTCAATAATCTGACCAAGTGACTAAAAACGTCCACAGGGTGATGAGTTATGGAAAAGAGGTAAGATGGGAGGAGGTTGCTGGTGTCAGTTATGTCTCTGGCTGCAGTGCCCAGTGCTGGGTCCCTCCCAGCCTCCCAGTGCAGTGAGGAGAGAGCTCTGAGGAAGCTGAGGGGTCGGAGAGAGGAGTTAGGAGAGAACATCCCCACGCCCCCTCCGCCTTGGACACCATTGCTCTTCCACAAACTTGGACAAGCCTGAGCCAACCTTGTCTTCTTTTGCTTCTTTTACATCCAGTCTCCTTCTGCCCACCCATCTACAACCATCCACCCACCTCCACCCACTCATCTAGCCAATCTCCCTACCTTCCACCTAACCGATTCACCCACTGCTCTTCTGCCCATCCAGCCGTTCATCCATCCATCCAACTAACCAATCATCCTCTTCATCCATCCATCCACTGATTCATCCACTCAGCCAGCCATCCCCCTCCATTCAACCATTTCCCCGCCTGGCGCCTACCATCCATGCATCCACCCCTCCAAATGTCCATCCATTCCCCAGGTGTCTGGGCCAGGCCATGCTGTGCACAGGAGAGTCACTGTACCCAGTGTTCCCAGGGTGAGGGGTTCAGGAAGGGCTTCCTGGAGGGAGACTGTCTAAGCTGAGACATGAAAAATGAGCAGGAGGAAGCCAGGTAGAACGTGGAAGGGAGAGTCTTCTCCAAAGAGATGGGAGGCGCGGGAGGGTGGCCTCTTACGGGAACATGGTTCACACTCTTGTTGTGGCTTAAGAGGGAGTAGCTACCAGAGAGCCAGGAGAGGCTAACTCTGAGCCTGAGTAGGCAGCCAGGGCTTGAAGCTGGGACAACGCGCCTGGCACAGAGCCAGGCACACAGGATTGTGGGAAGGGAAGTGAAAGATACAGAAGGCCAAGTCTTGGTCCTAGAGCTGTTTACCACTGGCCCCTCTGAATAGGCCCCCTCCAGGTCCTGCAGCGCTCCCACCCACCTGTCCCTCCTCCGAATCCCCGGTGTGTGCTCACAGCGAGATCCCTACGGGCCCACCCTCACAGGCTTTTTCTTGGTAGGTGGGAATTCTGGTTTCTCCCGGTCAGGGTTATGCCTTATCCTTCTTGATGTTCAGTTCCACGGCACTGAGCCAAAGTTCAAAAAAAAAAAAAAAAAAAAAAAATCAAGAGATTAAAAAATATGTATACTCCCTCCAAATTCTCCCTTTCTTCTTGGAGACCCCTTCCACACAACCCGTCACCCGATCCTGAAGCCTCCGTGTCCTACTCATCTCTTTCCTCTTTCCCAGGTGCCCCCACCCCGCCCAGTCAGTCACCCAGATCTGTCAGTTCCATCTGACAGCCTTGAATCTGTCACTCCTCTCTACCTGCAAGGCCACCAACCTGGGTCAGAGGAGCAGCCTCCTTGCTGTCTCCCCAGTGTTCTCCATCCGGGACATGTACACGGGGCACTCAGAGAGATCCTCTAAAATTTGAACTTGACCACTCTAGCCTCCTACTTAAACCTTTCATGGCTTCCCATTGCCTTCTGGATAAAGTCCTAGATCCCTGTCCTTGCCTATATGACCCTTCCCAAGTGGGCCGATGCTGCCTTCTCTGGGCTCCAGGTTCATCCCTCTAAAGATATGAAAGCCATCAAGTTCATTGCTGTCCACACGGGTCTTCAAAGCCATCCTGGCCCCCAGCCGCTGGACTGCCTCGGCCAAAAGCCTAGAAACATCTTGAGTCTTCCCCTGACCACCCCTGCACTTGACTTGGTCTTAGTCTGCACATTCTGTCCCAGGGAGCCTAGTCTCAACACCACGTCCAACACCTAGCTGGCCCTCAGGTAAAAGAAAATATTGCTGAATCTACAATAATATTAGAGTTTACCTCCAGATTCTTTCTCCCCCAGATCTGACCATTTCCATTTGCAATTCGTGCCTGAAACCAAAGCCAACTGCTTGGCCTCTTCTCTGCCTACAGAACATTTTTACTGATTTTATGGCTACAAAAAAAAAAAAAAAAAAATTTCCTTCCTGTCTTCACATTTGCAGGAAAGAGAGAGCCCTGGCCCTGACTCAGAATTGGATTCTAGCTGGAGGCGTCCTCTCTGTGGCTGACTCTAGGGAAAGGGTGGATTTGTTTGTTCCCTGACCTTGAGCGGCAGCTAAGGCAGCCGGAAAGAGGACACAGGAGCTGGGAGGGAAATGAGGAGACAAGCTGGAGCTGTGGTCCTGGGACCCCCGTACTCGGCCCCAGGGACCAGCTAGATGCCGGGAGGAGACGGGCCCCACTGCAGGCAGCTCCTCTGCTCTTGGTTCCCCCAGGGTTCCCCGGGCTGCACTGCCTGCCTGTCCCCATCCCCGGGCCCCCCTGGAAACTGAACACACCAGGTATTCAGATCGCTCTAGGGAGACCAAAAGCACTCAGGTAGAAACCGACTTTGCCATCCACACGAGGACCAACTGTGGCTTGATCACGGACCCAACGCTCCGTGGAGAGCATCGGTCCAGGAAGCCCGGTCCGGGCATGGCACGCCTACAGACTAAGGACGGCGGCACCCGGGGAGGCGAGAGACGAAGAAATAGGGAAAGAAAAGAGCCCTTCCTATAAAGGGTCTTCTTCCTGCTAGTACCTGACTGAGACTGAACTCAAACACGTATCGAGCACCTTCTGTTTGCCAGGATCCTTCTTCTCCCTGAGCCCACCATCTTTTCTCCAACGGAACTGGAAGCAGACTTCCAGCCCAGACCACTTATTTCCTCCCCGAGAACCTCACTCTTGCTACAAAAGTGTAGCATGCTTATTGTAGATATTGCAGAAAATGCAGATGAGCTCAATGAAGAAGATAAAACCACTTTTAATCCCATCAACTGAAGATGACCAGGCTTTTGACGCGTAGAGGAGCTGGATCCCCTCCAGGGTCTCCATATCCAGCGTCTTTGTTTAAGAGTCTTGCACGCAATTGCCACGTAAGAATGATTTTGTGTCTGATCGTTTACCTTTTTTTCATCATTTATTAATTCCAAAAGTACCCATTGAACCCGCTGTAGTTATCAATTTAGCGGTGTTTTAAATTCTTAGAGGATGGAAGGAGATGTATAGAACCTAAGATGCTTGGATACTCTTCGAGAATTATACTCAGTGGCCAAACCCTTTTCAGCCCCTCCTCCAGGTAAGTGGTCAAGGGCCCAGACTCGAGTCCAAATCCTGGCCCCGCCCTCACCATCTGTGGGGCTTTGGCAAGTCACTTACTCCATGCTACCCGAAGTGTGGTCCACAGACCGCTGCTGGCCTGTGCGCTGTGTGATGACATGTTAAGGGAAGCATCAGACCTGGGAATAATTTAGAAACATTCATTTCAATTGGGCACTGTCCACGTCTGGTTGTGATTGCGTACGTTACAATAATATCCTCTGGGCAGATTGGAAAATTTTCTCTAAAAGTTCCTCCACCACAGATAGTTTGAGGAGCACAGAGTTAACCTACTCAGTGACTCAGTTTCCTCAGTAGTAAAATGGGAATAATAATGGCTCTTAACCTGATCAGGCCCCAGGGAAGGATAAGTGAGCTAATTGATGGAAGTCTCTCAGGACGGTGGCTGGGCATTGCAAACTCTCAGTGTCAACGTCTTTGGTGTTTGTGCGTATTTTCTGTATCTGCAATTAAAGACCCCCAGTTCTCTGAGAGCAGGGGAAGGAGGATTGGAAAGGGGAGTGGACCCCGATGAATGCATCCTATCCTACCTCCCTACCCTATTCTTTTAGTCAGTCCTTGAGATTGAGACACCCCTGTGACTGCATCCAGAACCTTTCAGGTTTCCAAAGGAACCACTGGGCCCTGTGTTCATCCATTTACCAGATATCTATAGACCACTTACAGGGTGAGGCAGGAGAGCCCAGTGGCCAAGAACTCAGAACACTGGCAAGACGCCCTGGGGTCAAATCCCAGCTCTGCTCCTTATAAGCGGAGTGACCTTGGGCAAGTCACTTAACCACTCTGAGCCCCAGTGTTCCCGTGTGAGGGTCCGGAGGGGTCCTGAGGTCAGGACTCAGCCCAGGCTGGGCCCTGGCGGATGATGATTCCCACACGCCTGTAGAAAGCATGATGACTCAGGGTGCTCCCTGCCTCCATGCTCAAATGTGACCATTGTGGGGACTTGCCCGGTGCCAGCCCTCAGTGACTTTTTATGGACTAAGGAAGAATAAGTGGTGGCTTGAGATGCCAAACTTGCCGGGTATAACTTCTAGAAAAAAAAAACGAATGCATTTAAGGACTTTGAATATTAGAAAATGGAGAGAGGTAAAAATACAAAGGTCTCAAGATGAGTGGAAGGCTTGCCAATTAGACTCGTACTGTATGCAACAGGGGAGCTCCCCTAACGTCCTCTTCCAGCGTGCACTGTTCTCTGCAGAGGGGGGCCTGAGCAGCCTGGCTAAGCCACGTGATGCCTCTGAAAGCTTCTCTCAACAGCCCGGTGTCACTTCTCCTGATTCACTAGCTAAAGCAAGTCATGCGGCTGAGCCTGACATGGGGAGAGAGGTGATGGGGCAGGCGTGGATAATCCTCTCATTGGGAAGACAGCAAATAATTGGGAACCATGACCCATCTACCATCTTGGCCACAAAGACTCCTCTCTCCTGCACCCATGTGGGGGATTACAGATGGCTGCCAACTGTCTCATTTCTCCCATGAAGACAGAGGGGTTTTCTCTTCTCCTCTTCTTGAATCTGGGCTGGCCCCACGACTGGCTTCGGACAACAGAACAGAGCCAACACGATGCTGTGTAACTTCCAAGATTTGAGGCACCCTTTCTGACGTGCTCCCTCTCGGAAGCCAGCCACCATGTGAAAACCCGCCACGTGAGAGCAAGCCTGAGTGCCACGTGGAAGAGGGAGGCCAGTGGGCAGCCCTGGGTGCCAGAGGTGTAAAGTGAGCCTTCCTGGACCTTCCAGCCCAGCCACCAGCTAAATGCAACCCTAGTGGATGACCCCAGCCCATGCCTCTCTCCATAAAGAGATCTATAAAATAGGGGGAAAGCTTGCGGGTCTCCACAAACAGTTATCACCTGAATTGTGTCTCCCCAGAATTTGTATGTTGAAGTCCGAATCCCCAGTACCTCAGAATGCAACCCCATTTGAAGCTAAGGTCTTACGAGAGGTAATTAAGTTAAAATGAGGCCATTAAGGTGGGCCCTGATCCAGGAGGATGGGTGTCCTTGTAAGAAGACAAATGCATGGAAGGACACTAGACCCACGTGTGTGCACACAGAGAAGAGACCACGTGAAGACACAGGGAGAAGGTGGCTGTCTACAAGCCAAGGAGAGAGAGACGTCTCAGAAGAAACCAAACCCGCTGACACCTTGAACGTGGACTTCCAGCCTCCAAAACTGTGAGAAAATGAAGTTCTGAGGAGCCGCTCAGTCTGGTATTTTGTTATGGCGGCCCGGGCACACGTATCCACACACCCACTACTCAGGGATGGAACAAGAACAGCATGCCCACAAACACTCTTTTCTAGAAGGGGTAGGAAGGGGAGGCAAGTCCCCAGCACCATGCGCAACAATCCTGAGTCACGCTGGGTGGAGGCTGCGAGGGCCACCTCCCCCAGAGGGAAGGAACACTCTTCAATGGGCCCCATAGTGCTCCCTTGGAACTCCTTCCATCCCCTGTTCTCAGTGGCCCTTGGGTAGCCCTCTGGGTGGACTTCCTTTCCCATCATGTCCTTGGCCACACTGAATGAGGACCCAAGGGCTGGGTCATTAGCAAACAGGCTAATTTCCACATGGAGGGCTGAGCAGATTTCTCCATCTGCTTTCTTCCCTCTGGGGCCCAGATGTGGTTTTAAGTCGTGAACAGTCACGGCCTCTTTTAGTTCAGGCTGACAGCTCTTTTGGCAGTGCGACCCTCTTCAAAACTCAGCTAAGTTTTTACCTATTTGTCCCCACCCAGCTCCTACTTTTCTGGGCATGCCTCTCTAGACTTTGTTGTCCGAGGTTTTAGCAAAGGGTGTGATGGCCACACCCCGATGTCCTCTGGACCCTGAGACTGAATCTCAGCTGGACTCCATCACGCCAAGCGCTTCTGAGTCTCATTATTCTGTCCTAGGTCTAGAAGATTCTTTATTGACAAGGTGTGGATTACCCATTTTGAAGAGTCTCTGCAGAAAGTTCAAAATTCACAGTGAGACTCCTCAAACAATACTTTTCTGGGGATGCAGATAGTTAAATTTAAAACTCGTATCTGCTCCAAGATCGTACTATGCATTCCACATACCAATATGTCAGAAGGTTTACTCAAATGTCATCTGTAACTCGAATTTGAAGAATCAGCCACCAGAGGGGCGGGGACTGGGTCTGTTTTGCCCACTCGTCTTGCAAAGAGCAGGCATTTCCAAAAATGGCCCTGGGTCCTCTAGGTTTCTGGAGGACGAACTGCTGGAGGGTGTGTGTTTTGGGGGGGAGGGGAGGGTATCACCTTTTTCCACTTGGGGATGGGATGCTCATGCCCAAGCTCGCTTCACATAAGACGGGTGGTCTTCTTCATGCAATGACATGGCTCATTCTCCGACAGGCACCAACCAAGCCACTGGGCCCTGGGGTCCCGGAGCGCTGGCGTCCTTTCTCTTTCAGTGGATAGAGATGAGAAATAGTTGTATTTTTCAACGCTGCAAATCCAGAATTTCTGGGCTCTCTCTTTCCCTTTCATCCCTGCTTGCAAACAGGCTAATTCCCTCTGGAGTGCATCTCTCTTCTGTGGTGTCTTGGGAGATGGCAGTGCATGAGTTTGCTAGAGCTGCTGTAGCTAAGTACAACAGAAATGTACTGTTCACTGTTCTGGAGGCTGGGAGTCTCCATGGAAGGTGTCGGCAGTTGCTTCCCTCTGACGGCCGTGAAGGAAGGCTCTGTTCCAGGCCCCTCTCTGGCTGGTAGATGGCCACACTCTTCCTGAGCCTTTGCATCAGCTCTCCCTGTATGTGTTGCGTGCAAACTTCCCCTTCTTCTAAGGACACCAGTCGTGTTGGATAAGGACTCGCCCTGATGACTTCATTTTAGCTTAATTACCTCTTTAAAGACCTTCTCTCCAAATATAGTCACATTCTGACAGTCACACTGTGGGTAGGGCTTCAACATATGAACCAGGGGGGACATGATGCAGTCTGTAACATGCAGCAAAGAGCAACTGAGACATGCCAAACGTTTCCATTTCCCCAGCTCTTCAGCTAAAGCCGTCAAGTGCAGGATAGTATCAGCTTTGTGAGTCATCTGTAGGCAGGAATTTCCAGATGTTCCCTGCTGTATGACATGGTCACCATCAATACCTTCAGTAACTGTTTTCTTGTCACCTGGCACCTGCTCCTAGAGCCAGAGCTACATATTTGTTGGGGCCGTTATTTCTAGGTGTCAGTTTCTGTATGGGTCAGATTTTGCCAGGTCATGCTGCGTAACAAGCATCCCAGAAATACGGGCAGAGCCCCTTAGCCGCGGTTTATTTTCCTTCAGGTTTAACGTTGTCTACTGTGTGCTTGCCCCACCACCCCGCCCCACCCTGCGGCTCCACGTGCCGTCCTCATGCTGGGATCCAGGCTAAGGGTGCGGCCCCTCTGTAGAAAGGAAGCCGCCGGAAAGAAAAGAGCTAGGGAGCGGGCACATCCCCAGGAGAGCTGGTCAAGCTTCTGTGGGGTGCCGGCATGTGGGCACCTCTGCTCACATTTTATTGGTCAGAGGGAGTCACGTGGCCAAGCCCCATGTCCATGGGCGTGGAAATATATGCTCTGCCCAGAGGGAGGCGCTGTGAGTCACTGACCATGGGGCGGGGCGAGGTGTGACCTTCTTAGGGCAAGGAATTACTGGAAACAGTGGCACCATCTACCACGATAGTTAACACTGGTTAAGACCGACTGTGTGTGGGGCTTTGGGCTGGCAGCTTCACATCCTGAGCTCATGGATTGCTCATCATAGCCCCATTTTATAGATAAGAAGACTGAGGCCTCCAGAGGGGAGGAGACTGGTTCATTTCCTAGCATTGTAAACAAGACTGTGAACGGACTTTGAAAAACTCTAAGGGTCCACACACATAGGTCTTATGCCTTCTTCTTCTCTTCAGCAGTGGGGGGGACGGACACAGATGCTAGCCGGGCAAGTTCTCAGTTGGGGTGGGGAATCCTGGGTCGGCTGCACCCCAGCCGGGGTGTTGGGAGAGCCTATTCCTTGGGGAACCCACACCCTACCTTCCTGCTCAGCTCTGCCCTGCAAATCTAGGAATCTTGCCAGAGCCATGCAGGGCTGAGGGGGGTGGGGCGGTGAGGGTCTGCATGAATAAATACAGTTCCTCTTGGAGGGAAGGGAGAGATGGAGAAGCTCCAGCCTGGAAGCCCAAATGCTGGCTACCCTGCTGATCACCCTCTAGCAGAAGTTCCTTCATGCTCCAAGTGCCTGGAGGCTTGAGCATTTTCTGGTCTGCTTGTTTGTTTGTCTGCTTATTTGGGGGAGGGAAGGAGGGGCTTAAACAATCTTACGACCTTATTATTATTATCCTTGTTTTACAGATGGGGAAACAGGGGCCCAGGGAGGTTAAAGCAACTTCCCACAGCCAGTGGTGAGGGACCCAGGACCCAAACCCAGCCGGGGGAGGGGGATGAGGCCTGAACCCCGTGGGGGCTGTGGGGTAGGGCCACCTGGGGAAATGGTTAGAGAACAGGGTCTCTTCTGCTCCCTGGGGCCGTCCTGGGGCATTCCCAGGTCACCCCGATCAACAGGCCTGTCCTTCAGGTGTGACAGTGATTCTCGGGGAGAAAGAGACAGGCCAGGGGCCCTAGGTAGTGGGAGAGAGCGTGTAGCAGGGGCAGGGGGCCCAAAAGACACCCCAACATAATAGAACACACACACACCACACATAGAAATACAACACACACCACACATACTGCACACACTCATCACACACAGCACACACACACACACACACACACACCACTATAGGCTTTTTCCTGGTCTTGACATCCAATTTGGAGAAGGTTTTCTCTGCCTTCAGATTGTTGAAAATGTCATTATTAGGAATAATAATTTAAAAATAATAAAATGAGAGCAAAACATCATGAGACCTCGTGTGTCGGGGAGCTGGCTGAAGGCTCTGGTGGACCCCTCCCTGTGTCCTCACGACCATCCTGGGATGGTCGTTATCCCCATTTGCATGGTTAGGAACCTGAGGGTCCAAGGATTCTGAGCTGTCACTGAACACGGGTCAGCCTGTCTCCAAAAACCACATGTGAATGTTCCCTTTGATGCACAAACAACAAAACTGAGAACAAAAGCCCTGCCTTGCTGCAGACAGAGCTCTGGGCTTCCTACCCACCACCTCCCTGCTGACTTAGGCTCCATGTGTGGACGTGAGGTTTGGGGGACCCCTCTGGTATGGGGAGGCAGTTTGGAGGGGAAAAAGAACCAGAGCCCGGGGGCCACGGAAGGTGTAGAAGGGCAAGAGGAAGGGGCTTGCTACTGATATCCGTCCCCTTACAGAACACAGATATTCCCACTTCCTCACGGAAGGACCAGGACAGCCCAGGCTGGGTCCTATCTCCAGGCCTTGACATCCCCAGGCCTGGGGTAGCCAGGTGAGGGCTTCCTTCCCCTGGAGGGATGATGGCTGGGTCCCTGCTTTCCCTGAGGCCACCTCTCCCCCCAGACCTGATCCTGGCAGAGCCCTAACCAGCTTCTCCCTATGGAAGGGGCTGGAGCCCCCACGACCGCCGGCTGCTCCCTGTGTGTTCATCCAGTTCAGTGGTCCTTCTGAAGCCAGTAACAGCCCCTGCTATAGAAGGCCTGCTCTCCTTGGTGGCCCCGAGAGGACAAGCCTGGACACAACCTCGATGCCCAGCCCCTGGGGAATCGGATGACTGTGGGCAGGTACACGTGCACGGGAAACACCATGAGAAAGAACTTGGAAAGGAGACCACAGTGCGTAAAAGAAAACAAACCGCCAAACAGGATGTGCAGCATTGCCCGACTTCCACACGAGATTTCTATGTGCTTGTATTGACAGAAAAATCTGGAAGACTTCGTCCTGAACTCTTGGCACTGATTATCTGGGGAGTGGAACTGCGAGGTGTTGGGAGGGAGGTAATTTTACTCTTTTCTCGATACCTTCTGTATTGTAGCAATGAAGACCTTTCATTTTTGTAATTAAAAAAAATAAGCACATGTTGGTGGGGGTGGGTAGGGAGTGGGGTATCCTGAGTCTCTGCACCCTGGCTTTGGGCAAGAGTGGGCAGCTTCCTCTGCAGGGCTGGGCTGTTTCCTCCTTCCCTGAGGCCCCAGCTGGGGCCCTACTTACTGCTTTTAACATCGCTCCCCTAGGTTGGGACCAAGGGACCTTCTGACATGAACCACAGAGCCTCGGCCTTGAGAAGCCTAGAATCTGGGACAGGTGGGCCCGTAATCATCATGATGGGGTGGGGCACCTGCAAGTGCTCCAAATGCATGAACTCATTGCACCCCAACAGTAGCTGGGTGACTTGTCTCATTTTACCAATGAGGACTCAGTCTCAGAGAAGGGCCCTGGGGAACAGACCTGGCCCGGGGCCCTGAGGGTTCAAGCCCCAGCCTGCCTCTTCAGGGACAGAATGGTCTGGCCACTGAGCCTCATGTCATCCCCAAGAAGCAAGAGAGACACCGGGCAAGGAGGGACACCCGGCAAGGAGAGTGGGTGTGGTGCTGGAAGGCAATCCAGTGATGGGGCTGCCCCCACATGCCCAGTGCAGTGCAGTGCACGTGCTGATTTGGTCCTGGAAGGAGGCACCATGGGCTCCATCTGAAGGTCAGACAGGGGATGGGGGCCAAGGTCACCATGCCGGCCAGTGTCATGACCTGCGTTGGAGTCCATCTCCCTCAAAGCCCTGGTCGCCAGCACCAGCCCCCGTCCAGTGCTGTCTCTGGTGCCCGCACAGCGCTTGGCACGGAGCACATGCTTGATACACGGTTAGCTTCCCTCCTTGTCCTGGTTTTGCCAGCGTGACCTTGGCCATGCCAGCCTCGGTTTCCGTTATCCGTGCAAGGAGGGGGTTGCCCTGGGGGGGGGGATCCTAGCTCCCCTCACAGCCCCAACATCCTAGACTTCCACCTCAGAGGCCAAGAAGGGCTGGTGGTGGGGTCTCCCGGGCCTGGGGCAAATTCCGGCGGCCACGGCTCTTTTCTGGGGTGACGGAGGAGAGCCCTGCAGACGGCCCCCAGCACCCCCAGGGCAGCAGCCCTGGCCAAGCCCGGCTCTCCACCTCCACCCTCCACCACGCAGAGCACCCCGCCCCCCCGAATCAGGCCCCACCCCACGGGTGCCCAGAGCGCCCTGAAAAATCTCTCCCTGGCACTCCTTCCCCGACACACAGCCCAAGCTCTGCTGCGGGCGCCGAGCGAGGGGGAGAGAAGGAGAGCGCCCAGCGAGCCGGCAGGCAGGAGAGAGAGAGAGAGAGAGAGAGAGAGAGAGAGAAATGCAAATGTTTTTTATCCTCCTTTCTTTTAAATGCTGAAACCAGCCTTGACAGCCTCTGAAAATAAATGGCACCGACTCGCTGGGATTTCAAATTCCGTGATTAAGGGCTGAAGCAAATACTTTTCCCCTCCCGCCCGCCCGCCCGCCCTCCCCCGCCCTCCCTCCGTGGGCCGGGGACAGCTTTTTGCGAGCCTGCCAGGAGCTCTGATACGCAGCCTCCCGCCGCCGCCAGCGCCTCTACTCCGGGCTCTCGGGCTGTTTGTCAGGAGCGCTCACGCCGGCAGCGCGAAAGCAGCTTTAAATCCCCTCCCGAGCCCCGGCCGCCCCCTCCCCGCGCCTGCACACCGCGCACGGGCACGCACACGTGCACACACACATGCACACAGCACACACGCACGTGTGCACACCGCACAATGCACCCGCACACACCTAGCCCGGACGTCTCCGCCTGTTCTCCAAGGGAAGCCGCAGAGCTGCGGGTCTGAGGGAGAAGGGGAGGCAGGAGGGAATGCGCGGGGCGGGGGCGGGGCAGGGGGCCAGGAGGAGAGAGGCGTCGTCCTGGGGTTCTCAGTTGGCGGGGGCTGCCTTCCTCTGGGTGGCCTAGGGTGGGGGCAGCTTCGACGCAGCAGGAGCTGAGGCTCCCCCCACTTAACTGCTCCCCTTCCACCCCCCCCCAGCCCCCCAGCCCCTGTGGCTCCAGGTGCCTCCTCTTCTTCCTTCCTGCCCAGCTTCGGCGGGCACCGCTGTCAGGTCCCCAGAGGTCCTGCCGCCTGGAGTCCTGGCTGCTGAGGGGCCAGACCAGCTCTGGAGGGGGTGCCTTCTCGGGGGTCTGGATTCCTCATCTGGAAAATGAGGGGCTTGCACAGGACAGGCCTCCGATGCACCCAGCCAGTGCCAGGCGGAGCGAGGGTCCATCAACTCCTGGGGCCTCACCTGTGAGGAGGCTGCTGATAACCCCCTTCTTTCCCAGGGCTGAAAGCTGGGGCCCATGGGGGGGGGCGGCATGCAGCTGGAAAGAGGGGACAGTCAGGGTTCACCATCTGGCAGGTCTGAGGGGGTGTGGGGGTGGGACAGAGAGCCCTCCCCGCTCCTGTGAGGGCCGCCTCTGCTCACAGACAACCCCAAGTGACTCCCTGGCTTTCTGGCCGCTGGCCTGCGCAGCCGTCTGGCTAGTGCTGGTGGCTGGACAAAGCAGGTGCGCCCAGATGCCTGCTAGAGGGGCCCCACTCCCTGGGTGGTCATTCGTGGGGAGCTGGCAACTGACGTGACATCTGGAAGCAAGGCCCCCTTGGGGTGCCCACTGGCTGGGTTACACCAGCTCCCAGCAAAGCGGGGGGCACCGATGGGGACCTCTGGCCCACGGGACTCGCGGCAATGCTGGAGCAGCAGGGGAAGAGGATCCTTGGAGCGCGAGGCTGGTCTCCAGACCCGCTCTGCTAACACGAGGCACCCTGCCCACACTCCCCTGCACACAAGCCCTGAAGCTGGTGCCTCCCCGGGGATGCTGCCACCAGGGGACGGGCAGGGTGGACAGTTTACAGAGAGTAGCAGGGTTGATGGAGATGCTGCTCCGGCTTGCCGGGCTCAGCTCTGTACTCGGTACGCATGCTTAGCGGAACCTCACTGTCAGCGTACCCATTTTACAAATGAAGACCAGCTGAGGCTCAGATACGGAAGGGACTTGCCCAAGGTCTGCTAGCTGGGAAGACACAGAGTGGGGATTCAAACCCATTTTACCCCATTCTGCCCCTGAAGGCAGAGATGTCCCAGGATCCCCATCTCCCTGCTCTGTGTAAAACTATTAGGCTGAACAGTATGAAGGTGCCAATGTTCACCCGTTTTGACCTATGAAAGCCTCAATTTTGTGCCATTCAATTCAAGAGCAGCCCTCGCGGTACATCATTTCAGTTTCTGGTCAATACGCCCCCAACACAAAGGAACACCAAGGACAAATTGGACCATGCTGTCCCTCCTTCATCAGTGGAACCTGCCTGGGTTCCCTTGGGTGCCTCACAGTGATCTGGCCCTGCTGCGGTGGGAACTTCAAGGGACCCGCAACCGGAGATGGGGCCTGGGAAACCCAGAGAGGGGAGGCGACGTTCCCAAAGCCACACAGCATGGTAGTTTGCGACCTGCCCTAGAGTCTCTCCCTCATACTTCCTAGCTATAGACACTGAGACTCTGGGAGTTAGGATGCCAGATTTAACAAATAAAAATACAGGACACTCAGTTAAATTTGTGCTTTGAATAAATAATGAACATTTTAGTTTAGGTATATCCCATGCAGATACAGTAAAATAATACGTCGTTACTGTGAAATTCACATTCAACTAGATGGCCTAAATTTTATGTGGCAACTCTATCTGGGGGACTTGCTCTGAAAAGAGGCTTTATTTTGGGGTGCTCTTCAAACCAGAAACCCCAAAACAGGCAGGGACAACACTAGTACCCCTGAATTGGGGACCAAAGTGGATCTACGAAGGAGCCTGGGATTGCAGGCTGAACTGGGCTCTGCCGGCAGCTGCTTAAGGAACTGGGGGCTGGAGGCCACCGTCAGCCATGAGAGCCCAGGGTTCCACACAGACTTGAGGGAGGGATAAAACGAAACGAAAGCTGAGACTTTCCAGAAAACCAGATGTGCAAATGCTCATTCCAACCCCCTTCCTTCTGGCCTTTCCTACCGCAGAGTCCAGAAAGTGAAAATACTCAATTTCTCGGCCTCCCTTTTCGAGCTCTGGGGTGCACACGTGACCCAGTTCTGGCCAATGAGCTGAAGGCAGAAGATCCGAGGGCAGGTTTTCCTTCCTGAGTTAAAAGGCAAAGGTTTCAAGGAAAATATACTTCACCCGGCCGCCTTCCTCCTGCCTGGAATGTGGGCGTGATGGCCAGAGGTGGAGCAGCCATCTTATGACCATGAGATGTTCCCAAGTACTACGTTAGGGACCAGTGCTGGGTGCCTGTCTGTGGCAAACCTGTCCCAGGTCTTAAAGCGTAAGAAACATTTGTGAAGTCTCCCGATGCCCCTTAGAAGGAGGACGTTCCTTCATTCTAAGATTATGTCCTTCATACTTCTGGCGTTTTAAAATATAATTTATTTCATTTCATGGGATTTCTTAAAAGTTTATCTATTTATAATCTCTACACCCAACGTGGGGCTTGCACCCACGACCCCAAGATCGAGAGTCATGTGCTCTACCGACTGAGCCAGCCGGGCGCCCCGATGATGGGATTTTCAATGCATGTGTTTCTTTGTTTTGTCTCTTCTCATTAACACCCTTCCCTAGCAAAAGTTAAAACTGGCATCGCCCCATCAATCCTCCAAGTTTGCTTTGGAAATTGGGTTGGTCCCTGAGACCCAAAAGCTTTGGGGATGTGCCCAAGAATCCCTCAACTCACTCGTGCACCCAGGCTCAGCTGGGAGAAGAAAAGCAGAGAGGAGAGGCCGCCCCTGCTCGGAGCCAGTAGCAACAGTAGGGACGGATGGGCCAGGGGCCACCCTTCCGGGTGCCTGCACTTCGGGCCCCACGGGCCTGGCACTGGAGAACATTCCCAGCCCCGCACTGTGCTTCCAGCTGCCCGCTCTCCGCCCCATGGAGGTGTCTCCAAAGGAGTGGGAACAGCTTGTTACAGCTCCCCAGGAAGGTGCAGCCCTGAGCACACCGTGTTCCCAGCTGAGGTCAGTGGACCATGTGTGCACACCTGCTCCAAGGCCCAGTGGCCTGGCAGGTCCCTGCCAGGGACAGCCACACTCAGCCCAGCAAACTCCGAGATGGCCAGAGAGAGCAGGCCCTCCTAGCGTCCAGGACCCCACTCCCAGGGGCCCTGCCAAAGGCTCAGGAGACCCTGCCGACCCAGCCAGCAGGAGAGAGAGGACCCCCAGGGGAGAGTGATGGTGGAGGCAGTGGGTTGAGAAACTGCTCAACCAAGGAGATAAAAGGAGCAGAGTGCTACACTCACAGCATTTTAAACCTTGCAGTTCCTGCCACTCAGCACCAGCGAGGAGGGAGAACTGCAGGAGAGGGAGAGGCTCGGCGGCCAAGGGCAGGGCAGGGCAGGGCAGAAAGGAGCCAGGTCTCCGTGCCCTGCCGCCCCAGGGACCATCCTGCCCACACTCACCCCGGGAGAGCGTTCCAGGCCACAGAGAGCGAGTGGAATCCCGGGGCTGTGTTCTGGGTTCACACACGTGGTGCGGACCAGAATGCCTGCGAGGATTCGCCTGGGGAACAGGAAAGGCGTGGGGACCACTGTGCCCACGGGACCCTGCATCATGCCGGGAAGGTCCCACGACTGTTGCAGCAAGACCCGGCACCCCCGCCCCCCCGATATGAAAACGTAACAAGGGGGGTACAGCAAGGGGGTATTTGGTTCTCTTTTCGGGGCGAGGCCTGGCTTCATCAGGACCGAGCGTTACCGCCACCTCGCTAAATGTGTCTGCTTCTTCCAGCCCCAGCCCCTGGCCCGGCCAGCTTCTAACAAGGCGGTGAAGAGTGTCAACTTAGGTCTGGCTGGCATCAGACAGTGTTGAGTTCAAATCCCTCCCTGGCTGGGGGACCATGAGCAAGTAGCTTGCCCTTCCTGAGCTTCCACTCCTTTCTGTAACGGGGCAGGTGACGTCCACTCCCAACATCTGCCATGAGAGCTCACGTCAGTGCCGAGAAAAGGCTTTGGCCTGCCGGGGTAGAGAAATGGCCTGATTCCTTCCAGAATGTTCCAACGTGTCCGTGTCCACGGGGCTTCTGAGAGACGCCTCCAGATCTCTCACTGTTCGGGGAAGCATGGGCTCCCCTTGCATTAGGGAGGATTGGTCTTATTTTTAAAGGAGTTGAGGCCACTTTGCAATCAGAGCCCTCGTGGTTGGAGCAGAGAAGATCCTAGGAAGGGCTATTAATCAAGGCGCCTTAAGGACATGCAAATCAGGAGACAGCTCAAGTGATTAGGGTTTGTGGGGGCCTGGGGTCCAGCCTTTATCCTTGTCTGAGAAGAGAGAACCAGAGGGCCTGCTGAGGGTGGCAGCCAGTGGGCCTCCATGGGGGCTGGGGATGGTGAGCGGAGGCAGGGGGGAGGCCCCAGGAGAGGGGCCATGTAAAGATGGCCAAAGTGCTGATGAGGTACCCCTCCTGGCTTCCTGCCTTCCCTGCAGGGCTTGGGGGCTCTGCTCTAGCAGGACCCTCTACCTGGCCTGGATGGGCCCCTCTTCCTGATAAGCAGAGAATGGTTCTTTGGAAGAGACGAGCGGGGGCAGGGACTATGGTGTTGGCAATCACAGCGTCTACAACGTGAGGGATGTCCCCACCCTGCGTGGACCCAAGGGCTCCCCATCTATGGATCTGACCTAAGGAGACAGGCCAGTGTGTGCACAAGGATGCCATTGTGGGAAGGTACCCATTAATGAAAACACTGGAATCAAGCAGTGTGCAACAAGGGGGTTGTTTGAACTGGTTACCATTACCGGGTTATGTTTACCGTTTCCCTGTCTCCCTGAAAAGCCATGACTCAGACGTGGGAAGATGGCCACCGCATACTGTTCAGTGATGGGGAAAAATGCAGGTTGCAAAATACTGGGTGGTGAAACCCAGCTTTCTTGGGGGGGGAAAGGATATCTCTAGAAAAATCTGGAAGGCAGGGTAGCCACAGAAACGCCAATAGTAGTTACTGTGGAGGGGGTAGATTTCAGGTTGTTGCTACTTTCTTCTTTTGTATTAATTTTCTGGTGATGATGAGTACACATTACATGTATAATCAATAAAGCTCTTTTCTCTTCTCTTTTTAAGAAAACTGCTCTGTGGGGGCACCTGGTTGGCTCAGTCGGTAGAGAGTGTAACTCTTGATCTTGGGGTTCTAAGTTTGAGCCCCACGTTGGGTGTAGAGATTGCTTAAAAATAAAATCTTTTAAAAATAAAAGGAAAGAAAAGAAAAACAGAAAACTGCTCTGTTGCTTGACCTCACATCTCCCTGGGTCTCATCAGTGAGCACCCTTTCTAGCACAAAGCCGCTGTCCACCACCCAAGGAACAGGCAAGGCAGGGACTGGGGTCATTGCCAGATCCTCATCTTTCGATGATGCAGAAAAACATGGAATATATACAAATAGCAGATCATTATGTTGTATACCTGAAACTAACATGATGTTGTATGTCAATTATACCTCAAAAACATTGGCGTCCATGGCGATCATCCTGTACGGGGTGTCCATACAGGTCTTGTGTGAATCCAAATCTCTTTTCCTAAACCCTGGGGCCAGAGGTGTCAGGAAAACTCCCAGTGGTTCCCTTTAGTGGAGCAATATGGTGCATACAGTAAATATTAGGTACCACCCTGGCAGAGCCTGGGCAGCCTCCACAATCATATCCATTGATAACTCTGCAATGAAATGTACAAATGTGGGGCGCCTGGGTGGCTCAGATGGTTAAGCCTCTGCCTTCGGCTCAGGTCATGATCCCAGGGTCCTGGGATCGAGCCCCGCATCGGGCTCCCTGCTCCGCGGGGTGTCTGCTTCTCCCCCTCCTTCCTGCTCGAGCTCTCTCTCACTATCTCTGTCTCTCTCAAATAAATAAATAAAATATTAAAAAAAAAAAGAAATGTACAAATGTTCACATCAAGGGGAATAAATAAAACGATACATACCTTCCTGTCAGGTGAGGTCAGGTTTTGCCTCCAAATGAATTTACCATCATCTTACAAAAGAACTTTAGGTGTTCAGACCCTTTATTAATTTCAGGATCCCAGCTAAGGGATGGGGGGCCAGGTCAAGATCAGGGCTCAGGCTCGTTGGTTTGGCTGTCCCTGCCCCATCCCCCAGCACCAGGGCTGGCTTCAAGGGAGAGCCAGTGACTCAGGGCCCCAGCTTGGTTTCGTGGTCTGTGGTCACCGTCTTCAAATTCTTAACACATTTTGAACAAGGGAGCCCTAATTTTTCTTTTGCATAGGGCCCTGCAAAGCATGTGGCCAGTCCTGCCAGCATCCAGAACAAGGCCTGGCACCAGGCAATTGCTCAGTAAGTGCTGGTTGAATGAGTGAGGGGAACGTCACCTCTGTCCCACAGGCTTCCTCCTTCCTGATTTTCTATCAGCGTGGGGAACGGAAAACCAATCTTCGTCCAGGTCCCGAGTGGCCTACTCACTGGAGGGCTTCGTGTCCATGCAGATTCTCAGGGCACCAGATCCGCATCCAGAATCTCAGGGGGAGGCGTTTGAGTTTCTAACTCGAACCCCCAGTGATTCAGACTCACACGACATTGAGAACCAGCCGTGTGATTGCTTTGTTTTTTAAGGATTTTATTTATTTATTTGAGAGACAGAGGGAGCAAGAAAGAGAGAGAGAGAGAGTGAGAGTACGCACAAGTAGGGGGAGCAGCAGAGGGAGAGGGAGAAGCAGGCTCCCTGCTGAGCAGGGAGCTCCATGTGGGGCCCCATCCCAGGACCCCGAGATCATGACCTAGTCATGTGATTGATTGTTTTGAAGGCAACCTGCCTCTCTCTGCCTCCTTTTCTAGCTGTGTGATCTTGGGCAGGTTGCCGAACCTCTCTGAACGTCCTAAAATGGGCAAGCCCTACCAGGCCAGTTGTCTGGGAATAAGCCCCTTCCTTTCCTCACTGGGGGCAGGCGTCCTTGTCTATCTCACCTGTTGTGGGTCCCCAACACGCAGCCTCGGGGTGGGGGGTGGGCAGGCACGCAGAGGGCTCGGGAAACAGGTCCTGCGGGTGCAGACAGGAAGGAGAGTGAGCCCCAGCTCGCAGGGCTGCATGAGGGCGGCCAGAGGGTTTGTCAGCATAGGCTGGGCACCCAGTAGGTGCCACATAAATGCTCTTACTGGCCTCACACCCTCCTCCTGGGGCTGTGGCAGCAGGCGAGCCCTGCTGGGGGTGGAGGACTGCGGGCTGGAGGCTGCAGCAGGAGGGGAGGAAGGCAGGGGCCGGGAGGATGGAGTCCAGACACGTCCTGATACCAATTAAGGCAGCTCTGGTGCAGGGGGGCTCGGTCGGCATTTATCAGCCTGCCTGGGAGGGGCTGACAAGCTGTCCTCGGGCTGACGGATTAGACAGCGGACAATTAGGTTTCAGGCAGGCGCTCTGTCTCTCTCTCTCTCTCTCTCTCACACACACACACACACACACACACACACACATCCCTCTCTCCATCACGCGACAGAGCCCAGCTGGGTCCCTGCCCAGCCCCAGTGATAGGGCCAAACAGACCCAGAGCTCCCACCCCAAGGAAGTAAGGAATGTCCCTCAAAGAGAATAACCAGAGACCCCCCTGCAGCCCTCCACCCATGAGGACCATGACTCAAGACCCCACATTCTCCACCCCAAGCATCGCTTCCAACTGGATCAGGAGAAACAGCCTCTCTCCTTCCTGAATCGGAGCCTTTGACCCACGCGTCCCAATGGAAGGAATGTGTGAGCAAGGAAGGGCACTTGGAAGGACTCGGGAAACCCAGAGGAAAAGTCTTCAAGATTCTAGAATGTTTTATGTTGCAGACGCTCTGGGATGAGTCAGAAACACTAGAAGGGATGAATGACATAAATTTTCCCTTGAGAAAGGCAGAATCTGGCAGGACCCTCGGGCTGCTCCCCCAACCACCCCCACGGCCGCAGGCTCCGCCTCCGCCCTGGTCTTGGATGCTTCCCACGAAGATTGTCTCCTGCACCTGACCCTGGACAAGCTCAAGCTGAGCTCATCAATGTCCCTAGGCTCTCCATGCCAGCAAATGGCATCGTTGTCACCCCAAGGCCTGGTCTAGAAATCCGGGGTCAGCCTCACCCCCAACCCTCCCAGCTATAATCCTCACACCTGTCCCTTCACCTCCTAGAGCATTCTCAGATCCACCCTCTTCTCCTCTCTCAGTCCCATGGCCGCCAGCCTGACCCAAGCCACCATCCCTTGCCTGGATACTCCATCAGCCCTGCCTTGGGTCTTTCCTCCTACTGCATCTGGCGCTAGGAGTCGTGGAAAAGGCTCTCCACTCATGCAGCTCTCTGCTCCAGCCTCCGCGGCTCCCACCAACCCTGGGAGAAAGTCCCAGCTCCGGGCTGCCACTGTGTCTTCCTCTCCCCACCTCCCCAGTTCAGTGGCTTCACTCACTCTTCCTCTCTGTGATGATCTCGTTTATTTATTTGATTACTTGGTTGATGTTTGCTCTTCTCCATCCAGCACTGGGATGTAATGGGGTGGGGGAGTGTCAAGGACCAGCTTTTTTTGTTCACCTTTGTCAGCACCGGCACCCAGAGGGACTCATGACCATGACCATGACCCACATCGTCTCCTGAGGGCCACACTTGCCTCACACCCCCTCTGCCTGGAATGCACCCCACTCACATGCCTCCCTCCAGCCACCAGCCTCAGTTTGGATGTCACTTCTTCCCGAAGCCTCCTGACTCTCCAGCTGGGTCAGCCCCCCCACCTCCGCTGATCCCAGCCCCGATGACCCCCGAGTCTAGGTGGCCAGTTCACTTGTCTGCCTCTCCCCCACCCCCATGGGGGGCGTTCCTGGAGGCTGTCTCATTCTCAGTGTCTGGCACACAGTAAGTGCTCAATTAGTGTGCTCAATTCTCACCAGTGAATGAGCGCAGAATGCCGGCTCTCTTCCCAGCAGAGTCCCTGCCTTCCTCTGGCCTGGGCTCCCCTCTGCCCCCGGGGCGCCGAGGGTCCGCGGGCCAGAGTGCACATGACCAGGCACCAGGCTGAGTGACACAGACAGAAATTGCTCTGGGGACACCTGTCACTGGGGACTCTGCCTTGGAAAGGGGGCAAAGGCTTCTGGGAGAACTGAGCTTCGAAGGACAAGTTGGGGAGGAAAAGGAGAGAATATGAACTTTATTCATCCCAAACTGCTCCTGGCCACCATGCTGGGCCCTTGACACGGGTCTGCTTGTTTATTTCTTGTTACAACCTTTGGAACAATAGCTTTGCTCCCCACTCTCAGGAGGCTGGTGAAGAGATGTGAAGTCACGTGCCCAGGACCACACAGCTGCACGTGGCCGATCCAAATCAAGGCCAGGTGTGGCGGGTGCCAGGGGCCCCGTGCTTGCTGCCTCTAGCGTGCCAGGGACCGCTGTGCCACCGTCTGCCCCCGCCACCCCTCCTGTCAGCATCAGGCGGGGTGGGGGAGGGAACCTGTGCGCACAAAGGCGCGCGGGCTGGATGCAGCCTGGCGAGTGGGACACAGAAGACACCCAAGAAGCCTGCAGAAACTAACTTCATCACCCCAGAAGGCGGCAGTGAGAGCCTGAGGGGAAGTGGGTCGGTCACGTGTCCTCTGTGCCTCAGTTTCCCTGTCTGTAAAATGGGGACACGATGGCACCTACTTCATACTGAGGATAAATATCTCTAACGTACTTAGAACAATTCCTGGTTCAGAGAAGGCACTGTGTAAATGGGTTTAAAGAAATCAGTGGGGAACCTCGTGGGTCCGAGTCCAGGCAGAGGGGCTGAGGAGCCCAGGGATGTCTCTGGACTGAGCAGCTCAGTGGGGCCTGGGCCAGTAGGAGGCATGGGGATGGATTTCCTGGGAGGGGACAGGGAGGTCATGGCTTCATTCTCCCCAGCTAGTGGCTGGAGCAGATCCCTAGAGAGCCCTTCAGCGAGGCCACCAGATCTGACAGCAGTGGGCAGCTCGGCCCGCCTGGTGCTCAGAGGCTGAGCCGCTGGGAGACCACCCAGCCCAGCCCCTTCTGGATCCAGGCTGGTGAGGGAATAAGCCTCCTCCTCCCCTTTACCCAAACGGGCCGGGTGTGCACGCGTGCTCCTGGGTCAGACCCCCAGGAAATGAGAAGGGGGGGAGGTCACTCCCTGAGGGTGAGTTAGGCAGTCAGGGTGAGGGGGCGAGTCCCCCCCCATCAGGACTTTGAGGTCCCATCCATGAGGACACTGCAACGCAGAGGGGCGGCCACAGTTCTTGACTAGGTGGCATGGCTGGTTGTTTTCGGTTCTGACTCCATCATTCCCCTTAACACACAATGGGCACCTACCCCGTGCCTGGTTTGGGGTATGCAGCTGAGCACACAGACTCAGTACCTGCCCTCAGGGGACTGACAGTCCAGGTAGCACACTGGACACGGTCATTGTCACTGCCAATAGGCCCCGAAGGAAAGGTGCAGGGTGCTTCAGAGCTGGATGGGGCCCCCGAGCTCCAGGGAGGTAAGGGCAGCCTCCCGTGGGGCCATCACGAGGTAGCGGTGGGGGTGAGTGGGGACTATCTGGGAGGCTGCGGCAAAACACAGCGCCCCTCTCAGTCTCCGCTCCCACATTTGTAAAGTGGGGTATCATGGCCAGGGTGCCACACAGGCTAGGGGGACCTCAGTGATGCCATCAGACCAAAGAAAAGGTCCTTTAAGAAATCCCTGCTGATTTACTCTGTCAGTTCCTCAAATGGGGAGCGGGTGCTGTGAAAGCCAAGAGGCACAGTCATACCTGGGGATCAGTGATCTATTCCCAGGACCCCAATAAACCAAGATCAAAGGCAGAATTCAAGGCTGTCAGACCCCTGACAGGCCTGTAGCCAAGTCACCTGGCCTTCTGTGGGTCCCCTGGACCAGAGTCCTCTCCTCTCACCACCTCCTGACTGAACCCACAGGCAGGGGGCTCCTCACCAGCAGGCTCTCACTAGTCCCGCTCAAACAAATCCCCCCAACTCATACGGACCACCCAGCCCAAATGCGGAGCTTCCATAAAGCCCCTTATTAAGAAATTAGTCAATTTCCTGCTAATTAAAATAAATAGTACTCCACATTAAAGGCCAATTAATTTTCGGAGCTGCCAGGGAACAAGAGCCTGGAAAATGTGCACCCCCAGCCCCCCTCCAGCCCCTCAGAAAAGGGCAGCCAGGCAGCGCCTGCAGGGAAGGGGTGGGAGGAGCCACAGATCACGCACTTCCAGGGGGTGAGGAGGAAGCCAGGACCAGTGGTGACTGGTGACCAGGCTGCAGCAGGAGGGGCTGCTGGGCGGGGCTTCCCGGTCCAAGGAACTGGGCTCGCTCAACCCCGGAGCTCTAGACTGTGTTTCTCCCAGGAAGCCTAGGACAGAAACCAAGTCTCCTGGGCCAACCCTACAATCAAAAAGCGAGCACTTTCTCCATAACAGGCATCCGTAGTTTGTGAAAAAGATGGGGTTCCAGGCTTGTGGTCACCAGGCCCTGCGCCCTTAAGTTCTTTCACTGAGCCCCACAGCGGCCCTGGGAGGGAAGGGCCAGTGTCCCCACTTTGCAGATGAGCAAGCTGAGGCCCAGAGCCCCAAGTCCCTCTCCCGTGGTCACAGCTTCTAGGAGCAGAGCAGGATGTTCCCCTGGTCTCCTCGCCTGTACCCAGATAACCCTGCAAGGGTTCCTTTTACAACATGGAGGATTTCACCACAGCTTAAAAAGGGAAGGGCCATTGCCATGTCCACATGAGAACACAGTTCGTCGGTTGTGTTTGTTCGAGGGGAGGCTCACCCGCTCCCTCGTCATAAGAAAGCTCCTTGAGAGTTTGGTGCAGGCCAGGAGGTCTACTCGGCACGGTACAATCGTGATCTCATGGAATCCTCAGCAGGGCATGAGGCTCAGAGAGGTTAGAGAACATGCCCGAGGTCACACAGCCTGCCCACAGCTTAGCCACGGTAATCTGCGGTCTTTAAGGTCCAAGTTTTTCCATTTCCTCAAGGTCAAAACCAAGGTCTATGGGTCTTCTCCTCTCCTGGGGGGCAGCCAGCTACAGAAAAGAACACTGGGTTTACCACGTGACCTTAAACACGCCCCTTTCCCTGGGGCGGGGGGGGGGCAGGGGGCTTCAGCTTGCTCAACTGCCAAATGAAAGGGCTGAACTCAATACTCCCTGGGACTCTATTCAACTGGAGCATCCTGCAGGGACCCTCAGTCTGGGGCAGATGAGCATCCAGCCCGACGGTAGCAATAGCCATCCCTCTGCTGGGACAGGGGCACCTGGCTGCCTCACAGCGAGCCCGACAGGGACACAGTGAGAGCAGTGGGGACAAGGGCCCAGCCACCAACTCTGGCTGTCCCCACACTGCAGACTGCTCACAAGGCAATGCCAGGGACATCCTCTCTGACCCCAGCAGCTCCTATAGGATCTGGGAATCTGCGGCCCACCTACCCCCTGCTCTCTGTTCCTCACCCGATCCCCAAGATCAACACTCTGCCCAGGCCAGGAGGAGAAGGCAGGGGAGGTATGCAGGGGAGGGGCTAGAAGTGTGGGGGCTGGGGGGGAGCAGATGGTGGGGGGCCCTTCTGACCCTCCATGGAGCCCCCATGCCTCCCCCTCCCGCTGAGCTCTGACTTAGAAACCCCAGCATTTCACAGAAGCTTCTCCCCCGGGAATCATCAGAGAAGCACTGAGGCGTCCTGTTTCTCCTTGATAAGGAAGGCGAGCGGGAGTGGGAGCCGTCTGTCTGCCGTGCTCGCTCCCTGCTTGGGGAAGGAGGGCTCCGAACATCCAGCCCACTCTAAGGAGCACCTGTGTGACAGGCACAGTGCTGGGCACCGAGGACAGGAAAACGGACCAGCCATGGCTCTTGTGCCTGAGAAGTCACCCTGAAGTAGGAGAATCAGACAGAAGGTAAACACGGACGCCACACCAGGACAACTGCCACTTGGCTCTGTGAGCACAGAACTCTGGAAGCGACTTGTCAGGAGGGTGGTTCCCAGAGCCACGATTGACCAGGGTCTGAAGGCAGCGTGGAGAGCAGAGGGCATTCCTGGCAGAGGGCGCGGCACGAGCAAAGGCCCTGTGGCACAAGTGAACAAGGTTTTCTGCAGGGGAGGGGGAGAAAGCAGCCTGGTATAGTCCAAGCGCAGTCATACGGGTGGAGCTGACGAGACAGGAGCGGCCAACTGGGGTTCAAGTGCTCAAGGCCTTCCGCCTCGTGCTCTGCCAAGTTTAGACGCAATAAAAGTAATCATGAGAGTAGCCACCCCACTACTGAAAGTTTACGGTGTGTCCAGCACCATGCTAAGCCTGCCTCAGGCACTAGGGCTCACTGAACCCGCCAACGAGCGCATCAGATGGCTACTGTTATCATCCCCGTTGACGGATAAGGAACTGAGGCCCAGAGAGGTCAGGAAAGCTGCTGGCGGTCACACAGCTGACAGTGGCCAGGCTGGTACTCGGACTCAGGTTCCTAACCCTGACCCAGCAGCATGTGCTGCCTCTAAGGGCTTTGGATTTCCTCTTAAGGGCACCGAGAGCCACGAAGAATTTTTTAAGGGAGGTGGGTAGCACAGTCTCAGTGCCCTGAACCCCTAAGTCAGGCTCGTGGAGACTTGGCACGTCCGTTTTCCGGGTCCACTGGCCATTCCAGGTTCCCCAGCCTGGATCTGTTCTTGTTTTCCTTCTGCTCTTTGCTGAATACCAAGGTTTGGCCTGAGTCTTCTGCCCCAGCCCACTGTCCCTAGGTTCCAGCCCTTGGGCTGTGGGGGCCCTCCCTTCCAGGGCCTCCACAGAACCCAGACTCCCCCTGCCCCCAGTCAGGGGGCTCAGCCCCTCTGGCCCTTCCTGGGGCCCCCACGTTGCCCACTCTTTCCTCTCTTGCCTGCCTTGCTCTGGGATAGCATCCAGGGGGTGTGCCTGGGATGTGACCTCCCAGTGAAGCTGAACGACCCTCCGAAGCCAGCAGAGGTGGCCTCCCCGTGGGGGCTGTAGCAGCCCTGTGCCCCTTTCTCAGCCTCCAGCTTCCTCAGCATTGTAGGCAGCACAAGACAGCAGGTGTGGGAGACCCCCCAGCATGTCCATTCTCTAACTACCCCACTGTACAGATGGAGAAGCTGAGGCCCGGACATGGAAGGTCCGCAGAGCAGCTGGGGACCCGGAATTCCTGTGCTCTTGCCACAGCTCCAAGATCCTGGTCTTTCATCGTTCCCGCCCCATACGTTTACTGAGCGCTGTGTGTTTTCACACAGGGCACATCACATTTGGTCCTCACGTAAGGCTAGAGCAGGCCGGGTTAAAACAGGAAGTCTGGGCTCTCCTGCTGTAGCTCCTTCTGCCGCTAAATAGGCAGAGTCCCACGTCAGCCTCTGTGCCTCACAGAGTGGTGGAGGCGGGCAGTAGGTCAATGACTTACCCAAGTTCATGTAGCAGGCCAGCCACGGTCACGAGGGTCTCCTGTCTGAGGTCCTTCCTGTTCTTCCATGTTAAGACTGGCAAAAGCCTTGGCTGACGCTCCCCTTCCTTGTGTTCGTGGCAGGCATTACTAATTGATCACAGCACTCTCTCAGCCCAGATGCAGCCTCGGAATCCTTCTCAACACACGCTTCTCAATACAGCTTTCACCCACTGAGAGCTGGTGATCGAGGTGACACCTGTTCACCACTCTCCCCAGACTTCAGATCTAGTCTGATCTCGTCCCTGGCCAGGGCCCAGCACACGGTGCAGATCACAGGAATAAACATTTGCTGAGTGAGGGAAGGAGCAAATGGTAGCCACTGAATGAACAGCACCGGCCAAAGCCAGTCACTCTAAACCTGCTTCCTCTGTAGTAACAATGGGACAATAACAATAAGAGTAATGTCCCAGCGACTGAGGTCTCCCGCGGCCTCCAAGGCATTTCAGCCGAGCTGAAGGACCACTCTGGGAGGTCACGTCCCCGGGGCCACACACCGCGTGACACAGTCAGGACCTGACCCTGCCTCCTGGCCCAGCACTCTGCCCCTGACCCCATCTCAGCTTGTTGTTTACCATCTGGGCCAGCTGGACTGGACCTGGGTCTCAACTGGGGACATCACGGGTGTCGAGGGCAGATCCCAGGGACTAGAGCGGCAGTGGGTTGATTAGGAGCTTCCTCACCCTACTTGAAATTTTAGAATCGCAGGGGAGAACACAGGGCACCCCCTTCTTTGTACATGTCGGCCGGGAGGGGAGGTCGTCTAGAGAGCTTGGCTGAGGTGGGTCTGCACAGTCCAGTCTCAGAGCCCCCAAGATGTCCTCTCTCCCAGCATCCTGTGAATGCATAGTTAGTTGTTTATTTAGTGCCTTTTTTAGAATGCGAAGCCCTTGGAGGGAGGGACCCCAGGCACCTAAGGTAAGATTTGGCTCAAGAGGGGTGCTCAGTAAACACTGGATGGATGGATGTAAGGGAAGGAGGACATGAGTGAATAAATGAGTGGATGGATGGATGGATGGATGGATGGATGGATGGATGGATGACTGTCCCCTGCACTGGGAGGCATCCAGTGACACAGGCAGGGAGGAATAGAGGATGAACTCTGAGATGTGAGCAGGCAGGTCACCCCAAGGATCTCCCCCACCCCAGCATTTTCATTAGGACACATCTGCCGCACCTGGCCCCTTGGCCCCTGCCCCGGAAAGATATAGACGCCTCTGCCGGCTTTATTAAGGACCTATTAACCCGGTGTCTTTCAGACCTGGGTTACAGAAGCCAGCCCTGGGCAGGGCTGATGATGTTATCACCACAGACCTTGGTTTAGAGCCCCAGAGGGGCTCCAGTGGGGGCAGGGGGCTAGGAACCTAGGTCACAGCGAGGGCTTCAGGGCCACACAGGTCTGCCTGCTTTAATCCTAGTTCCTCTGCTAATTGGCTGTGTGGCCTTTGGCCGCTCACTTGCCTTCTCTGAGTTGCCGCTCCCTCACGTGTAAAATGGGCTAATAACGTGCTTGTTTGAGAATTCACTGAGCGAACGCATTATATCACTCAGCACAGAGGAGACGCTTGCTATAACCAGTAACATCCCGAGGACCCTCTGGAGCCAGGCAGGGCGGAACACGCACCCCATCAGCCACCTGACCCTCTTGGGATAGGCAGGTGCAGTAACCCTCCCTAATTTATGAATGAGCAAACTGAGAATAACAGGGAGCTTAAGTCACACAGCCATACAGCCGGGAGGGGCCAGGGCCAGGATTCAGACGTAGGCACTGGACGTCACAACTGGGTAATTTCCTCCCTGGCTGCTGAGCAGGAACAAAGCCTGGGCCGGGTGGGTGGGGCTGGAGGGGGCCTCTTCCATCTCCAGTCGCCCACCCCCCTCAGCGCCTTGAGGTGACAGCACAGCAGAGCAGAGGGGGAGCTAGGATAATAACAGAGATTTACAGTTTCCAGCGCAATTAACTGCACCATCTGGATGCCACACGTCCACCTGGGTGTGTTAGGGACCCCAACCCTTCGGCATAAGTGGCAGGAAGGGACAAGGGGGATGGGAGAGCTGTCGGGGGGCTGCCAGGTTGGTGGCGGAGACTGCGTGGGGCCCACCTGGCTCTCCTCGAGCCCCCCCGTGTGCCCCTGAGATCTTTCACTAAGAGAGCTGGGTCCCTGCCAGTTTCCGAAGAGTCCCGAATGGTTGAACCCAAGGATGCAAATGCAGAGGGGGTCGTGGCCTGAGCCAGGAAAAGGTCAGAGGACACACAGTAAGAGCAGCAGGGACACAAACCCAATGCCTGTTTTCAGGGGTGCACGACGGTCCAGGACTCGACCACCTTGTGGTCTGTGCCACCTTCCAGCCTTGTGATCCCCCGCAAGTGGCTTCACCCGTCTGAGGCCCTGTCTTCTCACCTGTGAAATCAGGATCATCATGGTACGTATCATGGTCGTCCTCAGGAGGGCTGTTTTGAAGGCTAAACTGGGTAAGGAAATGTACAGACCCCGGTGTAATGCCTGGCACAGAGTAATTCACAACCAGTGGTTGTTGAGATTAGTGTCCCATTTACCAGAGGGGAAAACCGAGGCCCAAAGAAGGTAAGTGACCTGCCTCGGGCTGTACTGTGGGTTGGTGGCGGAGCCTGTGACAAAGATGGACCTACCCTGAGATAGAGCCAAGCCCAGAGTCTCGGGCCTCCAAGGTGGCAACCCTGGGTCACGCCAGGGAGAGTGGTAAACCCCTTCCAGCTCCAGTAACAGCTGCCCTGTTCTGAGTACCTACTCCATGCCAGCTGCTGCTAAGAGCTTTGATACATCACTTCGAGGAATGATCACAACGTGGGAGGTGGGCATTGCACTGTCCCTATCATCCAGGTGCTCAAGCTTCAGGGGGGCCCCAGCTGGGATTCATCACCGGGACACTCTGGTTCTGAAGCCCTGGTTCTCGGCACCAGCTACTGTCCTTGGGCAGAGGGGGGGTCTTCTCTTCACTGTAGCAACTGCTCTCAGCTTCTAACTGTGTCTTCATTTCCTCCTAAAAGAAGGAGAGGGCTAATTATGATGCCAAGTCAGCCATGGTGGACCTGAAGTCTTCTGGACATCAGATAGAAGCTTCCCCTTCAGGGCCGAGGACCCTCTTCCACATGTGGAAAGGGGGCGGGAGGAGGGAGGAAGGAACATCACCCCATGCCCCCCAATCTCTCCTTAGCTCTGTGGAGTCCGAGTGGCCAGATCCCCTCAGCCACCAGGAGGCGGGGAGCGTTGGCGGGGGGGGGGGGGGGGGG
>NC_138382.1:74607390-74632382 GCF_054177405.1 Leptonychotes weddellii | reverse complement strand
CCTTCCCTCTTGGCCAGTGTGACCACGGCAGGGGCCAGGAAAATGACAGCTGTCCTGCCCAGGGGAGAGAGGTCCCAAAGTCCTTGGCCCCAGGCCCGTTCCGGGCCATACCCTGGGGACCAGCCCCGAGGGCCAGGGGCCCACTTACACCCCCCTGCCTTCGAAGAGCGGTGCCAGATGGGGAGGCTCTGGCTCATGGCCTCTGCCCCAGCTCCGCAGGCCCCGTGACCTGTCCTCCTGGGATCCCCTGGCCTGTCCATCTGAGATGACCCTTCCCCCTTCCCCGCAGAAACCCAGACCTCTGACCCTTATTAAAAACAAACCAAAGTCTGGAAAGAAAAAAATCCTCCACAAACAGCCTCAGAAATGATCGTGTGTCTGCCCCAACACACACACACACACACACACACACACACGCATGCACACACACACGCATGTACACACCAGCCTCAGACGTGCGCGGCTGCAGCCAGCTTTCGCGTAAACAAGTTGTTGGAGAGTGCTTTTGTTTATGAAACATTTAGGTTTCCCTCAACTTCCTTGGGGGGGAGGGGGTGGACTGTCTCCTAGTTTTCCGGCGACCAGGAAACGGAGACGAAGCCTGGGGTTTGGCGGGATTTCATTTCTCCCTCTGTGCTCTCTGCCGGGTACAATCTGGGGAAGGGCACGCGAAAAGAAAAGGAGGGGGGGGGGGCCCTGGGCATCCCCTGGGAGAAGTCCCCCACCCCCACGGGGAGGTCAGGCTCAGAGAGGGCGGCAGGCAGGCCCGGGCTCCCCTCGGCGACCCGGAGGACGCGGCCCAGCGCTCAGAAAACATCGGGGACGCTCAGTGATGCGTCCCTGCCCCCTCGGCTCCCGCTTCCAGCGCCGGGAAACCGCCGAATCGGCCAGGAACAAAGGCGGGGCTGCCTCCCAAAGGCGTACAACAAACAGTTTTGCTTTTTTTTTTTTTTTTTTCTTTTCGCACCCTAGCGTACGGCCCAGCAGCTTTGGGGTCCGGGCGGCGCCGGGGCTGCGGCTGGTGCCGCCGCGACGCCCGCGCGGGGCATGCCGCGGGGCGCATGCGCGGGCCGGGGCGCAGGAGGCCGCGGCCGCCCGCGCAGCCTCGCTCGAGCCGGTCTCCGTGGCAACGGGCTCGCGGGGGGGGAGGGGCCGGGCGGCGTGGGCTGCGGCGGCTGCTATTTCTGCCGCTTCCTGTTCCTCGCGGCCACGTCGCCATGGCAACGGTGTTACTCAGCGCGGCCGCTTCCCGGCTCGGCTGGCGCGCGTGACCCCGGCCGCCCGCGCCCCCTCGTCTCTCACTTGCTGCGCTGCCGCTCTCCCCCCCGCCCGCCGGCGGCGTCCTCCTCCGGCACCCCGGTCCATCCCGCGCGCCCCGGCGCCCCATCCTTCCCCCTGCTCCCCGCCCCTCTCCGCCGGTGCCCGCGGCCCGGGAGGGAGGGCGGAGGGAGAGGCAGATTGATGGGGGACGCTTATTAAAAAACATTGTAACCGTTTCCGTTTTTATTACGTTGACAAGGGAGCGTTATTTACTGTTATTGTTTGCCGAGCGGGCCGCGCCGGAGCGCGGGCGGCCTCCCGGGAGCTCACCTTTCGGGCGGGCCCGGGGAAGTCGCGGGTGGGAGCGGGAGGCGGGGGCGGCGAGGGGGCGCCCCGGGCAGACGCGGCCCCCCGGAGGTCCTGCCCTTCGCCCTTTCCCCCGGCAGCCCGGCCGACCCCCGCCGCGGGGCGTGTGTGCGCGCGGGGAGAGACTGCAGAGGCCGGGTGACTCGTGCTGAAGGAGAAAGGCAACAAAAAATAAAAAAGGAACAGATGACTTCATTCTCGGGAAGGCTCCGTCCTACGTGGACCAATTTCCTGGGGACACAGCTCGGCTGCCGTTGGAAGCACTTAAAACTAAACCAGATAAAGACCAGAAAATTCTCAGCATTGCCTGAGCCGATCAAGGGCAGGTTGGTGGTGCGTGAGCCCTGGGTGTGCAGGGAGGAGGGTCGCATTCCTCCACCGCCCCTGGGGCTTCGCTTCCAACACACACCTCCCCGCCTCCCCACCCATACTCCCTCCGGTACCCCGAGAGGGTGAGCAACTGCCCCAAGGTCACACAGCCAGTTTTTTATTCTGCTTGGACACCCGCAGGGACAAAACCCGGCGGAGGCTGGGGAACGAAAGCCAGTGGCTGGCCTGGGAGGCTTGGAAGAGGGTGAGGCTCAGCTGGAGGCCCAGCAAGGGAAGATTAACTCGGCAGGTCTAAGCTCTGGCAGGCCTGGCTCCTGCTTACCACACTGGAGCCTTCAGCTGGGGGGGTTTGTGGGAGGTGTGTCCCCAGGGATCTGAGGGGCCTGAAGGATGCCCCCACCCCCCAAGCCCCTGCTGGGATGCTAATCTCATCCTGCTAATTAAAGTTTGCAATTCTGTCCCTAACTCAACTCCCCACTCTTGAACGTTATTAGCTGAAAGGCAAACAATTGGTGCTCCAGACAGAAGCCAGAGGAAAAAGGCCTCTGCAGTTCACATTATAAAAAGGATTTTAAAAAAGATGTTTATACTTATAAACAAATGACTCCTAATGAACAGACCAGGTTTTGGAAACTTAATTTTCAGAGCACACCCCACCCCCAACCTATTTTGTGTTTTTATCCCCCTTCCAAGGACACGAGGCTTGGGATTTGGTCGCCGCAGCCTCTCCTGGTCTCTTGGCCTTAGATGATCGACCATGGCTTTTCCGGGCCCAGGATCGCCTCTCCAGACTCCCTGGAGTCTAAAGCGACAAGCCGGTTCCCGATTAAGGCCTCTGGGTCTGGGGCAGCGCAGCAAGATAAAGTTATCTTCAGCTCTGTTCCCAGCAACCACCAGTTCTCAGCTTTGGAGCCCTTCCTGAATGCATGAATCAAAAGTCTTGGGCTCCAAGAAAAGAGAGTTAGCCCCCAACCCCCAGTCCTTCCCCAGTCCTTTGCTGCCAGCTCCGTGATATGGGAAGGCGGCACCGCCCTCCACTCCTCCCCCTGCCCTGGCCTTCCAAGCAAAACTCATCTCTGGCCACAGGTTTAGAGTTTAGCAGATGTGAGAGTCCTGCCCCTGGGCATTGTGTGAATAGGACTGAGATGACAGATGACACCCAGCATCATCCGGAGGTAGGAGGACCTTGGAGATTATGCAGACCAACCACTCCTGCTTCCCTATTTTACAGGTGGGCAAAGTGAGGCCCAGAGAGGAGAAGAGACCTGACCGAGATCTGCCACTGGTTAGAGGTGTTCTTGCCTTCCATTAGGGTGCTTCACTACCCCACTCTGATCCTTCTGTGGAATTATCTGTACGGATCATAAGTTCAGGAGCTGGGGGGCAGAAGGCTCTGAAGTCAGACTGCCTACGTTCAAGTACTTACTTCTAAGTGAGACCTGGGACAAATGAATTCTTCTCTCTGAGCCCCCACGGTCTTGTGTGTTAAGTGGGGTTGACAGCACCAGCCCTGGGTTGTCTTAAGGAATAAAGGTGGTCCAGGAAAAGTCCTGGGACTAACACCAGTACATACGAATACTTAACTAATGTCGGCAATGATGCTGATGGCGGGGGGAGGGGGGATGCTGGTAGTTGTAGTGGGTTGAATGGTGGCCCCCTCCCCAAAAGATATGTCCACATCCTCATCCCTGGAACCCGTGGAATGTGACCTGGTTTGGAAAAAGGGTCTGTGTAGATGTCATGAGGTTAAGGATATTGACATGAGATCATCCTAGATTACCCAAGTGGGGCCTCAGCGACATCACGAGTGTCCGTATATGAGACAGAAGAGAAGAGCGGGACACCCAAGGGGAGAAGGTCAAGTGCAGACTGAGGCAGAGAGGAGAGGAATGCAGCCACAAGCCAAGGAACACCTGGAGCCACCTGAAACAGGAAGAAGCAAGGAAGGATTCTTCCCAGGGTCTTGGGAAGGGACACAGCCCCGAGGACCCCTTGATTTTGGCCTTCTGGCCTCCAGAAGTCTGAGAATAATCTTGGTTTCAGCTACCAAGGTTGTGGTCATTTGTTATGCAGCCCCAGGAAGCCAAAACAGTGGGGATGCTGGCCAGGAGGCTGGAGTGGTGGCCGAGGTGACAGTCGCCGTGATGACGGCGGGGCTGGTGACACAGGAGGTATCTGCATTCACTTCCTGGGGCTGCCTAACAACGTACAAACCGGGCGGCTTAAAGCAACTGGAATGTATTGTCTGCGCGTTCTGGAGACCAGAAATCCAAAATACGATGTCAGCAGGGCTGTGTTCCCTCAAACGTGCTGGGGAAGGAACTGCTCCGGGCCTCTCTCGGGGCTTCTTCAAAGGCGTCCACACTGCCCCTTTCTAGAAGGACGCCAGTCATATTGGACGAGGGCCCGCCCTGATGACCTCATCTTAATTTGATCACCTCTGTAGAGACCCTGTCTCCAAATAAGGTCACATTCTCAGGTGGGGTGGGGGGTAGGACTTGGACATATCTTTTTTTTTTTTTTTTTTTTAAAGATTTTATTTATTTTTTTGACAGAGAGAGACATAGCAAGAGCAGGAACACAAGCAGGGGGAGTGGGAGAGGGAGAAGCAGGCTTCCCGCAGAGCAGGAAGCCCGATGCGGGACTCGATCCCAGGACCCTGGGATCATGACCTGAGCCGAAGGCAGACGCTTAACGACTGAGCCACCCAGGCGCCCCTGGACATATCTTTTTAAGGAGACACAATTTACCCCCCCGAACAGTGGTGCTGGTAGAGGGGTGTTGGGGTGGGGGTGGGGGTGACAGATGGGAGAGGTAGAAATGGTGATGGTGATGGGATGAGGCCTTGGCCCTGGACCCCCAAACTCTGCAGGAGCTTCCTGGGATAGACCTGGTTGCTGAGAGTTGTATTCTGGGGCACTTCAGGCCTGGGGGAGGTCAGGGGGAGCAGGGGGCGAGGAAGGGGGGCTCCCTCTGCTTCTGCCTCCTCCCTCTCACAGAAGAGCAAGAGCCGGGTCAGGCCGGCCTGGCCTTTCTGCGGGAGCCCCTAGCAGAGGCAGACCCAGCCCCGAGCCCAGAAAGCCAACTGGTCTCCGGCAGAAGACAGGCAGGGTTAGGCCACTGGTGTTTTCCTCACCAGACACAGTTACATTGCCTCCCTTCTCAGCCTGGCTCTCTCTGGCTTTCGAAGAGGAAGACTGATAATGGCCATAGCCCTCACTCATACTTCCGTGTGTCCGCTTGTGAGCGTCAGGGAACACAAGCTCTTGCCACCGTCCCGTGCGCCGGGAGGCGGTGGGCAGCAGGACCGGCTTCCCACGTTTGCGCTGCTCACATTCTAGGGAAGAGAACGACAAAGAGCAAAGAGACAGGCCCATCCCAGGATCCAGGGAGGAAAGGAAAGCAGGGTGAGGAGCTGGTCTGGAGTTCCAAAACAGGGCTCACTGAGGTGAGGAGGCGACCATGGACCCGGTGCAGTGAGGG
Organism: Leptonychotes weddellii; assembly: GCF_054177405.1. Lineage (NCBI taxonomy): Eukaryota > Metazoa > Chordata > Mammalia > Carnivora > Phocidae > Leptonychotes > Leptonychotes weddellii. The sequence continues at coordinate 74,626,943 of NC_138382.1, read as the reverse complement.
AGTGAGCCCCGGGAGAGGTCGGCAGCAGGGGGGGCAGCAAGTGCAAAGGCCCTGAGGTGGCGCATCCTGAGCCCTAAGACGGGGAGCAGAGTGCTCAGGTCACCTTGAAATCTCAGATTTTTTTCTAGGTAGGCCTAGAAGCCAATGCAGGGTAGAAGGCAAGAGCGAGCCCAGGGCTAATTTGTGTGGGTTTTTTGGTTTTTTTTTTAAAGATTTTATTTATTTATTTGACAGAGAGAGAGCACAAACAGGGGGAGAGGCAGGCAGAGGGAGAGAGAGAAGCAGGCTCCCCGCCAAGCAGGGAGCCCAACATGGGGCTTGATCCCAGGGCCCTGGGATCATGACCTGAGCCAAAGGCAGACACCCAACCTACTGAGCCACCCAGGCGCCCCTGATTTGTGTTTTTAAAGAATTTCTGGTTTCCACGAACAGAACACAGACCGCAGGGGCTGGAGAGAAGCTGATGGAGTCCAGGCAAGAGATGGTGGTGGCCGGGGACAGCAGCGGTGGGGAGATAAAAATGGCTGGATGTGGGGTGTATTTTAAGAAAAGCCGTCAGGATTTGCCAAAGGATGGGCCGTGGGTGTGGAAGGAAGAAGAGTCGAGGATGACTGCGTCATCGTGAACAGTGGGAGGTACCATTTCCGGAGATGAAGAGCAGTGGGGGTGTGGTGGGGAATTGAGAGTTTGCATTTCTGAAAAGCTTGTCTGATACTCCTAGAGCGCACACTTAGGGCTCTCACACACTGCTGCTTGATCCACATAACCCCCGAGAGGCAGACTCTACGAGTAGCCCCCTTTCTCAGATGAAGAAACTGAGGCCCAGAGAGGCTAAGTAATTGGCCCAAGCGTGGGAGCTGGTAAGGATACCATCCAGGTAGTCCAATTCCAAAGCTCATTTTCTCATTTGTTCAAGTGTTCCTTCATCTGCTCATTCATTCATTCATTCATTCATTCACTATTGTGGGTACTCTATGCTAAGCCTCGTTCTAGGCTCTGATAATGCAGCGATGCTTTCAAGCTATGCACTGGGGAAGCACTGGGGAGGCACTGGGGAGGTGATGGTAAGCAAGCCAGATGCAGGCCCGACCTGCGTGGAGCTGACTTTCTATGGAAGAGATAGGCGGGTGAGGAGCAGAGAGAAGCGCGGTGACAAGACGCTCACAGATGGTGCTAAGCGCCGTTGCGGAGAGTGACCATGTGCCGATTCAAGGCCAGGAGAGGGGCACACACTGCAGAGAGCTTGGGGCTGCCTGGGAGGAATGGAGACAGGTGAGGAAGAACGGTGTTCCCAGCAGAGGGAAAGGCAAATGCGAAGGATCTCTTGGTGGGAGAGTCAGGAGGGGAGAGGGCCAGGGAGTAGCCAGGGGGCTGAGAGACCAGCCACCGGGAGGAGGCCACCTAGTCCAGAGGCAAGTGAATGGGGAAGAAAACCAAAGCAGAGGGGTGAGCGGGGCTGGCCCCACAAAGCAAGCAGCCCTGGGACTCTAGGAAGGACATGGAGGGAGCATTGACTGCCAAACCAGAAACGTGTGTGTGCAGGCCATGACCCCAGGGGAGACCAGGAGAGGGATGGCCCAGACCCCAAAAGGGTGAGGCACACCCCCCAAGACTGAGCCCGGGTCAAGTCATTCACTTGCTCGCTCACTCATCGGACAACTAGTAACACCTCAGTGCATCCTACCCATCCTGGGATGCAGCGGGGAAAAAGCCCAGGTCCCTTCCACGAGGAGGGTAAAGATTTGTAAATACATGTAAAGTCAGAGAGAGGTATGGGTGCCATGGGGAGCGAGGAGGCACCGCCCGCCCAAGGAAGAACGGGTTTCCCTGTCGGAGCTAGAACAGTAACTCCAGCTTTGGGGACCGAGCCCTGTTGAATGCTCCTTAAGTCTTGGGGTCCTCCTAGCTCCTGCAGTCGTGGGCAGGCCCCTAGTGAGGAGGGTTCGCAGAGCCTTTGTCCCCCTACCCGCTCGTTCCCACACTCAGCCCTTCCTCCTAGCCCTTGGCCCTCCTTTCCTTGGTCAGCTGCCCATCGGGGGGCAAAGCCAGATCCGCAAGCAGAGCAACCTCCCAATGCCCAGGGGCTGTGTCAGAGCCAGGGAGAGGTTTAAGGCACCTGCCCCCAGCCATAGTCGGGGGAAGGCTTAGCTCCTGCGGGCCCTATCCCTCTCTCCTCCCCACTACCCCATCTTCTGTCCGGGCACACAAAGGGTTGGGGGGACAGGGCCCAGGAGCTCCAGGCCCCGGAGGCTGAACACTTCTTGTGGGGCAGAGGGCAGGGCTGCATATTTAAAAACACACTCCCGGCAGATAAAACAAAACAGCTAAGAACAACCACTCCCGTTGATGCCCTCAGCTGAGCTAGTATTCCCAGATGATCTCAGCACTGCTGCACCCCCATTGGGGTTACTCTCATTAGCCCCCTTTTATGGGGGAGGAAACAGAGGCTCTGTGGGTCCGGTGACTTGCTGGGGGCGCAGAGCAGGACTCCGGGCCGATGACACGCAGCTGGGGTTGGTGGAATAATGGGGAAACGGGGGCATCAGGTGGATGGGCCCAGCAGCTCCCACAGATGCCCTCACAGCGGCCCTCGGGGCAGGCAACTGCGTTAGCCCCACGCTAAAGCAGAGCCCTGGGCGGGGGGCGGCGGGGGGGTCAGTTACCCCCAGTGTTGCACAACTAGTGAGAGGGGGTGAGATTCGAACCCAGAGCCGTCGGACTCCAGGGCCCCGGGAACCTAGAACAGAAGGGACGAGTGAGGTGATCGGCAGGCCTCACCATGTCCCCATGGTGCCCAGGTGCCCACAGGGCGTGGAGGACCAGGCACCTCCCTGGCCGCCCCGGTGGCCAGCACGGCTCCTCTCTCCTCACACCTTTTCACTGTGACAATCTATGCTACCCCAGCCTGGACCAACTGCCCTGCCCTCAGGGCTGCCCTCGATGGCCCTCGATGGCCGGTCCCTCCACTCCGGTGACCACCAGGAGGGCACTCTGCGGATACCGGCCTTCCAGAAGCACTGGCCTGTGCGGGGCTGCCCCTTGCCCCAAGGCCTCAGAAAAAGCAGCTGCCAAACCCCGGAGCCTACCAGGCCTAGGCTCCCACGCTACCCTGGCCTTAGCTTAGGCTGAGCCAGGAGGCGCCTCCAGGGGTGGGGACCCAGGGAAGGGGTATAGGGTCCCCTCCCACCACCTGCTCCTGGGGACAGCCCTCACCTGCATCACTGCTATAGTGAGGATGGGCTGCGGCCTTTGTGCGCGTTAGGGTGGGCAGGGTGGGCAGAAACAGCAGGATGGGAAAGGGAGGACGGGAAGGAGAGACAGGAGAGAGAGATGGAAAAATGAGAAAGCTGGAAATCGGGAAATGCCGCTGGGCAGAGGGCCTCAGAGGGAGGGGAGACAACAGGGAAGAGGGGCACCAGGGAGGGGCCGGCTGGGGAAGGAGGATCCTGAAGGCAGAGCCCCAGGAGCAGAATGGGGAGAGAAAAGGCCAAGGAGAAGGGAGAGAAGAGGAGGGGAGGGGAGGGGGGTCATGTGCCCAGAGTAGAGCTGGGGGCCCTGAGAGGGGGCTGGGGGCTGAGGCTGGGGGGTCTTAGGGGGCCCAGATGGACAAGGCCAGCACATTCGCCACATAACATCCCTGGGGCAGCCCCCTGGGGCTGGGGGGAGGCAGGTGGCCAAAGGTGGCTCCATCAGCACCACCCCCTCCTCCCCAACTGAGCCGGGGAGAGGACTGGCTCTAGAAGGGGGATAGCCAAGAAGGACATAGTGGGGTCCCTCGGGGCCTCAAGCTCCCCGTCCTTGAGTCCCCAAAGCCCCAAACCACTCTTCCCCTGCACCAGCCTGGGCTGTGTGACGTTGGGCAGGGAATTTGCCTCTCTGGGCCTGCAAGGCCCTGCAAAGGTGCAGAGCTCAGTGTGGAGGCAAGTGCTCAGGGGTTGCAGGGGTGAGACCCAGATAGGCCTGGGAGCCGCTTAGAGCCGGTGGGCTGTCCGTGCCCGAGGTGCCTGGCCTCTCCGGGCCCCACAGTGTGGGATGATAGAATAGGGTCTGCAGCGCTCAGCTGCGGGGACGATGAACAGAGAGATGTGTAAACTGTAAAGTGCGGAGGACAATGGTTTGCTTATCTTAAATGGTCATCCACAAAGGTAAGTTTAGGTTTGTGCCAAATTGAAGGGGGAGGGAGGTGTGTTGAGAAGAAGCCCCTGAGGGACCCAGACCACCTGGGTCAGGAGGCCTCTGCAGCCTGGACCCATGAAGGGCAGGCTGTCCTGGGGGCTCCCGCTGGGCACAGGGGGTCCCACTGGGGCCAGGTTGGCCGCTAGTGAGTCGTGGAAAGGCATGAGCATGCAGGTGGGCCCCGGTGCAGGTTAACCTTGGAGACAGGGGCTCCAGGCACCCCCTAAACCCCAGGATCCCCTCACAAACCCCCACTCCTATTGTCCAAGGACAGAAGGACGTAGGGACGGGGAGGAGGCTGAGGTCCCTGGTCCACCGGGGATTTTTCCCTTTTGCTCAAGGCAAGGAGGGGTGAGGGGAGAGGAGAGAAAGCCGTGGCAGGGAAGAGATGGAGCAGGGAGGCAGGGAAGGAGAGGAACAAGGAGAGAGGGGTTGGAACCTTGAGAGAAGCAGCCCAAGGAAAGGAGTAATGAGAAGAGAAGGAGGGAGCAGAAGCAAGAGGTGGCTCAGCCTCCCACAGCCCATCTTCCAGAGACAAAGGCCCCCGGGGGGGCCGAGGAGGGGAGGGGGGGTGCAGGGAGAGGGAAGGAGGGCACGATGCGCCTGGGCTCCAAACCACCGAGACCCTGCCCCTCATCCAGCTGAGGCTCTGACCCCGGGGAGAGGGAGAGCGCTCCAAACTTAAGAGGGAAAAAGTCTACCAGCTGCCCCTGGGGCTGTCACAACAGATAAAACCTCACCCAGGCTCCAGCAGGAGCGCCCCTGCACACTAATGCACAGCAGCGAGCTAAAAATACTGGCTTGAGTGGGGAGGAGGGTGAACAGGGAGGAGGGGGCGGGAGGATGGAGGAAGGAGGGAGGAAGATGGAGAGAAGGGAGGAAGGTGGGGAGGAGGGAGGAGGATGGGGAGGAGGGTGAGAAGGAGGGAGGAAGATGGGGAGGAGGGAGGAGAATGGGAAGGAGGGAAGAGGGAGAAGGATGGGGGCGAAGGAGGAGGATGGGGAAGAGAATAGGGAGGAAGGAGAGAGGAGGAGGAGAGAGAAGGATGGAGGTGAGGGAGGAAGAGGGGGATGAAGGAGGAGGAGGAAGGAGGATAGGGAAAAGGAAGGATGGAGAAGAGAGAGGTGGGGGGAGGAGGGAGAGGATGGGGAGGAAGGAGGAGAGCAGGGCTGCAGGTCTGGGCTCAGGCAGCCCCGGTTTTCCGGAGTGTCCTAATGACCCAGATGTGCAGCATCAGGGAGATGCCTGCTTTGGGAGCTGCAAATCGCTGCCCCCAGCTGCCCCTCCCTGGGACAGGGTGAGGTGGGGAGGAGAAAACGGGAGAGGCAGGGAGCAGAGAAAAATAGGAGAGCTGAACTCTGAAGGGCTGGGATAGGGGGGAACCGGGAGGTTGTGGGAGGGAAGGAGGGAGGGAGGGAGGGAAAGAGGAAGGAAGGAAGACAAGGAAGTGGAGTGTCCCTGGGGCTCTGGGGCACAGACCTCCAAGGGACCACACGCACCAAATCTCCGCCCTGTTCTTTGCTCCAGATACTGGGGAGCTTGGCTCTGGGTATCTGGGTTGATCAGGTGGGCCTGCCCCCAGCCCTGCTTCTGGTAGACCCCTCCCCTTTGGTTGCCTGAAGAACGTCCCTGGTCTGGCTCCTTGAAGAAGACCTGCTAGTGATGTAACCGGGGCCCAGAGCCCGGCCCCAACTAAGCCTTGACATCTGGTACCCAGAACATTCTAGAGAGGGAGGGACCCATGTTGTCCCCATTGGACAGACTCGCTCATTCATGCAACAACATCTAACGAGCACCTTCTCTGGGCTGCCATGTGCTGGATGCTGGGGGTACAGGGGAAAACAAGACAGAAAAGTGCCTGTCCCACATGGACAAAGAAATCCTTAGACCCATAAACATGCAAGGAAGGGAGAGAGAGAACATCAGCAGGGCAATGACGGGGGAGGGTGGTCACGGAGCCCCTCCCAGGAGGTAACCCGGACCCACAACCTGAGTGGTAAGGGGGATACAGCCTAGCAAAAATCCAGAAAGAGGGGCGCCTGGGTGGCTCAGTCGGTTGAGTGTCTGACTCTTGGTTTCTGCTCACGTCATGATCTCAGGGTGGTGGTCTCGGGGTCGTGGGATCGAGCCCTGCATCAGGCTTTGCACTGGGCATGGAGTCTGCTTGAGATTCTCTCTCTCCCTTTCCCTCTGCCTCTCCCCCAGCTTGTGAGCTCCCTCTCTCGTGCTCTCTCTCTCAAATAAATAAATAATTAAAATCTTAAAAAAAAAAAAAATCCAGGAGGAAACTGAGGCTGAGAGACACAGAGAGGTCGCTAGTACCAGACGGGTTAACAACAAAGCAGGATTCAAACTCAGGCCCAGCTGACCCCAACCCACACCGGTAACCCCAGGCTCTCCTGCAGCTCCCGAGCCAGTGTCACTAAGGGCTGGTGGATGGGGAGGCAGGGAGGCCAAGGGACCCAGGGCCCAGGAGTCGTGGGAAGCAAGACCTCCCTCTCCTTGGTTCCTGAGCAACCTGGAGGTCTCATCCCCGTGCATGAAGCACAATCCCAGCATGCCACCATCTTCAGAGCTGTCCCTGTGGCAGTGGGCAGATGTCCCCGCACTGGGACAGACAGACACCACCAGGCCTTGAAGGGTCGGGTGACATCGGGAAAACCACCTCAACTCTCCGCAAAGCAAAGCCTCTTTGCTTGAATTCGCTAATCTTTTTTTTTCATTCTGAGCTGCGTCCCCAGTGCTAGGAACTGTCCTGTGCCTTGTGTGGGCAGGGCGACAAGGTGGTGGCCCCAGGAACTCAGGCCTGTCCCCTAACTTCTATGTGCCTCAGTCTCTTGTTCTCAAAAACGGGCTCCTGTGAGGCGTGGATGAGATGCGTGTATGTAAAGCCAGGCATCAGCCCAGAGAACACACACAGTCGGGGTTTGGCAGGGGCGGGGTGTGTGTGGGCAGCTCAGCTCAGACACCCCCTCCCCAGAAATGCCTGTCCTGACCAACCTCACTCTGCCTCCTTGCTCAGTTCCTCAACAAAGCCTCCAGCTGCGAGGTTTACATGCAGGGAGCCTTGGGCAGGGACCTAACGGTCTAGGCCTCAGTTTCCCCATATGCAAAAGGAGAGGGCAGTGACTGCCTCGTGGGACCATGGTGAGGGGAGCTGCCTGGCACGAGGGGCATGCCCTTAGGCCCCGGGGCATCCTCACTCTCCACAGCCTCTCGCCTCCCCCGGGGGTGCCCGTCTCCTGAGCACCGGGCCTCCGGCGCCCTGGCCGGTGCTCAGCTGCTAAGTGTCCCAGTGGTGCTCACTGAGCAAACGGCGGCTGGAGCTTCTCCCCCTTGCCTCGCGCGCCTCTTCTGGTTTCTCTGAATTCACTTCGCTGACAGAGCGCACAGCCCGAGATCCTGCCCTGGGACAACACAGTAGGACGCCAGCCTTCTTGCCCTCTCCTGCTTGCCCAGCAGCAACGGCCCAAGCCCCTCCTGTGCCCTCATCCTTCTCCGAACCTTCCAGGTCCCCTCTTCTGCCGCTGCCTGGGGCTCTGCCTCCCTCCCCCCTCGGACCCCTCTGGGTCCCCAGCAGGACAGCGACCCCCTGCAGCTGGGGTCCCCTCACACACACAAAACGCAGAGCAAGGGTGTGACCTGAAGAGGAACAGAAGGAAGGAGGAGGAGACAGAGGGTCAGAGAGAGACCCGAACATGATTTCCAGCAGACTCGGCAGCTGGACTTCAGTTATATTTAAGTTCTACATATCTGGCCTTTCCTTGGATTTGTATCCTACTGTCTTGCTAACCTTTTAATGCAGCCCCTGATTCTAAGAGTTTTCCCACCTTCCCTGTCCCCCTGGGCGGCCGCGCTCCTCCTGCAGCTGCAGCTGGGTGCGTGCATGCGTGTGCGTGCATGCGTGTGCGTGCACGTGTGTGTGTGTGTGCGTGCATGTGTCTGTGTGTGCGCCTGGGGCCGGGGAGTCGAGGACAGCCCGAGCTTCTTCTGGGGGCCGGAGGCAAGGAGGCGTTGGCCCCACAGCTGAGCAGAGCCAGACAAGCGCCCCCTGTCCCCAGCACCCAGGGCCCAGCGGGGTTTTGCCAAGGTGACGGGCGACTGGCAGGCTGTGGCGGCTGTTTGTTTGATTTCCCCCTATTTCCAAACTAGTTGAAATTACACACCAAGCATCCATTTAATTAAGTTTTCCGGTGTGTGGCATAATTAGTCAGACACATGACTGGTACAGGGTGGGCGGTCCCAACCCGGCTTTTTGCCTGTTAGAATTCGCAGCCCTCGGGCCACAAAATATGGCAAGTTGTAATCTGGGGGCTGGAGGCGGCAGGCGAGCCAGCCAGAGCTGCCACCTTCCTCCCTCAGCAGGCTCCTGCCTCCGCGGGAGGGGAGCTGGGCAGGTGGTGTTGGCAGAGACCGAGCTCAGATGGAAGTCTGGGAGACCTTCACCTTCACGGTGGCCCCAGAGTCGGGCAGAGTCCGGCAGTACGGAGCCAGGAGACGGACTTTGCCCCTGCTATAGAAGGAGTGAGTTATCCATAACGGCCCATTTCCAGGACCTAGTCACCCAGGGCTTAATTGCCACCAGGGCTGCCCAGCCTCTTGGCCACAGCTGAATCCCAGATGGACAGGGACATAGGCACTGAGTCCTGTCGAGGGCGGTAGGGTGCTCCCCTCCTGTAGACCCCAGTTCCTCCATCTCTCCCACACATGCTGGCTGGACCTCGGGAGGACAGGCCTGTGGCCTGGCTGGCACTTCTCCATCCCTGACAGCAGAGGCAGGCCACAATGGCAGGCTCCCTCCCCATGGAGGAGAAAGTTCTCCCACCTACTTGGATGAGGTTCGGCCACCGCCTGGTTACCGACTGAGCAAGCGAGAGACTGTCAGAGAATCTGCCCTATTTAAAAGCGCCTTCTATGGCCGCCTGGTCCAGCCCCTCACTCCCAGGCATGGACCACAGCTGTCCCCCTCACCCCGGCTCCTGGCTTCACCCCTCCTTCCAGCACTGGCACCCCCTGGAGCTGAGTGAGCTTCCGTGGCTGCCAAGGCGCTAGCCCTGTCCCGAGTGCCCTATGATACAGGCCCCGAGCCCCACCCCTAACTCACCACCCTCCCCGTTTTCCCCCTTCTCCCTCCCAGCTCAGGCCACCCACCGACCCTGCTCTGTCCCTCCTGAGGCGCAGGATTGATCACCTTGCTCAGGGCACTCTGAGCCCCTGAGGGTAGCCCCAGCATGTAACTTAACCACCATGGAAGGCTGAGTTCAGGACACGGGATGAAATAATAGAGCAAACCCTTATTAAGCTCTTACTGTGTGCCAGGCTCTGTCCTGCCCAACGTGCTTTGCTTAATGTGCGAGTCTCCAGTTTACGGCTCCTTGCACTGCCCCCCACCCCCCGCCAGCCTCCTATCCGGGGAAATAGCTGGGATTGGAATCCCTGGGTCCATCATCAGAGCACACGGGCTTGACCACCACGTAAACGGCCTCCCCGCCATCCTGCCAGCCAGCCTCCTGTCCCGTCTTTATCCAGTCTGTTGGTCTTCCCAACCATCTCCCGTCCAGCTTCCTCTAACCTCCCATCACCCTCACGTCCATCCTCCCTGCTATTCCCCTGGCCAACCACCCAACTGTATCCCACCCGTCCTCCCAGCCTCCCAAGCCCCGAGCCTTCACTCAGGCTTTGTCATGTCCCCAAGCCTGCACTGGGGCTGTCCCCTCAGCCAGGCACACCCCTCCTGCCCTCGATGGCCTGGCCACTCACGCCCGCAAGGAGCTTTCCCTGATCTGCCCGGCACCCCCCACCCCTGCGCCTGGCCCTGCCCTGCAGCGCTGGCCCTTCTGCACCCCCCGGGGAGGGCACCTCGGTGCCACCACCGAGCCGGGCCCCCAATTAGGAGCCCGAGGGCGTCGCTGGCCTGCCATCTCGCTGGGTCCTGCTCTCCACAGTGGAGGGAGCAGTGCCACCTCAGGGCGCACACAATGGGATGCGCCTTGGGGGACACAACTAATTTTAACAACAGCCTTAGGAAAAGACAAATCTGCCCCTTCTTTCCTCCTTGGGGAAAAGAAATGTATGTGTGTGCACACATGTGTTTATGCACACGTGATCCAGAGCATCACACACCAGAAGGCCGAGGCTCGGGCACCACCCAGCCAACATTGGCTGTAGCCCACGTGCGGACTCTTGGCACCCAGGGCTCCCCAGGCGTGTGCTCGGACACCCCAACTCCTGGCAGCGCTCGGGCGGGCCCAGCAGTGTCTCGGTGGTTCCTGACCCACCGGGGGAGGCAGCCGAGCAGAAAGGGGTGCAGGAGAGCCTGGCCACTGGCAAGCCAGGCGCCCTCGAGCCAGCTGGCGACCCCCAGGGACCTCAGCCACCGCCCCTGTCAACCGAGGAGGAGGCCAGACAAGGCAGGGAGCCCCCTGGGCACCCCGCTGGTGCCCCCCCCCCAGCCTGTGTTCCTTCTCTCCACACACAGCTGGCTCCCCAGCCCAGGCCAGCTGATGGACACACAAAGGAGGGCACGCGGCCCAGTCTGCTCTGCCTGGACCCACCTTGGAGCTTGGGGTCTTCGCGGGGCTATGAGGCATTTGGAAACTCTCCCCCGCCCCATCCTTCTCCCTTCCAAAGCAGGATCCGGCCTCTTGAAATTCTGCACACTAATAAAATTGTAACTAATTTACATCCGAGATGGGGAGTGAGTGGCAGCCGTTGTCATGGAGACCATCTCCAGGGCCCTGGCCGCCTCCGCCTCTTGGTGCAGCCGAGAGATCAAGAGATCCTCACTCCGGCTCTGCAGCTGGGGCCAGTCCTCCAGCCTCCTGGGCACCCTGGCCTCCTTTCCCCACACTGGGCAGGTCCCGAGGGAACGGGATGGGGGCCGGCACCCTCAAACACACACGCCAGAGTTGCAGACAGTTCTAAGCCAGGGCTGAGCATCCGGCCCGCCCTGGCTTCTCTCACCCTGTGGGGCCCGCCGGCTTCTCGCACTTCAGCTGGAGGCCCCCAGAGGGACAGGAGGCCCTTTCCCTGAGCACAGTAAACAATGGCATTCAGAGTGGGGACAGTTTCCGGGGACTGAGGGCAGAGCAGCAGAGCCCTGAGCTAACCACAGACCCGTCCTCCACTTTGGGAGAGGTCCCATCCCGGACCCCGAGGGTCCAAAGATGAGGAGATGCACTCCCTGGTCTCACAGAGCCTGTCTGCCAGAAGGAAAGATGTCAAAATAATGAAGTGTGAACTCATTTAAACTTCAAGGCAACCCAACGCAGAGGAAAATATGTTAACCCTCAGCTTACCAATAATGAAAAGTTCTCGGAGAGGGGGGTGGACAACACCCAAGTCCAGGCCCCGGGGAAGCATGGGAATCAGAGGGAAAGCCACACTTTCTGATTCTAAAACCATGATAGTAAAGATTATAAACTGCCTCCAAGGAAACAACTGAACAAAATAATTATGACCAAGCAGGGTACGTGCAACCGAAGAAGCGGTGAGGGCACAGAGGGGCCCTGAGGAATCATGGAATCTAAACCAGGTTTTGAGGGATGAATAGGAGTTCTCCAAGGAGCTATGTGGGAGAAGAACATTCAGGCGGAGGGAACGTGTACGGAAGGTACAGAAGCGAGGACTTGCCTGGGACATTCAGAGACCAGAGGCTGGATTCAGGAGGGTCATGTGGAGAAGGGAGGGGGTCCTCAGGGGCCCAAGAGGAAAGGGGTCCTGAGGGGCTTTGCTCACCAAGCTAGGCCCCTCGGAGCTTATCCTACAGTTGAGGAAATAAAGCACTGAGGTCCAAGCAGGTCTACCCTGGCAGGTGTGGGACCCTGGGCAAGAGTACAAATGGAGGGGTGCCTGGGTGGCTCAGTCAGTTAAGCATCAGACTCTTGGTTTCAGCTCAGGGTATGATCCCAGGGTCATGAGATCGAGCCCCATGTCGGGCTCCATGCTGGGCATGGAGTCTGCTTAAGATTCTCTCTCTCTAGGGACGCCTGGCTGGCTCAGTCAGTTAAGTGTCTGCCTTCGGCTCAGGTCATGATCTTGGGGTCCTGGGATCAAGCCCCGCATCCGGCTCTGTGCTCAGCAGGAGCCTGCTTCTCCCTCTCCCTCTGCCCCTCCCCTTGCCTGTGCTCTCTCTGTCTCTCTCTCAGATAAATAAATAAGATCTTTAAAAAAAAAGAGAACAAATAGAGGTACACATACCAAATGTCTAGAACTTGACAAGGTTAGTGATCTGGCGAGAAAAGTGTGAACTGGAAACCTGGGTTCTGGCCACCCTCCTTGATAACCCTCCTTGATTACCCACCTTTGCACTGTTCTGGAAGGCCAGGTTCAACATTCATATCCTTGTGTCTCAGGAGTTTTGAGCCAGAACATGAGAATGCAAATAGAGAGCCAGGCTCTGGGCCCCTGGCCCCAGCCCCAAAGGGGGACTTGGGAAATGTAGGTTCCTAGGCGCCCCCTCCAGACCCAGGAAACCATACTCTTGAGGCATGGGTCCCCATATGGTGACATTTGAACAGGTTCCCCAGGTGATAATTATATAGAAAACGCTGGAGAAGCCCCTGTTGAAGGTAGTAGGCGTCTCTAGGAGGGGGCGGGTAGCACGATCAGATGAATGTTCTAGAAAGAGAGCCCCAGCTGCCAGGCAAGAGAGGAGAGGCGGGAGGAGCAGGAAGGGGTGGTGGGAGCGGCATCCAGGGGAGAGAGGTCAGAGGCTGGAGCCAGGGCAGGCACAGTGGCAGGTTGGAGCCGCAGAGGGGGTTGGAAATTCAGGGCCTGGTGCTCATGAGGTTTAGGGGTGAGGAAAGATCCAGGGTGGCTCCTTTGGGAGCAGAAAATCTAATCAGGCTGCAGAAGGTCTGGACAGACTTCATTAGGCAAGAGGCTGCTCCCCTCTGCCTGACCCCAGCCTCTCTGGGGCCCTTCGGTGTTGCACTGAGGGTCAACTCAAGGCTATGAGGGGGGATAAGAATTCCAAGCTGTCCCCCCAAGCCTGTGGCCCTGAAGGGGAGGCTGGAGTGAGCCACACTGAGCCTCAGGCCACCAGCAGGGCACGGGGCCGGTGTTCCAGGTGGGGGTTCCAGGGTCAGGGTAGAAAGGAGGGGAGCCTTCCTGCCGAGGGAGGACTGGCTTCTCTGTGGAGAATAGCAGACCCTCTCACCTTCCGTAGCCGGTGACACTGCTCCAGAGAGCGTCTTGGGAATGAGAATAATAGCCATGCAAACAATGCAGCAATTCTTGCCCCTGATTGAGCATTTACAGCATGTGCCAGACACCGAGTCACACAGCAAGAAAGTGGCAGAAGTGGGTCTGTTGGCCCCTGAGCCATGGGCTGCGAGCCAGACAGAGAGGGAATTTAAATTTAGCCCCTGCCCTCAGAGTGCTCCCAACCCATTTGGGGCTGAGACTGCTCTAGAGGCATCCCTGGGTGCATCTAGAAGGCTCTAGAAAGTCCATGCATCTCTAGGAGGCTCTGTTGCCAAATGCCAGCTTTTCAGACCATATGGGCCTTAGACTGTATTTATCAGCAGCAGGAAGAGGAAGAGCTCATAGGAGCTGCTGGGGAGGCATGACTTGAGCTGGATGCTTAAACAGTCATCACATTTGAGCAAGTGAGAAGTGGAGAGGGTCTCCTGGGCAAAGGTGTGGGGGTGGGAATGCACTAGGAACATGGAGAAGGTCAACGGGCTGGAATGACCAGTTATGGGAGGCAGGGACCCCAAGTGCAGGGCCAAAGACAGACACGTATCAGCCCAGGCTGGACACGTACCCTCATGCGTGTGCACTGTCAGGACGATATAATAATGGGACACAGAGGCATTCATCATCATCAGGCCCAGATGGCTCCCCACTGTTGGGGATAGGTTCAATGACTTCCCAAGAACAAGAACTATCCAGGAGGAGGCATCATCATAAGAGGGACTGAGCTGAGACTCTCGGGAGAACGGAGGCCTCTGATCCTTCCAGAATCCTAGGAGAAAAGCTCACATGCCCCGCACCCACCCCAACCAAGATCAACAATGTAGAGCCAGCCATTAGTTTGGGCCGCCTGTCTCTAGGAGAGGTGGGTAACCTGGGTTCAAATCTTCTCTCCTTCACTGTGTGACCTTTGGCAAGTTTCTCAACCTCTCTGAGCTCAATTTCCTTACCCATAGGGTGGGCATCAAAACACCAACTTCTAAAAGTTTGTTGATTGGTTTTAGGAATAAATGAGACAATGCAAAGAAAGCACTTAGTGGAATGCTCAGTGCAGAGTTGACATGGGATGAGTGCTGGTTCCCTTACTCCCATCCTCAAACCCCAGACAGGTCAGGTATGACCACACAAGGCTCCAACCTGACTTACCGTTCACGCTTGCATATCTCACCACTTCTGTGTTATCCAACAGTGGGGCCAGATCATATGACAGATGTGGTCACTGGTGGCCTTTCCATTTCAATTTAAATTTATGATCCATTGTGAGTTAATTTTTGTATAAGATAGGAGGTTGAGGTTCATTTTTTATCAAACAAATGTCCAACTGTTCTAACATCATTTGTTGAAAAGAGTATCCTTTTTCCATTGAATTGTATACAGTCTTGGCCTCCCCCACTTTGCTAGCCTTCCAACCTGCTCCTTTGTGCCTTTCATTCACTCATTTAATAAATACTGAGGGACAACTGGACATCCATATACAAGAAGAAGAAAGAGGAGAAGGAGGAGGAGGGGAAGAGGATGGAGAAGGACAAAAAGGAAAAGGAGAAGAAGGTTGACTCTTACCTCATACCACATACAAAAAATCAACTCACAGTGGATCATAGCTCTAAATGTAAGATCTATAACTCCACGACTTTTAGAAAACAGAGGGGAAAATCTCTGGAACTCAGAATTAGTCAAGGAGTTCTTAGACATAATAATAAAGCACCATCCATAAAAGAAAAAACTGATAAATTTAACTTCACCAAAATTTTAAAAACTTCTCCTCTGCAAAGGACACTCTTAAAAGAATGGAAAGACCAGGGGGGCCTGGGTGGCTCTGTCAGTTAAGCATCTGCCTTCGGCTCAGGTCATGATCCCAGGGTCCTGGGATCAAACCCCACATCAGGCTCCTTGCTCAGAGGTGAGTGTGCTTCTCCTTCTCCCTCTGTCTGCCACTTCCCCAGCTTGTGCTCTCACTGTCTCTCTCTCTGTCCAGTAAATACATAAAATCTTAAAAAAAAAAAAAAAGGAATGGAAAGACCAACTGCAGGTTGCGAGGAAACATTTGCAAATCACACATCTGAGAAAGGACTTGTATCCAGAATATATAAAGAACTATGGAAATTTGACCATTAAAAAGCAATCCAACTTAAAAATGGGCAAAAGACTTGAACAGACAGTTGGTCAGAGAGGATACACAGATGACAACACATGAAAACACACTCAACATCATTAGCCATTGGGGACGTGAAAGTCAAAACTGCAATGAGATCCCACTCCACACTCACTAGGATGGCTAAATAAAAAAATCCTGACGGTACCAAGTGCTGAGAAGCACACAGAGCAACTGAAACCCTGTGGATGAGAATGCAGAATGGTAATGGTCCAGCCATTCTGGAAAACAGTTGGGCAGGTTCTTAAAAAGTTAATCTGATCTTTGCCATATGATGCAGCTGTTCTACTCCTGGACACGTATCCCAGAGAAATGAACACTCAGGTCCATGCAAAGACATGTGTGTTCAAAGACACAGAGACATGAATGTTCACAGCCGCTTTATTTGTAGTAACCCCAATCTAGAAACTACCAAATGTCCTTGGATGGGTGAATGGATAAACAAACTTAGTGTATCCATGCCGTGGACCATTACTCAGCAATACAAAGGAACAGACTACTGATACACACAACAGCTTGGATGGATCTCAAGGCCACTATGGAGAGTGGAAAAGGCCAATCTTCAAAGAGAGTCTACTGCATGATTCTGTTTTCTAAAAGACGAGATTAGAATGATGGAGAACAGATCAGTGGCTGTCAGGGCTTGGAGCAAGAGGACGTGACTACAAAAGCGTAGCATGAAGGAGTTTTTTTGGGTGACAGAACTGTTTTGTATCCTGCTTGGGGTAGGACTTACCCAAATTAATGCATATGATAGAATCCCTAGAACTGGACCCCAAAAGGAAGCCAATAAAAATGCAATTAAAAAAAAAGACTGTGGGGGTGCCTGGGTGGCTCAGTTGGTTCATCGTCGACTCTTGATCTCAACTGAGGGCTGGATCTCAAGGTCATGAATTCAAGCCCCATGTTGGGCTCCACACTGGGCATGGAGCCTACTTAAAAGAAAAAGACCATGGATGTCCTCAGGTTCTCAGATAGCTTCTTTCTGCAACCCACACAGGCCACAGTCCTCCTTTATGGCTCCTTTGAATGGGTTATAAGAGGCTGTATGGAATGCAGCCTGAGCAGAGCCCTCAGTTTTGCAAGTGGGGCGCTGGCTGAATTGCAGCCCCACTGGCCCCCGGAGCAGTAGCATTGTACAGTGAACAACCTATACAAATGTTCATGTGGGCCCAGAACCTTCTCGGCTGTTTCCTTCTTGGCTTCTGTTCTCTCCCCTACCCAAGGACAGAGCTTTGACAGGCAGCCCCCGGGGAGTAGGGGCGAGGGGCGGGCTGTGCATTAGCCCTGACTAGCCAGGCTGGGGCCTCTTGCTAATGGTTGCGAATGCACTTAGTGCTGAGGCTGCAGGCCGCTGCTTTCGGGCCTGGCACTTAATGGCTCGCCTGCCAGGGGGAAAGAAGGATGGCCAGTTAGCCAGACACAGAGCAAGGCTCAGATGGACGGAGGGGGTGGGGGGACTCGCCCCAGCCTGGGAACTCCCTCAGACATGCTGGGTGGGTTGTGAGCAGGTGCAGGAAGAAGGACCTTGCTGGAGAGGCCAGGTTTGCCTGAGCTCGGGTCCCAGCAAAGCCTATCCCACAACATGCTTTCCTTGCTCATTGATGGTGGATGTATCACTCTGTTGGGCAGGTGGACTTCGGGTGGACCCAGCCATGCCTGCTCTGCCCCAGGGAGCTGGGGATGATTGGTCAGGGTCCTGACCATTCTTTCTGAGCACCTGCTGGGTTCCTGGCACAGTGCTAAGGGGTCTACCAAAGTGGCCATAATAACAAAGTCATCAATAGCAAGAACATGAATAACAAGTCATGTTCACTAAATGCAAAGGAGGGTGGGGCCTTGACCCTCCTAATCACCCCACAGGCTGGATACTGTCTTTATCTTACAGTGAGTAAGCTGAGGCTTGGGGAGACAGAGCCAGGGGCTCTGACCAGATGTCTGCCAAGTGGGACTGGACCCCTTGACCCATTGTTCACCCTGTGGGCTGTTTCAGCCTCTTCAATCCCATGACTGAACTGTTCTGAGCCTTGAGATTCAGTAGAGGTAAGAGGGCACTTTGCTTTCTCAGTTCTTTAAGATCAGTTCAGGCCCCATCTCCTCCAGGAAATCTTCCTTGGTCCCCTCCAGGCTGGGTCAGAACAAGTCTGAGAAATAAGATTCCTCCCACTCTTCCTCGGGAACCGAGAACAAGCTGGTCTCACCTCTGCTAGTGCAGGATGAGGATAGAATCTGGGACCCCACCAGCCATTGCTGCTACCCTCACTCGACCAGCTGACACCACGAGAAGGGCCGAGGGAAAAGAACTGCGGAGAAGCCAACGCAGAGCCTCCACATCATGAACCTCTGGATCAAACCATGCCTGAAACCCACAACCACTGCTGCATTGTTCTATCCCATGAGCGCATAATTCCTATTTCGATTGGATTTTCTATCTGTTGTCACTGAGAGAGTTCAAACCGATACAGAAGCTCACCAAACGTGGACACTATTTCTGGGAGGCAAATAGCAAGGGGATTTTTAGTCTCTACTGTACATGTTTTCTATTGTCTGCAGCTTTACAATAAGCACGTGGCAAAATCAACGCTAGTTTCCAGCTTGAGCAAACAAGTTGGCTCTGAGCTCGTGGCTTGAAGAACCAGATGGGGGACAGCGTCAGGGACAAAGGAGTGAACTGGGGGGAGAGATGGGAGGTTTGGACATGGGGCGTGGGAGGCCTCTGTGGAGCCCCCCGCATTAGGATTTCCAGGGGCTGGGGCTCAGGAGGGAGAAACCGGGGTGAAGGAAAGTCAAGGTGGGGGCCAGGTGGCAGGGCTGAGGAAGGTCACATGCCACAGCCCATGGCCAAGGCCTCACTCATCAGCGGAGGTGATGATGCTTCTTCCCCCCCAAAATACTCCCTTTGGGGGCTGTCGCGGTGCTTCAAGTACCCCCATTGTTAGAAGTGATGAATAAGGCCAGCTCTGAGTGGCAGAAGCCAATAAGCTGTACATTTGTTGGAAGTGGCCTTCCAGCTACCTCCTACTAGCGCAGGTGGCAGGGACCGCTCGGATCCAGTTGACAAGTTGATTCCTGAAGCCTGAGTCGAGGCTCTGAGGATGGGGATAAATCACAGCAGCAACACACTTTCGTATGTGGCTTTCGCTGCTCAGAACGACGCCTCTCCCGCAATCGATGCCATCCTCCAAGGGCCCTGAGATGTAGGCCAGGCAGCCTTCTGCCTCCGTTTCACAGAGAAAGAAGCTTAAGCACGGGGTGGTCAAGCCACTCGTTCACAATTACACAGGGAGGCCGAATTTGCTGGAATTTGGACCGAGATCTCCTGCCTCCAGCAGCGGTGGAGCACGGAATTGTTTGGGATGAAGGTCAGCCAATGAGGCCTTGAAGAGACCTTGGGAGGGACAAGGGAGGTGGGAGCAAAGAGGCCCTTTGAAGGAGTGAGGGGAGAGACCCCAGGCAGGGGAACCTTCTGCCCAGTCCTCACATCAGCCCTGGGCCCACCACATGTATCGTCAGTGCCCAGTTTCATGCACTACATTGATCATCATCTTGAACCCTCAAATATCCTATTATGAGCCCATATTCCAGGCAAGGAAATGGAGGTTCAGAAAAATTAAATAATTTGCCCAAGGTCACTAACTTATTGAGGAGCCCAGAGCCTGTGCAAAGGCCCTGAGGTGGGACCCAGGAACAGGGTGCACTTTAAGGAGGCCAGCTGGCTGTGGCCAGGGGGAAAGGGGAGGAGGCCCCAGCCAAATCTTACTTTCTCAAGCAAAAGGCTGGGGCCTCTGCAGGATGTGGCCTCCCGCTCAGTGGGGCGCGGCTTTCCCACCCGGGCGGGGGGGGGGTGGGGGGGCGCAAAAGAGAGGCCTCTGGAGTCAGGAGAAGTAGCAGCGGCTTCAGGGGCGAATTGTTGTCTTTTTAATGACCCAAAATGCAAAGAAGTAGGCGGGGGCTGAAGGGGAATGCCTGCTCCCCGGGGCCTTTTCTCCTCGCAGATCCACCCAGGACCCGCAGCTCCCGGAGCCAC
>NC_138382.1:74531563-74606890 GCF_054177405.1 Leptonychotes weddellii | reverse complement strand
CCCGGGCGGGGGGGGGGTGGGGGGGCGCAAAAGAGAGGCCTCTGGAGTCAGGAGAAGTAGCAGCGGCTTCAGGGGCGAATTGTTGTCTTTTTAATGACCCAAAATGCAAAGAAGTAGGCGGGGGCTGAAGGGGAATGCCTGCTCCCCGGGGCCTTTTCTCCTCGCAGATCCACCCAGGACCCGCAGCTCCCGGAGCCACGCGGCCTGGGGTGCAAGCCAGGGTGTCGTCCGGGCGAAGAGGCAGGCAGCGCAGGGCGGGGCAGGCCGGAGCGCCCCCACCTCACGCTGCTCCAGGGCGCGGGGTGGCTGGGCAGTGTCGCGCCTGACGCCAGGGTTCGGGGACCCGAGAGCCCGTCCCGCGGGCTGGGGGCGGGATTGCTGGGAGCGGGCGGACACACGCGCGCGGACACACACACGCGCGCGGACACACACGCACACACGCGCGCACGCGCGCTCCCGGGGCCGGCGGAGGAGCCGAAAGGAACCAAGAAGTGAAAGTGAGCAACCTCTAGTGAAAGAAACAGACATGCACAGACAGCCCGGGAACTGCTGCGCGTGCGGCGAGCTGGGCACGCCCGGGAGGCACACGCGGCGCGCTCCCGGCGGCCGGGCGCGTGCTCGGCGGCCCCCCGCGGGCTGTCACTAGGCTCGCGGGCGTCCCCGAGGCCCTGCGGCGACAAGGCTCCCGCCGCCCCTGGTTCCTGCCCGCCCCGCCCCCGCCCCCCGCCCCAGGCGCCTGGCCAAGTCGTGCTGCCAAGTCTGGGCGTTAACCTTGCGCCCCAAGGGCCCTTTGGCGTTTGGGTCCCTCGGCCTCTCCTCTCCCCACCCGTCAGCACGAACTGTTCCTTCCCAGGGGCTCCCAGGAGCGCCAAGACCCTGCGGTGGTCGTTGCTCACGTGGCCTTGGCAAGAGGCGGTCTGCCAGGGAAGGAACCTCCAAGCGACAGCCCTGGGAGGCCAAGGGCCAGCGGCTGATGGGAAGACATCCCTGGCAGTGGCCCTGGGGCCTCGGAAGCCCCCGCCACCCACCCCATCCCTTCCTGCCCAGAACCAGCTTTTCCAGCTCGGCAGCATGGTCTGGGTTCTGGCGGGTGTGGATTGTTTTCTACCCCTGGGGCCTGGGTGGGAAGAGTGAAGACAGGCTGGTGCCCACAGAGTGTTCTGGCATTCCCTCACCCCCTCCTCCAGAGGCACCCCAGGGCCCCTCCCTGCTGAAATATACAAACCAGACCCTTCCTCACAAAAAAGGCACAGATGCCAGGGTTCATTCAAATAGGGCCTTTTGGACAAAGCTCAGGTGGAAGCCGGGAAGAGCTTTGCGAGGGTTGCTGAAGCTGGCGGCCCTTGGCAGAGAACAGCACCAGCGGCTCTCAAGACACAGGAAAGGCTGGGCCTCTTCCTGGTGGTGAGCAGATTGGTGGGAGAGTTGGAAGACCCATCCCAGACCCAGACTCGGGCCTGCAGGGTGTCCCCCACTAAGCTAGGATGCTGGGAGGAAATATCCCGTCCCAGCCTAATGGGAGACAGAGAAGTAAACATTCATGGGGTGGTGAGAGCTCTCCAGCTCCAGAAGAGGCCCGAGCCAGGGAGGCATCTCAGAGGAGGTGACATCCCTGCGGGGCCAGGGATGTGGGGGGCAGGGCAGGCTCAGGAGGCTGCAGAGCCAGAGACTACCAAGTTGCAGAAAGCCCGGGATACCATCCCATCAAAATGAAGGTGAGAATCCCTCAGAGACCTGGGCTGCCTTTCACTCTAAAGAGGGAGAAACTGGGGGTCAGGGAGACGGAGCAAGCTGCCCAAGGTCACCCAGCTAGCTGGAATTGGGGCTGGGCCCTTGCACACAGTAAGCGCTAAATAAATGGGACTGTGAGGCTTGAAATCCAGGCAGCCAGATCCATGTCCACCGCCCTTCCCTCGCTTTCCTACAGATCTGTATTGAGTACTTTCCACCTGGTGATTAAGACACAGAGAGCCCCATAAACAAAAGTGGTAAGATCATTGTAGCTATTGCTAAGTGGTGTGGCAGTGAGTGACGGGGAATTCTTGAGAGAGCGTAGTTAGCAAGGGCCTCTCTGATGAGGGTGCCTCTGAGCTGAAGGAGGAGCCGGAGCCAGCCATAAGATGATGTGGGGAGGGGCAGGCAGGCAGAGGGAATGGCAAACGCAAAGGTCCGGGGGCAGGAACAGGCCTGGTGTGTGAGAACAGAAAGAGAGCGGGTGTGGCAGGAGCAGAGGGAGGGAGGGGCGCGCAGGCCACGGAGAGGAGTTTGGGTTTGATTTCGAATGCATACCTCACACTCAACCAGCGTGGAGAGGCCAGAGGCAGCTCCGGGATAAGCACTTGGACTGAACATCTGCTCTTCACACCCCTGACTCCTTCAGCCGCAGCATTTTCTGGAAGCCCCGTGACCAGGAGGGGGTGGTTATAGTCATCCACCCAGGGGCAGAGTGCTGCTTTGGTTTGCCTCCCCAGTGACTCCGAACCCTGTGTCCTCTGGGTCACCCTGCTTTGCTGCCCCCGGAGGACAATCGCCACCGTATTGCGGTGGACAGCACCGTGGTGGCACCCTCACCATGGACCACGGACCAAGCCCTTTCTGTGTGTCTGTGAGCTCGGGGCCCACTTTACAGATGAGAAGACCGAGAGAGGCAAAGGCATCCGGCCAAGACTGCACGCTTGATGTGCTCTTGAGTCAGATTCAAGCTCCAGGAGGCGTCTGGGCCCTGAGTGCAGCTGGCTGGAACGGCATGACGGAAGCCTCGCTGGACTTAGAGTCTTTTGTGGGGGGCCCTGTAGGGGCTGGAGGGCTGGGGACGGGGGTTGGAGGACGCAGCAAGCCAAAAGCTGAGAGGCAGGCTGCAGGTCCAGGAGAGAGGGTAGACATGAGAGAAAGCTAGGTGGGCTCTTCCAACCCTGAGCGAGAAGCGGCGTGTGCACTCGGCACAGATGAGCGCACACGGGCGTAGACCGGCGTCTGGGAAAGCCTGCGCACACCCAGCACCCGGAACCCGCACCGCGCCCACGACCGGGCACACAGGCCCGCGCGCGCACCCCCCGCGTGTGTGCACATGTAAGCGCACCTCAGCGCACATGCACGCGGGCACAGAACCTCCTAGCAGACCATCTGCACAGTTCTCTCCTTAGCAATTAGCATGGTTCAGTCACTCACGCAACAAACATATGTTGAGCCATTTTCGGGGCCTGGCCGGGGGGGTGGGCACTGCAGACCCAGCCAAAAGGACCCACTGTCCCACCCCGACTGTCCCAGAGCTCCCAGTCTAGGCGGGGAGAAGATAGTCAGTAAACAGTGGACTCAAATCTTGCAGGACGTTTGTCCCTGGTGCAGGACAGGGGGCTGGGGTCCGGGCGGGTCTGGAGAGCCGGTTTGGGGGGACTGCCCAGAGGAGGCATGTTTCCATGTGTGAGAGGACCAGGGTTTGGTGAAATGACATGTCAGAAAGGAGTTTGGCTGGGAAGGAAGGGGCTAGTGTGCTGGGGGTGGGGGTGGTGGAGAGGCCCAGGCAGGCCTGAAGGCATGGGGTGGGGGTCTGAGGAACCAGGGAGGCCAGCCTCAGGCCCAGGAGGGCCCCCACACTGACTCCCTTTCCATGGGAGCTCCCAAGGGTGGGGCCATGGTGGTCTCCAGTCTGTGCCCCCCTCAGCACCCAGCACAGGGGCGTGCCCAGTCCCTTCATACAGGGTCCTGGCTTGCCTGCAGTCAGCAGCGAGGGGAAGGAGGGGAGATCAGGGGAGTGACCACAAGCAACACCCTATCTCTCCCTCCCCTTCCCTTCTCTCCTCCCCCTCTTCCTCTCCCCCTCTTCCCCCATCCTCTCCCTTCCTCCCTCCCTCCCTCTGTCTCACACACACAGCCCTCAGTTTCTCTATGTGGGCAACTGGGTGGGTCCAGCACCTTCCTCACAGAGCTGGGGGGAATTGGCGGGAGACTGCTTCACAGAGGGGGCTTGGGCCGCTGCCCTTCATCTAGGCAAGGATCAGCCTGTACCTCACAATACCCTCACACCCTTACCCTGCACCCTATCATGCCCCATCGCATACCACACACACACACACACACACACACACACACACAGCCCCGCACAGCACTCCCCACGCCATGGACCACACGCGCCCCCCCCCCCACACTTGGCCACCTTGGGCAGCCGGGCCAGTCACACCCTCTCCACCAGCCGACCTCCCCATCAAGATCTGGGCCCGTGACAAGTGCATGGCCTGCGGACCCCCCTGACCCCAGCTGCAGGGCTCTGCTCATTGATCCAAAGATGCTCTTTCCTTTCCCTCAGGCGCTTCTCTGAAGGATGGAAAAATCGATGCCCACAGAAGAGCGGGTGCAGGGAAGGTACAGCAGCGCTGGAGAGAAGACCGAGGGCAGGGTTACATGGGGCGCCTGGGGGTCCCCACGGCTGGGGTACTGCTCCCCATCTCCCGGAACAGACTCGGAGGCAGGCGTGGTCAGCACAGGCCTGAGTGGTGTGATTTGGTTTTGTAATATTTTGTTCTGATGACAAAAGCTACATATATTCATTGTAAGAAATAAAAATCAGCCAATCCCTCCCCAGAGGTAACCTCCCTGTTAACGCACACAGTAAATCCTTCCAGCCTTTTTTCTCTGCACATCGAATGCACTTTTTATTTTTGCAAAACTAGGCTGTGCTCAACTGCTCTTTTTCACCAGCACGCTCCTGTGCCATTCCGGGTCATGGCATCATTGTGTCTGATGGCTGTGCCCGGAGCCATCTCGTCTGATGGTGGAGGCACTGCTCAGGGCCTGGGGTCAGAATCTTGGCCCGTTGGCTATGTGACCTCAGGTAGGTGGTCTACACCCTCTGACCTGACCTTGGTCCTCTCTGTGTGGCTGCTGATGCCTGCCAAGAATCACATGAGAGAAGAGGCAGAACACACTCATTCCACGCAAGCACATCGAAACGTTCCATCAGCTGGGGGTGGTGCTATTTTTTATCTTATTACACAGCCAACCCCTCATTATTTAGCCAATCCTCTGTTACTGACCATTGTGGTTGTTGATTCAATGTCCCTTAAAGAAGAGGCTTCAATGAATATCCTTGCTAAGGAATCTTTGACAAATCCACAAGTATTAATTCCTGAGTAATTTCTAGGAGGAAAGTTATATACGTTTTAGGACCTATGTTCCATATTTGCCCCACTGCCCTCCAGGAACCTTCTGGTGACACTCTTGTATGAGGTTCGTAGGGTGACAAATGACCACAACCTTGGTAGCTTAAAATCGCAGAAGTGTATTCTGTCACAGTTCTAGGGGCTCGAAGTTCAAAATCAGGTGTTGAGGGCAGGGCTACGCTCCTGCTGAGGACTCCAGGGGAGCTTGTGTCAGCTGCTTGCGCCCCTTGACGTGGGGCCTCTTCACTCCAACTTCTACCCCTGGTCTCCTCCTCTGTCTGTCTTCTCCCCTGTGTGTCTCTTACAGGGACACCATCCCGTAATCCAGCATGATCTCCTCATCGCAAGATCCTTAATTTAGGGATGGCTGGGTGGCTCAGTCATTAAGCATCTGCCTTTGGCTCGGGTCATGATCCCAGGGTCTTGGGATCGAGCCCCCCATCGGGCTCCCTGCTCCATGGGGGGCCTGCTTCTCCCTCTCCCACTCCCCCTGCTTGTGTTCCCTCTCTCGCTGTGTCTCTCTCTGTCAAATAAATAAATAAAATCTTTTAAAAAAAAGATCCTTAATGTAATGACATTGGCAATTTTCCCAAATAAGATAACATTCCCAGGTGCTGGGGATTGGGACATGGTCATATCTTTTGGGGGGCTACCATTCAACCAACTACACACTCCTACTGAGGAATGAAGGTTGTGTAGAATTCTCTTTCCCCTCACCATACAGGACATTCCCATCTTTTTGAAATGTTTGGCCAATTTAGTAGGATAAGCAAACAAACAAACAAACAAACAACAGCACCTTCATTTAAAGTGTCTTCCTTTGCTATTAATGAAGGGGAACCTGTTTTCAGAGGCCTTTGTTGGTCATTTGTATTTCTTATTTTCTTACTGATTCAGGTCCTTGGCCCAATTCCCTATTGGGTATTAGTGATGAAAGAAAATATTTGCCAACTTAAGCTGTCTTTCAGCTAAACTATCTTTCAAGACTAAGAGCAAAATAAAGACAGTTCAAAGACTAAGAAACTACCACTCACAGAGCTTTGCTGAAAGAACAAATGAAAGATCACCTAAGGAAGATGGAAACCAAGCCCTGTATCAAGTATGTAATGAGCCATGAGCAAAGATGTTAAAACGTGGGTAAAATCTAAATAAGAATTTACCATTAAAATCAATAATATTAATGACAAATATAGGCTCAAAACAAGTTCAAACCAAAATATGGGCAATCGTACATGGTGATTGGAAGGTATGGCTGGAGTTAAATCACTCTGAGACCTTTACTGTCTAGGACGAGGGTGGGGAGTATTGATTTAGATCATGTTGAGTCAATTATACATGCTAGAAATTTAAAGATAACCTCTAACAGGCAGAAATGGAATGTATAACTTTCACACCAATACAGGGAAAAAGGAAATAAAGAAAGCATGACCGGTCTAATAGAAGGCAAAAAAGAGGAGGGGGGGAAGAACACTATTGATTTTTTGCATTTTTGTAGGATTATATGTTATTATTTAACAGTTTTTATCTGCTCCCCTTGGGTTTTCAAGTAGACAATTACATGCTCCAAAAATAAGGATAATTTTGTCTCCTTTTTAGTTGTTGTTCTTTATGTTTCTTGTCTTATTGCATTGTCTAAAAGTTTCAGAGCTATGTAAAATTATAGAGGCATCATTAAGCATCCTCACCTTATTCTGGACATTACTAAGAATGCTCCTGGTACATTACCATTAAATGTGATGTGGGCTCCTGGCTTGAGACAGATATTCTTTGTCATTGAATCAGTCAGGATAAGTTAGATTCGGCTGCAATAACAAATAATGTCACAACCCCATGGCTTGAGAGGGGTTTATTTCTTGTTCATATTAAGTCAGCTGCAGGTCCAGGCAACTCTCTCTCAGTTACAGCTGTGATTGGCTCAGCATCATACCTCCACATCATCAAATGCTCACATCCTTGCTGCGGCAAGAGAAAGAGACTTCGAGAGTCTTGTACAAGCAGCGAAGTGTTTCTACCTAGAAATGACACTGATTACCTCAGCACATGGCCCTGCCTAATAGTCCACTGGAAAGTGCAATCCCAGACAGGAAAGCATCGTAGATGTCACCATAAGCACGTTAAGGAAGCATCCTTTCATTGCTGCTTTTATCCTTGGGACCCTGAAAGTCCACCTGAAAAGTCACCAGGTCTTGGCCGTGTCATGAGTAGCACTGGGGGCTGGTATAAAAAGGAAGTTGAAGTCATGCCTTCACAGGCTCTGACAATTCATGTCTCTGTCCGAGCCTGGCTGCATGTGTGACCCTTCAGTTCTGTGAAGTCTCCGAATCCTCATACCCCATCTCCCCTTTTTCCTGAGCTCGTTTGAGTGGATTTCGGTTTCTTACGACCCGCACAATGTTACCGGGATTATTGGCTGATGTTTTGTTTGGAATTTCTTTTTATTTTTTTTAAAGATTTTATTTATTTGAGAGAGAGAGAGAATGGGAGACAGAGAGCATGAGAGGGAGGAAGGTCAGAGGGAGAAGCAGACTCCGAGGTGAGCAGGGAGCCCGATGCGGGACTCGATCCCGGGACTCCAGGATCATGACCCGAGCCCAAGGCAGTTGCTTAACCAACTGAGCCACCCAGGCGCCCTTGTTTGGAATTTCTATCATATTCCTAAGCAAGACTGGTCTGTAGTTATCTGCCAACTCTTCGCGTTAGGGTTATCCTACATTCTTAAGATGGCTTAGGGAAGATTTCCATCTTTCCTGTGTCCCAAAACGGAATATTTGAAATATGTGAATAGTTGCTAGTGAAAGTATCGGGACCCCACACTTCTCTAGAAGTAGCTCTTTCCCTACCTTTTCAATTCACTCTGTAGTAATAGATTTTTTGGTTTTCTTCTACTTGTTGAATTGATTTGGTTATACATATTTTCCAATAAAACTATCTGCTTATTCATATTTTCAAATTTATTATCATAAGGCTTCACTTAATGTAATTTGATTTTTAAAATATTTTTGTTCCTATTGTGCATTCATTTCTCTCTGCTTATTATCTTTGGATCTGCCAGAAGTTTACCTAATTTATTAGACTTTCAAAAAGAACAAGCCATTGATTTATCTTTTATTTCTGGTGGGTTTTTTTTTCTCTTCTCTAATTTATGGAACTCTGCTTTTTATTTTTATTGACTTCCACCCTTTCTTATTTAAGAAATTCACAACACTGAGCTATGAATTTTCCTCCTTATAACATTTTAACCACCTTCCCATCTGTTTAGATATGTGGTATTTGCAGTGCTATTTTTTTTAAATAGTTTATCTTGTAGGTTCTACTTAGAGTTACCTACAAAAGTGGTGTTTAATTTTCAAATGGTTGGCTTTTTAATTTAAACTTTTGTTAATAATTTCTAGCTTAATTGCATGGTGGTCAAACAATGAGGCTTTTGCTATATCTGCTTTGGGGGTTATATTAAATTTTTCTTTATGGCCTAATATATGATCAATTTTCATAAATGTTTGATGGGGTCTGGCACACAAATGAGTATCTTTTATTTGTAAGGTACAAAGTTCAGTTATTAAATCAACCTCATTAATTCTATTCTTCCAATCCCACACAAATGTGTTGGGGGGATATGATTTAAAGATGTCAAAGACAGAAGTGTGTTAAGTCTCATCTGGAGGGTTTTTTTGTTTTTCGTTCTATGTGTGTCTAAGTTATTTCTCCCCTGGTTGGGTCTAATGCTGTATAGGACGTAAAAGATCGTGATGACCAGATCTTTATTCTGACTTGTACTCTTTATCAATACAAATGACCTTCTGTCTCATGTCCAGATTTTTGCCTCTGATTCTTTCTCTGCTATAAATATTACCGTTTGTCTCATTTGACTTGAACTTGCCTCGGATAACTTTGCTCCAGTCTTTGATTTTTCACCTTTCCGTGTCCCTTGGTTTGAAGCTTATTTCTGGTAAGCACCGTAGAGTTGGCTTTCCATCTTAGTTTTTGTTTTAACCAATCCGAGAGTCTTTGGTATTTTACTAGGAAAACATCACACATTTATATTTGTAATTAACATCGACCTGGTGGCTGTGGGGCTTGCTTTGGCGAGAAAGCTGGTCTCAGCCTGATTCCTTCATCCCAGTGGCTGCTTCCCTTTGATTCCTGCATTTTGTTTTACCATTCTGAATCTTCCCTTTAGTCTTCTCCAGACTTTGGTCAGTAGGTATTTTGTTTCTCATTGTGCTAGAAAGTTACCTCTATCTTGAAAAAGCCTCATTTGTAGCTGCCAGCTCATCTGAACACAACTGGAAAGGGCGCTTGGTGAATTCCTCTTATTTAGGGTGTCTTGGAGGGTCCCCGCCTGCCTTGGATCCATGTTGATGTGACTTAAAGCTTCAGATCCAGATAGTTCGATTATTATTTTTCCATTCTATGATTTGTCATTTAACAATACCTTTTGACATTTGTATTTAGTCTGGAAACAATATTTATAATAATTCTTCCAACTCGCTGCTTTTTAACTAGTTTCAGTGCTAATGCCCAGACTTTTTAAGCCACAGGGTTATCATTCTTAGACTCCCAGCTGATGGGAGCATATTTCTCCTTAATAAATGCTTCACTATTTCCCCCAAACCTCATAAACAGGGCTTCCTTATCACTTAGCATCCAGTATAACACAATCTAAACCGGCTTGGGTTTATTCTTTCCTTCCTGGAGGCATGTACAAGTTGTTCTTATTTGCATAAGTCACACACTGAACATGCCTCGACAGAAGTCTCCATTTATTTTCCCCGGAATGCAGTGAACCTTTCCAGTCTGCACAGTCAGATCTTTTTCGTTTTATTTATTTATTTATTTATTTTGAAATCTTTTTTTTTTTATTATTTATTCATTTGAGACACAGAGATACAGAGAGAGAGAGAGAGAGAGAAAGCATGAGCAGGGAGAGAGGCAGAGGGAGAGGAAGAAGCAGGCTCCTCGCTGAGCCAGGAGCCCAATGTGGGGCTCGATCCCAGGACCCTGGGATCATGACCTGAACTGAAGGCAGACGCTTAACCATCTGAGCCACCCAGGCGCCCCGATCTTTTTCATTTTAAAGCACAGGTGAGTTTCCATTCATTATATTTCTCAGTCATCTCCTACTCTGGTCTTTTCTTCAAGTACCCCAGTGGTGTGTTCACTGCCTCTTCATCCCCGTGAACTTCTCATGCTTTGTTTTCAGCTCTCGTCTCCTGTCACACTTTTTAGAAGTGTCTCTAAGTTGGCCTCTCCATCCCTGATTGTGTTTTCTGTATTACAATTTCTGCTTTTTAATGCCTCCAGTGTGGATCTGAATTCTGCTTCTGAGCTTTTTCCCTTCCTTGAGTCCTCCTCACCCCATCTGCACCCGATTCCTAGGGCTGCTGTACCAGTTACCACAACTGGGTGGCTTGCAACAACAGAAATTCATTCTCTTGCAGTTCTAGCGGCCGTAAGTCTGAAATCAAGGTGCTGGCAGGTTTGGTTCCTTTGGGAGGTTCTGAGGGTGAACCTGTTCCATGCCCCTCACCTAGTTTCCAGAGGCTGCCAGAATTGCTTGGTGTTCCTTGGCTCATAGCCACACCACTCTCGTCTCTGCCTCGAATCTCCACGTGGCCTCCTCCCTTCATTTCTCGCTTTCTCTCTGTGTCTTCTCTTCTTAGATGGACACTTACCATTGGATTTAGCGCCCACCCAGTTAATCTACGGTGATCTCATCTTGAGATTGCTAATTATATCTGCAAAGACCCTTGCCCAGATAAGGTCACATTCATAGCCACCAAGGGTTAGGACTTGGAGGAATCTTTCTGGGACCACGGTTCAACGCAGTACACCATCCGCGCCCCTTCTCATATCCTGCGCTGCCTTTCTCGATTTGTCCGGGCTGCCCTGTGGTTCCTGCTCCTGTCTGGCAAGGCATGTCTTTCCATTAAAGTTGCCACACTGTTTCATGACGTTTCCTTCTGGTTCCTTCGGGAAGCCTCTGCCCGATCTTCCGTGTTTCAGATGGCTGCTTCCTTCTCCATGTTCTGCACGTTTCGTCCACCATCTTTTATTGGTGGTGCCTTTTCTTCTGGATCGTCCCTCAAATACAGTTAACATAATCCTCACTCGGAGACTGTAAGTCGACAGGTGTGTGTACGTTGCCCATGTTCCTGTTCTCTTACCGCTTGGTGATGGCTAATTCCCATCCTCAGTGTTTGGTCTGGGCAACAGAATCAGGTGGGCTTTGCTCAGTCCATTTCCCCGTTCCCTACAGGTTTCTGCTAACTGCAGCTCTGCTGAGCAAAGGCAGTATCTGCTCCTGCCCGGCTGTCCGCTTCTAGGCTATTCTGGACGGATGAAACAAGCAGAAGTCCCAGCATGCACTGCTACTGGGGGGGAGAGGTTCCTGCTGCTCCCCCCGCCCCCCACATTCACGTTTGCTTCCCAGAATACCATGCACCATGACAGCCGCCTGCCCTGCCCACCTTCTCTGAAAGACATTACTCCAATAGCATCTGTGGGAGAGGGACAACTGTCCAGTTGTCAGACTGGCTCAGATTCCAGGTCTCTGAGTGGGGGACAAATGATGGAGGAGGTCTGAGCACCTTCACACATTTGTCCCCGGTCTCTGTGTCCCTTGGTTTCTCTCCAGTACGGCTCCTCCCAGATGCTCGCACGAAGTTGGCAGCTATTCCCCACGCTGAATGGGGTTCTGTCTTTCTCTCTGCCTTCATGAGAATTTAATGGAAGAATAAGAACAGCTGTATCAGGGGGTTTCTCGTTAGATGCCATTTTATATGGAAGGCCACGGATTTTGTGTGTGTGTGTGTTTTTTTAAACCCAGACTCACTCATTCATTTACATTTATTTATTCCCAAAAAAGTGCCTTCACTGCTTGGCTTCATAGTGGATGTCAGGATAAATCAGCCAATAACCCAGAAGAGTTTTTGCAAAGACGCAGGAATCAAGGAAAGGCCCCGGCCCTCACCCCTTCCTCCCTCTGCTCAGCAAAGCTGACCTCCCCAGCAGCCCTTCCAACTCGGAGGCCTCATTCTTGTGCCCCCAGATCAGCAGTCTGTGAAATCAAACACATTTATTGAGCACCTAATTTGCTCCAGGCACCGAGTGGTTCTAGGCGAGAGGAAGAGAGAATCACCGGGTTCCTGCCCTGCAGTGCACGGATTCCTTCTTCCTGTTTTAGAGCATGGTATCCATTTGTTACGATGCTTTGTGATGGTTATTTGATTAAGGACTTCACTTGGGCCCTGCCAGACTTGCACCCCACGCGGACAGGGACAGTGTCCTTATCCTTGGTAGTTAAGCACAGCTAGGACGGGGACAGGGTTGCCGGGAGGAGAGGCCATCAGAGCTAGGCTTTGAAGTGTAGATAGGAGTTCGGTGAAGATCAGGCAGGATGGGGGCAGGAAAGAGGGCTGAAATCTCTCTCTGGGGTCTCCTCAGTCCAAACCTGCCACTCCCTCTTGGCCTTGTTCTCACTGTGGTTTCTGCTGCTGAACAGAGAAGATGCTTCTCTGGATCTTCTGAGAGGCTGAACAGCCCCGGGATCTGGGTGGCACTGGGTGGGGGGGGGGGGCTGGGCACGTGGGGAGGATGAAGTCGATGTTTGCTTCCTCTGGGTTCCCTTTCTTTGGCTTGCTTCCTCTTCTTTATCTTTTTTAAGCAGATAAAAGTGGTGCCCGCCCCACCGTGGAAGCCTCGGGGTTGTCATTACTTTTCCAACAGGCACGTTCATGGCTGGGTCTCCTGGACGTGAACCAAAAGCCATTTGCTTCAGAGGCAAGATTTGAGTCAGGCCCAGCTGGGTTTTCCCATCCTTTATTTGCCCGATCCTATTAATAATTAATGGTACAGTAATGAGAATTGCTTTTAATAGAATCTGCTGCCATCACTGCATTCTGTTCCCCGCCAAGGGTTTCCCCCAAAAGGATTCATGCTCACAAGCCTGAGTTTCCTGCCATGGGCACCCCTGGGAAGCAGAAGGTCCGCTGCTGTTGTCCTTCCCAGCCTCTCCTCTCTTCTGGGCCTGAGCCCCACTCCCACCGCCAACCTGGAAGCCCCTCTCGCTCCTCTACCATTTCCTATCCCCCTCCCTGAAGCCCCGCCCACCATCCCCTGGAGGTTCCCACAGCGGAGCAAGCCTGCCCCATCCAGCCCAGCCAAGCATGGCACTGTCACGCCTCATCTGTCACCAGGGCAAACTGGTCCCATCGGGCAGGGACAAGGCAGGCTGGAAGCTGCTGAGCACCCAGCCCGGGGCGGGCATGAGACCCACACTGTGCACACAGGAGCCTACATTCTGGACGAGAAAGCCCACCTCTAGCAAAGGCCAGTGGGATGGGTGGGGGGGAAAGGTTGGGTCCTGGCTTGGCCACTGTTTGTGGCACCAGGGGACAGTGTTGTAGACCTTGCCCCAAGTCTCCACTTATTCATCTGCAGAACAAGGATGTAGATGGTCCCTACCCCTCACCCCCCACCCCCGCCGAATGTTCTGGGGGGAGAAAGGGAGCAAATGTGGGGGAAGCAGAGTTCAGGGGAGCTCCTTAATATTCACGCCAGGAAAATATCCATGATGTGCCCAGGGCTTTAGCTATTCATGATGCTATTCATTGTGGTGTTATTTACGATATCACAACTGGGAAACCACGTCCGTGTTCAGTAATAGAGGACCGGCTTAGGAAGTGTGAGCATAGCTACACAACAGGGCATAGGGCTGCCTTTGGAAAGGGGGGCCTTGGGACTGCTCCCCAAACTGTACCGTGTGGAGGAACCCCCAGGAATGCTGGGAAAATGCATGTTCTGGGGGTTGGGGCTGAGATCCTGCACTTCTAACAGCTGCTGGTCCGGGAGCACCCTTTGAGTACCGAGGGGGCAGACTCTGGGTGGTGTAGACGTTTGGGTCCTGCTAGTGGATGGAAGAGCCAGGTTGCAAAACAGAGCGTGTTCTGTGGTCCCCTCGCTGGGCTGAAAGCAGAGCCCGTGCTTCACATTCATTATCAAGTCTGGAGGCTAGAAGCTCAAGCGCTCAAAGTGCTTCTAGATGGGTGATAAATTATAGATAATTTAAAATTTTCTCTTTGGTTTATCTTAATTTCAAAATTATCCACAATTAACATGTATTACTTTAGTAAATGGAGAAAAATATTATTATTATTTTTTAAAAGAACAAATGTTCTCTTCCCTTCCCTACAACACAATCAGGGTAATATTCAGCCTGGAACGATGGAAACCCTGAGAAGACGAGGATTCTGGCCTCGCTCCAGAGTTGGCGTGTAGGGCTGTGGGCTAGACCAAGCAGGCCACGAGGCTCGGGTGGCCCCTCCTCAAGCGCTCAGCACATGCCTGACGCACCCATTGTCCCCCTGTCCCCCCACAACCCCTGGGAGGGGGCCATCACCATAGGGGCTGGTATTCTGAGCGCCACTTTGCAGCCGAGGGAACCAGCGGCCCTGGGAGGTGAGTGAGCCACCCCGGGTCACCCAGCTCCCCGTGGGGGACATGGGGGGAGCAGGGAGTGAGGGGCCAGCTGGAAGGAACCCTCTTCCACCTCAAATGCCTTTTTGGGCCACTAGTCAGGACAGCTTCACCAGAAAATCCAGACAGACAGGTGCTGAAGAGCTCTGGAAATTAGCTGGAGTTTTTATGTCCCAGGAGAGGCCACGGGGAGCCAGTGAATATTCCGCGTGAAGACGAAGTGGTTCAGTCGTGAGCAGCTGGGTGCAGAGGGCTGCAGGGGAGACCCAGCCGCCGGCTCGGGGTGATCACAACAGGCCAGGCTGGGGGATGCCCAGCAGCAGCAACAAAGCCAACAGTGGACACTCTGTGAACTCCTATGCCGTCCAAGGACGTGAAATCACTCCTCACTTAATCCTTATACAGCCCTCGGATGGCCCTGCTGTCATTCTCCCCATTCCGCAGATGGGAGAACTGAGGCTCAGCACCACGAGGCGGCAAGGCAGGATGGGCTCCCAGGTCTGTGCGATTTCAAAGTGGGTGCTCTTGATACAGTGCTCCGCTGCAGAGAGAACCGAGGGCCGGAAAGGAGCAGGGTGTGGGCAGGAGGGGGTGGATGGAGCCACACTTCGCTGGCAACCCCAGTCCCTGGTCAGGACTTGGGGACCTGCAGGCCAGGGCCGCGGAAGAGGCTGGAGCAGCAAGCACTCCGGGCGGGGGGCGGGGGGCGTTGAAGGAGGAGCAGACAGGGCTGCGGGCAGAGGTGCGGCGCCTGTGGCAGAAGAGTGGCTGTGGCCGGGGGAAGTGAGAGAAGGAGAGGAAGCAAGGTGGCCAGGAGCTTCCAGTGGGCGAAGGCTTCCCGGATGGACAGTGAAGTGTGGGGCTTCTCCGTCTGTGGGCAGCACGGAGGGGCTGGTGTCGGAGACCCGCCCAGGCACCCCCCTCTCTCCAGGGCGCCCTGGTGTCCCATACCCCAGCTTCGGCTGCCGGGAGAACTGGACCTGCCCCCCAGCCCCCACCCACGGGGCTCTGGCTGCGGTCCCTGACGGGGTGGAAGGCGCCTGCCCACACCATGTTGGAGCTGCCTGCAGCTGGGGCAGGGGCAGGGTCTCACACAAGCCTCCCGCCAGCCACTCAAGGCAAGAGCATCACTGGGGTCAGAAAGAGGGGGAAACTGAGGCCTGGTGTCCTGTGCCCAAGCTGGAGGGTGGTGGGATCCATCGGAGAGGCTCAGAGACTGGCCCGACGACGACGACGACGACGACAACGAACGACGGGCGGTTTGGCTGGTCCAGGCCAGGGAGGGAGGGGAAGCAGCCAGCTGAGTGGGGAGGGGGACAAAGCAGACCGCGGAGCTCATTGGCGGCACTCCCCTGGTCCCGCGGAAGGTCTGCAGACAGCCCACCCTGCACAGGTCATGCAGGCACTAGACTCGGCCAAAACTGTGTCCCACCCACTGGGTCCCTGCTGCCAGCAGCCAGGACTAGGCCACCCCTAGATCTTTGCGGTCGAGACCTTTGGGCTGGGTCTCCATCTCTTAATTCCATGCCTGGTACCCAGCTACTCCTCACCGAACCTTATGCGGTGGGTACCATTACGATCCCCATTTTACAGAGGAGGACACTGAGGCCCAGAGAGAACGACATGAGCCAGAGCCTGAAACTTGCTGGGTACAGGGCCGGCCTCCCCAGTAGACCTCCAGTGAAGACTGGCCCCTGGAGAAGTGTCTTCACACACAGCTGCTGAGAGGGGCCTTCATCGCTCTACATGAGTGAGCTGGAAACAGGCTCAGCCTCGGTGGAGACTGGGGCAAGGTCACACACTCAGGCAGCGAGGCCCCTTCACCTGCCCCCGACTAGGCCTCCACAGAGGGGAGTGCTGGGAGGCCCAAGGGAGGAGGCCCCTTTCTTCAGGGTCAGGAAGGAAGAAGAGAAGGGGGGGTGGTGGTCCGAGGCTGTGGTCACCTGAGCTGGTGCGACCAGGCCCAGCCTGCCAGGGGAGATATAACCCTGGCTGGCAGGTGTCCCAGGAGGGTGGCAACAGCCACAGACAGACCCAGCTTCATCTCACCATATCCATGCATGGTACTCTGGAGGCCGGATCTGAAAGTTCTGGAGCAGTGTTGCCCAGAGTGGGGTGCTCAGAAGGAGTCTCAGGCCCCAAGCCTCCTATCTCCCACCCAAGATGTGACCCCCTTGGCCGTCAAACCAAAATTGGGTGGGAACTTCTGCAAGCTCCTTCCCTATATTGGAGCTGGGCATCCACATCAGCATGTGAACGCTCTGAGAAGTCCTGCAGGACAGAACCCTACTTGACTTTGCTTAATCCAGCCTTTCCTACAACATATTTAGCCAGGAACTCCACTTTTTCTGTGAAGTACGTATTAGCGTCTGGGGCAGGTCTAACAGGGCCACAAATTCTCTGCACTCCCATCATGGAGAGGTGGGACCTCCCTTCTCTCTGGCTGGGTCATGAGGCCCATAGAGCCTGGAGAAAGCAACACAGGAGCAGTTCCTTAACTGGCCTGGCAGCTTCACCTCCTGCTTCTCAGAACCTTGAGCTTTGACATAAGAAATCAGTCTAGGCTGCTGAAAAGGGTAGAGGAGACCCCGAGATGAGGCCATCTTGGGCACCCGGCCCAGTGGAGCCTTCAGATGACCCCATCTGACTGCAGCCGCAGGAGAGACCCCAGGCAAGAACCTCCCAGCCGAGCCCTGTCAACCCCAGCATCACAAGAGAGACGGAGGAACTATTGTTAGAAGCCACTGAGTTGGGGGCGGTTTGTCACACAGCAGCAGATCCCAGCCGATAACTGGAATAGCGTCCTGCAGGACCCCTCTGGGTGGACAGGAGGTGTCCGCCCCATCCTCACTGCCCGCCACCCCACACCAGACCTTCAGGCCTAACGGCATTCAGGCGCTCCCATGCTTCACCATGCCCCTGTTCAGGGTACGTATGCCCTCCACCTGGAGTGTCCTCGGCCTCCTTTTCCACTTGGGAAGATCCTTCTAGAGTCAGCTCCTAAGAGGCCTCCACTTTAAAGACTTTTCTAATAGCCATCAAGGCAGCCGCATCAACCCAAGCCTGGGATCTGCCGGGGCTCACACTTGCCCGCTGCATGAACTCGGATGGGTGCCCGCCTCTATGGTCCCCAGCTTCTCACGTGCAAAGTGGGGATAACGCTGCTAACAACTGCATGAGGCTTCTGCGCAGGATAAACAGCAACAGGGCTAGAGCAGAATAGATGGTGCTGAATAAATGGTGGCCATTACTAGCTGTTCCGGGCCTCCCTGGCCACAGCGTCTAGAGCTGGGGGTGGGTCACTGCACTCTGGCTCCCCCAAGACCAGGCCCACACTCCCGCCAGAGTGGGGCCCCTCTACCCCCACGGCTCACTGCCCACTGCACCCAAGCACAGCCTTCGTGAGGTTACTGAGTTACAAGAGAGGTTTGGTGGAGGATGAAAAGACTCAGAGAATCCTCGACTATTCTACTTGGAAGGATCCTCAGAAAACAGGGAACACAGCCCCCTTATTTTGACTGAGGTCCAGAGAGGGAGAGGGCCTTGCCCGAGGTCACACAGCTCACCCTGGAACTGTATCCCAGGCTTCGGCTTCCGACCCCGCGCCTTGTTTGACAAGGGGAGCTCCGAGTCTCAGGGACAGGTCCTGACTCCCCTAAAATCTCTTGTGCCCTCCCTGCCCTTGGAGCCGCCTGGGATTCAAGTTGCTCCACAGTCTAATCTCTGGCTATGCAGTGGGACCCACTCACTGGAGAAGGCACAGCCTGACCAAGGGTCCTCCTCGCCTCACTCTTCTCTCGCTTCTCTCCCATAGAGGCAGTCAGAGGCGTAAGCTGTCCTGCAACCCCCTAAGGCCTGGGGGAAACCCCAAACCAACATTAGGGAAAAGACGGTGGGATGTGTTCAAATGGCCCAGCCTGCAATGTAATAAAAGTGACCAGCATGGAAGGTCAGCCCCACGGGCAAGTGCTCCTGAGCCCACCCATTGTACAGATGGGAGACCTGAGGCTGGTGAGGTACGTGGAGGCTGGGCCCCAGAGATTTGACTCAAAGCTCAGCCACTCCTCTTGGTAGCTAGGGAATCTTGGGTGTGTTACGTCTCCCAGCCCCACCCTCCCCATCTGGGAAATGGGAGTGAGAACACTTCCACCAGGGATGAGCTCAAGCATGGCGAACCCTGGGCCACATTGGGCATCTAGACCCACTCCCCTCCTTCAACACCTGACAACCGCTCACCACCACATTTTCACCCTTTCTTCTGGTCAGTTTCTAGGTCGGTCCGGGTTCTAAACACACTTGGGGAGTCCTGGGGGCTCTGAGGGTATGTGGCAAGGAGCCTAGAACCTTTGAAGAGGGCCACAGGGTTCTGGAGAAATCCTTCCTGCAGAACAGCCGGAGTGGGCAGGCCAGGCCTCGGGTTAGGGGCCTGCAGGCTTCAGACACACAATGTGGTCCATGTGGGAGTGTTGGAGGAGACAGGATGAATTTCTGTGTTTGTTGCACAAAATGGTGTGTGTGTGTGTGTGTGTGTGTGTGTGTGGTGCATTTGCCCAGTATGGGGGGCCTGGGGACAGGGAGGGGTGGCCCTGCAGCTGTCCCCAGCCCTGGGAGAGCTCTGCAGGCCACGCCTGTCCCCACCACTGGAGCAACCCCAGGACCCTGATTTGGAAGGATTAGAGCTGCCAGCTTCAGACCAAGCAGCAGCCCCGGCAGTGAGGCTTAAAGGGGCCGCTGCAATTATCCAGAGCCACCTCGGTGGTGACTTGCCTGCCCTTCCTGGCGGGAGCATTCCTCCAGCCCCTTCACCATCTTCCAGTCCACCCACCAGCCAGCTTCAGGAGGGAGGCGCTGGGCAGAGAGGAGCTGGTGCTTGGAAGAGGCTTGTGCTCCCACCAACAAACAGGAGTTCACATATTAAATAACACACTTGGTTTTAAGTTGCAGGGAGTGGGGGTGTGTTTCAAGAGCCCCTTCCTGCTGGTGACCCTGAGGACGCTACCTGAGGATTCCTCCATTATTAACGAACATGCTTCCCTCTCCCCACCTCTCTGGAGCTGATGTGTCAGGCTCAGAAACCGCTTAAGGGGAGGAGGGTCTGGCATCCAACTCCCGGGTCTAGACAACCACGCCATCCAGCTGGCTTCTCTGGGACTCAGTTTCCCCACACCTGGAGGAGAGGAGAGATAAAGGGAGCAGGTGATACAACACAAACCCAGGACCCCTTCGGGTGGGACGCTGAGTCAGGTGCTGTCAAGGGCGGGGTCACCTCTAGTCCAGGTCCCGCTCACGGAAAGCAGGCCCAAGCAAGGAAATTTTGTCGAGCTTGTTAAATGGCAGGTGACCCTCCCAGGTCCCTCTGTGACCTCCAGGGGTTTCCCGTCTCAGGGCCTCCCTTTTCCATCTGTGAATGAAAGGGACGGACGGGGTGACAGTGACCGGCCCGGAGGGCGAGCGCTGCAGGCGGGGTGCAGGGACCTACTCGCTCAGGGACGCAGCGCTAGGACGAGGCCCAGGGGGGGATTAGAACTCAGTTCCCCCTCATTCCACACCCCCAGCTCTTAACTTCCGCTCTGTGGACCTGACTGCCCCACCGACTGATTAACTGATTGGTTAACTGATTGACCGATTACCTCCCGGCCGGACTCCCCAAAACCCCCTTTCGCCCCCATCGCCCCGGCAAGAGTCTCCGAAATCCCACCTCAGGTGCGCCCCCGCAGCCGAGCAGGGGGCGTGGTTGGGGGCGTGTCCGGGGCGTGGCTCCCGCCGTTCCCCGCCCCCGCCCGCCGGAGTCGGCTCGTTAATCCGTCGCGGCTCCGCCAATCGGCCGCCGGTTGCCGGGGAAACGACCTCTCCCCTCGGAGCCTTCAAAGGGTTTCGCCCCCTCCCCACGAGGGTTCCACTCGACCCCGCGGCCTCCTGCCCCGGGAGGGGCGGGGGCTGGGCTCCCGGAGCGGAAGAGACACCCACCGACCCAGAGACAGCGAGAGACGGAGAGACAGAGCGAGAGACAGGGCTTAGAGACGCACGCAGGCAGGGGAGACTCAGGCAGCAAAGGACGGAGGTGGAGAACAGAGAGAGGCAGCCGCGAAAGCCCACCCCCGCCCCCACCCCAGTCGCAGAGGCCGAGAGGGCGAGACTGGGAGAGACAGTCACGGCCACGGACAGAGACAGCGAGGGCGATCGTGGGAGAGACGGAGACAGCGCGGAGATGGGGGGAGGTGGAGGCCCCCCCCAAAAAAGAAAAGACCAGGGCCAGAAAGGGGGGAGAGCGTCGGGAGGGGGCGAACTTGTGAAAATAAATATTTATAAATTGAGAGTTTCTAAATTCTTTTTGCATTTCTGTAGTAAATTATTCATCTGTGTATCTCCCTCCCTCCTCCTATCTGCTTGGGGAGCTGCCAAGGGGGGTGTTCCTTTCTGTGCTATTCCTCCCCCTCTCCCCCTCCTCTCCTTCCTGCCCCTTTCTGCCCTCCTACTCCCTCTTCGCCCCACTCCGTGTTCTATTCCCCCTCTCCCCGCTCCCCGCCTCCCTCTCCTACCCCCTCCGACCCTCTCCGTGTCCTCCCCTTCTCCATCCTCCTCCTCCTCCTCCTCCTCCTCCTCCTCCTTCTCGGTGCCTCCCCCCCTTTTCCTCCCCCTGCTTCCCGTCTCCCCCCCTCCCTTTCCTGCTCCAGCCCGGGCTGGAGCTGGGCACCGGAGGCAGGCGAGGAGGGGCCGCCGCCCGGAGGTGACCGACTGCCACGCTCTGGCATTTTGTCCCTGCCTTAAATAAGAATAATCCTTTAAGTCAGCCGGGCTGGGATTAAAAAAACACTCGTCACTGGCAGTCTGGCACCCCCAACCGGGACCACGGAAATCTTCCTCCAGAGGACTGGGGCACTGGAGTTGGGGGAGAAGGTGGGAGCTGGGCCTAGGGGGTCTGCTGTCCCAGGAGGGCCTGGGCTGGAGTCAGAGGCCACACTGCTGCCCCCAGGGACGGCGACAAGTCCCTCAGCTGGCTGGGCCTCGCTTTCCCCCTCTGTAAGATGGGCCCAGGGACTGACCTCCTGTTCCCTAGGGCTAAAACCACTCTCAAATCTGTTTGGGAGTCCGGAAGATTTCAAGGCCCCTCTGACAAATGCCCACAGCTTATGAGGCACAAATGAGGAATGGGGAACTTGTCATAAAGGTGTGATGCCAGTTCTAAAAATCAGGCAGGGGTGGGGGGGAAATAGTCAGGGTCTCCAGTCATAGTGCGCTGTATGCAGCCCATATCCTGTCTGTGGCCTTGAGCAGAGTGCCTCAATTTCCTCATCTGGAAACTGGGCCAGTGATGCCTCCCTCCCCTCATCCAAGGACAAGGGGCTTCCCCATACTCCCTGCTACACACCGTGCCTAGGTTAGTGTCTCAGTGGCACTGTTCCCTGATCTAGCTCACCGATGCCGACTGTCCCTGCCTCCACCCCAGGTAGCCTCCTGGTGGCCCACAATACAGTGCAGCAGGAACTTCTCTCGGGGCAGGGAGTGGTCAGCACCAAAGAGCTCCCCTGCCCCTGTGACCAGCCCAGAAGTCGCTGGCAAGCCTCTGCAGGGGATCTGTATCCTTTCTTTCCATGCGATGCTGTAGGTAGATGGTGGCCTCCACTCAACTAGCCTTCCCCTTCAGGGCACGGAGCCCTCGGCTTTGGGGCCTGAGTTCTGACCCTGCTGTTTGACCTTAGCCCAGTCCTTTCCCCCTCTGGGGTGAGGGTTCTAGATTCCTTTCAGCCCTCATTTGGGACCGCCCTTGCGACTGCTACTAACAAGTGCTAAGATCCGTTATTTACCAGGAGCCTTGCTCAGGGCCCCACGGCTCCTCTCACCGCACCCCCCCATGCCCCTCTCATCCGGGGCCCCATTTTACAGATGAGGAAGCTGAGGCTCAGAGCGGGGACTTGCTGCAGGTCAGGCAGCTGGAAGTGAGCTGATGGGGGTTCTGGCTGGGTCTGGTTTTGGCAAGGCAGAGGGGCGTGTCCTCACCCAGCTCCCCTGTACTTCCCATAAGAACTTTCTAGGCCATGTCAGTGCTGCTGGAGGGGAGATGGACCCTTGGAGTCAGGGCTGTTAGCCGGTCCCAGCCCGGTGACCTCAGAAACACCCATCTCTCATCCAAAGACTTCCCTGACTTCTGTGGTCTTTTTACAGAAGCACAGTGAGAAATGCTTTGGGAAAATGACCCCCTTCTGGGAATCTATCGGCCACTCTACTTCTGTGGCTACTCTTGTTGGCCTAAAGCAGTGGTTTTCAAGCCTTTCAGAGACCCTTGGGGGCATTGGGACTGCGGGCAAAGAAAGCCAGGTCAGTGGGCTCTCAGCCCCGACCCCTGCTTCGTTGGGTAGTGATCACTTGGGTAAGATTTATTTTGAGAAGGAATAAAGCACAAGGTTGAGACTGGAAAGCGGGGGTAAAAACCCACTTTTGTAAATAACTAGGAGCCCTTTGGGACAGAGAATCGTGGCTTCCTGAGGTCCCCCCGCTGATGTAACTCAGCGCCCCCCAATCCACCGCCCCAGGGGTGAGCAGACAAAGCCACAACTCTAACTTCAATGTTGGGAGGCCTCCCTGAGGACTCGCAGGGCCCAGAACATTGGACAAAGTCATTGTGTTCAGTCCCTACTCTGGGCCCACCGAAGTGGGGGCTCTTGCGCCCGGTGTGGATGAGAAATTGGAGCTCCAGGTTGTGCAGCCAGTCCAGGCTCAACTAGGTCACCCAGATCTGTCTGACCCCAAAACCCATGCCCCCGACGCTGATGGCCCTCCCCTAAAGCGGTAGCAGAGTCACCCCTGCGTGCCGTTGGCTCTTACCCTTGTCCTGCTCATGGTCATTGTCAAGCCGCCCCCAAGGGTTTCTGTGGGCCTCAGGAAGGACTCACAGACGTTAATGAGACAACTGTGGTCCCGGGCAGAGCACCTCTCCTGCGGGCACTGTCACACCGTCCACATACCCACCCCTCAGCCAGGGGCACCTGCGTCCCCACTGGGGGTGACAGCCACATTTGCCACTCCCCGGTGGATGTTGTTGCCAAAGCGTCAGACCCTTTGTGCCTCCAAGAGGCCCCAGAGCTTGGCTGCTCAGGTCTCCCTGCACCTGTTTTCCTTACTCTCTCTCCCCATCCCATCTGTATTGGACCGGGTTCCCGAGCCACCACCACCACGCTGCCCCAAATCCGGGCTCCTCCCAGAGCAATAAGGCCAGGCCCCGGTCCTTAGCTGCGGCCCCTTCTTCCCTAGAGTGAAGGTCCTCCCAAGAGGGAGGTCTGACCGAAACAGCCTGGGGGCGACCCACCCTCTCCCTTGCCAGAGAGACCCTGCCAGGGAGGACCACCCAGGCCCCAGCTGGGGCCTGGAGTGGGAGGCAGGACAACAAAGCAGAGAGAGAGTGCCTTGCCTTTCCACAAGGGAAAGACACAGAGCGGGCTGGGTGTCAGCCTCTTGCTGTCTGGAAGGTGAGGGACCGAAATCCCCTGCTCCCGGGGTGTGGAGGGGATGGAGCTCTCTTTGGAAGTTGTCCCCAAAGGAAAGAGAATTTAAAAATCAACAAGACCGAGCCTTGTAAGTAGCCATTCCCTCTTGCAAAGAGATGAAGCGGATAAGAAAACAAGGAAGGGGAAAAGGAACAGGCTGATGGGTCTGCAGCCGAGGAGCCGTAGAACTAAACCCTCCCTGCGAGTCCCTGAGGAAGTGAAGATGAGTTTCAGAAACTTCCCAAAAGAAAGCTCTTGGGGGATATGAGTGTCTTTGAGAGGAGCCAGTAAAGAAAGGATCCGGGAGGTCTCCAGCGTGGAGCTGGGATCTTGGAACCAAGAGAACTCAGCCCAGGCTGGGACCGTGGCTCAAATGCTGCTCCCTGGGTGGCTGTGGGCAGGTGACTCAACTTCTCTAGAACTCAGTGGTCGCTATCTGTGAAATGGGCATGGCAGAGCACCGGTATTAGAACTGGGATCACAGAGTCAAGATGGAAAGGGCTTCCCCTCTTCCTGCTTCCCCTCCTCAGTGGCCCATCTGGAAACTCCTCCCCAGGACGGAGAACTCAGCCTGGTCCCCGGAACTCACTGGGCTCCATCAGCCACTATTCTTAAAAGCTCCTCCTGACCCCGGAGGCAGCACCTGGTGCCAGAGAGTTGTCAGATTGTTCAATGCACTTGCCCTT
The DNA here is from genome assembly GCF_054177405.1 of Leptonychotes weddellii. NCBI lineage: Eukaryota > Metazoa > Chordata > Mammalia > Carnivora > Phocidae > Leptonychotes > Leptonychotes weddellii. The sequence goes on along the minus strand of NC_138382.1, from coordinate 74,582,092 downwards.
TGACCTAGCGATTCCATTTTTAGAATTTATATCACAGAAACGCTCACATGGATGACAAGGGAAGATGCACAGGAAATCCATTGCATCACTGTTGATAATAGCAGAACTTTAGAAACCACCTAGACACCCATCCAGGGAGACTGATTATATAAATGTGAAGGCGCTGCCCGATGCAAGAGCAAGAGGCCATGACAAACACCTGCCTGCTTCTTCAAGGAGTGAGAAAGAATAATAAGGCTTCCTTTGTATTTCAAGAGGGGCACCTCTGTACACACCCTGCTTGCAAACTCACAGAATCCACAGGGTAAGCGTGGTTGCTCCAAGAAGGGAGCTGGGGGCTCAGGTTGGGGAAGGAATCATTCCAGCTTTAAACCCTTTTCTCTTTGACTCAGTTTACCTGTGAGCATGAACTCCCACTGGCCTTCATCCCACTAGGATGGTGAGTAGTAACCCACAGCCATTTCCCTCCTCCTCGGGACCTCCCACCCTTATGGAGGGGGAGGCGATGCGGCCAGTGCTGGCCAGTGAATTGAGGAAGGAAGTGATGGGATGATGCTGTTTTCCCTGCCTCAGTGACCCGGAGATGGAGGTACCGCAAAACAGAGGCAGCCTGGAACCCTGGGCTTTCACCTGGAGGGCAACTGCCCTGGAGAACCCCTTGGACTCATAGCAGACTGTGCTGGATACAAAATAAACTTTCGTTGTGTTGAGACACTTTGATATGGAGCTCCTTTGTTACCGCAGCATAACCTAGCCTTGCTAACAGATACAGATTTGGAAAACCACATTCTGGTTCCAGGGATGCCAACAGACCTTCGACAAGTCCCTTGACTCCTCCAGGCCTCAATTTCCCCACGTGCAGGGTGGGGCAAGCGGTCTTATTTCCACTGACCAGGGCCCGTGCTGCTCATATTCCCAAACCCCAAAGGCCTGAGGAGTATTTGCCAGCACTAAGGGCTGCTGGGTGTTAAGTGCTCACTGAACACCGGCCACTGGGAGGATCATCTCGGGGGCATCATGGAATATCATGGAATCCTCAGTGATCCCAGGAGGGAGGCAACATCATTATCCGCATGGCCCCATGAGGAAAAGTGAGGCTCAGAGAGGTGAAGTCACTTGCCCAGGAACACCAGCATCTGTGACTCTTAACTGCTCCAAAGACAACCCCCATCTAGTAGTTTAATTTTTTTCTTATAAATGCAGCTAAAAAGAAAGCCCACCGGTGACAACATGAAAGAACTTAGACTAGGGATTCTTTTTATTTATTTATTTTAAAGATTTTATTTATTTATTTGGAAGAGAGACATAGCGAGAGAGGGAACACAAGCGGGGGGGGGGGTGTGGTTGGGAGAGGGAGAAGCAGGCTTCCCTTGGAGCAGGGAGCCAGATGCGGGGCTGGATCCCAGGACCCTGAGATCACAACCTAAGCCAAAACCAAGAGTCAGACACTTAACCGACTGAGCCACCCGGGCACCCCAGGATTTTTTCTAAATTTGCCATCTTTGAAGCATGCAGTTCAATAGTCATAAGTACATTCACCATCTTTTTTTTTTTTTTTAAAGATTTTATTTATTTATTTGAGAGCGAGAATGAGAGAGAGCATGAGAGGCGGAGGGTCAGAGGGAGAAGCAGACTCCCTGCCGAGCAGGGAGCCGGATGCGGGACTCGATCCCGGGACTCCAGGATCATGACCCGAGCCGAAGGCAGTCGCTTAACCAACTGAGCCACCCAGGCGCCCAGTACATTCACTATCTTGTGCAGCCGTCACCCCCATCCATCTCCAGAACGCTTGTTAGGTTGCTGAACTCTGTCCCCATTAAGCACTCGCTCCCCACTCCCCCCAACCCAGGCACTGGCCCCCACCATTCTACCCTCTGACTCTCTGAATTCGCCCCTTCTAGGGACCCAGTACACGTGGAATCACACTGTATTTGTCCTTTGGTGTCTGGCTTATTCCACGTAGCATTACGCCCTCCGGGTTCATCCATACCGAAGCAGGCGCTAGAACTGCCTTCCTTTTTAAGGCTGAGTGATATTCCATCACATGGGCTGACCACAGTTTGTTTACCCGTTTGTCTGCGGAGGGACACTCGGGTCGTCTCTCCCTTTCGGCTCTGGTGCATAACCCTGCTGTGAACACGCGTGGACATATATCTGCTTGAGCCCCTGCTTTCGATTTTTTTGGGTCTGTGCCCAGAAGTGGGATTGCTGGATCGTATGCTAATTCTATTTTTAATTTCTTGAAGAAACACCACACCGTCCTCCACAGTGGCTGCACCATCCTCCGTTCCCACCATCGTGGCACGAGGTTCCAGTTTCTCCACGTCCTCATCAACCCTGGTGAGTTTCTGTGAAGTAGTATCTCATGTGCTTTTGATTTTCATTTCTCTGACAATCCCTGGGGGAATAAGAATTGTTTAAATGCAAAAAAAAAAAAAAAGAATTTTTTAAATGCCGCTGGTGAGTCCATAGTGGTCCAATCCTCTGGACCCGCTTCCACGGGAAGAGGAAGCAGGGGATTGGGGTGCTGCCCCATTCCTGGGGATACTGTACCCACGTCTCGAAGTCCTCAGCTCCCGAACAGGTGAGTGAGGCTCTGCCCCTGGGGATGCAGCGTGCCCTGCACCCCAGTGAACAGGCTACGACGGAGGCCCTACCCCCCTGGGGTCCCGACTTCTCCAGAACTCTGCCTCTAATGTTGTAACCTCTACTTCCCCCCTGCTGGGCCTGACGGGAACTGAGCTGGGCCTTTCCAGCGCTGGCTGACTCTGTGACCTGGAGTCTCCACCCTGGCCTGGGACACGGAGCAGAGTGGAGGAAACACCACAGCCAGGCATGGGGCAAGGAGGGGACAGGTATCATCTGCATGTCTCTTGGCCTTTCACATCCAGACAGGGGCAGCTTTGGGTGTGGGATAAGAGCAGGGCCTTTGGAGCCAGACAGACTCAGTCTGGGTCCATCTCTGCCATGCACCAGCTGCGTGACCTTGGATGAGTCACTTCCCCCTTCCCCCTCCAGCCCTCACTTTCTCCTCTGGAAAATGGCTGAAATGGTGCTTGGCACACAGTAAGCACTCACTAAGGACTTTCTAGAATTGCCAGCATCATCCTTGTTGTCACAACATCCACACGAATGGTCAGGTCACGCCTGTGTCAAACATTCCGTGGCTTCCCAGTGCCGGCAGGAGAAAGTCCACCACGCTCATGGACTGGTGGGCACTGCCTGGACTGACCCTGGCCGACATCTCCAACCTCCTCTACCCCTCACTCATGACATTCCAGCCACCTAGGCCGCCCTCCTGGCCCTCCGACCCCCAGCATTCCTTTCTGCCACAGGCCCTTTGCATGTGCTCTTCCTCCTGCCGGAAATATGTTTCCCCCACCCAATTCCACTCCCATCCCTTCAACAACAAACCTAAAAGACCCTGTCTCACTTCAAACATCACTTCTTCAGAGAACTCTTCCTGGACACCCCCACCCCCATCCACTTGGGACCGCTTGCCCCACCCCCCACCGCATAGCATTTCCCACATGTGACTTGTGCAATTACTTGAGGAACGTCAGCCACCCCACAGGAGTACCATGAGGCCAGGATCATGCCTGTTTTGTTCTTTGCTATAATGCAAGCTCCAGCAACAGGGTTGACCCGAGTGCCCCCCCAAATATCAGTCAAATTGAATTATTAATTTCCAGAATCTCCCTGACTTTGGAAACTCGGATTCTTTTCAACAAAGACAATCCATTCCCTACATAGCTAAATAAGCTTTAACTTTCATACCTTCGATGAGACAAGTGTGAGAAAACCCTCAGCTACATCCTGTGTCCTAATTTCTCAGCTCAGAAAAATATGGTCACTGCACTCAGATCAGCTGCTCACAGTTCCTGCCGTGCCTCCTCCCAGTCCTGCCTCCAGCCACCCCTTCCTCCGAACACAGGGGAGGCTTCGGGCTGCTCTGCGGGTCAGCCCTTGCTTGGGGATAAATGCCAACCATGAAGAATGGCAGGTCGCAGGGGGAGATGCAGATGCATTTTCAGCCCCGTCAGCAAGATCAGCGAGAGTCTCGGTGGCCCCTTGCCCGGGGTGAGGGCCTGACTCAGCTGGTCCACACACAGCAGCCCCCCAACCAGCTGGAGAGTGAGGCACGGACCCCAAGGGGGCCACAGGGCAGAAGCCCTCGTGTTGCCAAAACCCACGCGTGCACTGACTGGTCCATCCTCACACTTGTCTGTTGTGTGTGGAGCCGGGTGCCCTGGGGGAGGCCCTGGTGAAGACCCAGGTCCCGCCCTCCTCTAGCAGGAGAAAGACCTCAACCTCAACAGGCCATTGCCCAAACACACGAAGTACTTCTAGGGGAGGCCGGGGCTCCACCTCTTTCCCCAGGCTCGCTACCCTTGCTTCTCTGGGCTTCCCTGAGCCTATGGGTGGCAGGGCTGGCTTTACAGGATGCTTCGGAAGGCCCCCCAGGGAAGGAGGTGTTCAGACACAGGCAGTGTGCATGTCCATTCAAAACGCTCTCAGGGAAAGAACCTCCTTGACTCTGAGATGCAAACTAGTGCCATGTAACAATCCCTGTTGGTACCACAGTGCTGATGGTGGTTAGGGCCAGCTCAGGGAAGGGACATCCGCCCTGAGGAGACCTGGAAGAAGGGCGGGGTGTCTCAAGACAAAGGTAAGTTGAGGGAGGTCTGGGGTCGCTGCCTGGTTGGGCTCCGTGGTGAGGCCTGGGGGTGAATGAGGCCCACCCACAGGGAAGACCGGGCCTGGAGGAAGGAGCTTGGCCTGGGGGTGTGGGGTGGGAGAGGGAGGAGGGCAGGAAAACCGGGATTGTCCTATTCCCCCGCTCACCCATACTCGCACACGCGTAGGCACACGCACAGACCCACAGAGGACTTCCTGCCCGGGGTTCCCAGGCTTACCCATCAGGCAGCAGACTCTGCCCATCCCCCCAGGGATCAAAGTCCTCAGCCAGGCAGAGCTTCGGGGGCGCTCAGCCTTTCTGGACCCCTCGCCCCCTCATTCCTCACGGCTGCCTGGCTCCGTGTCCTACCCCGGCATTCTGCAGCTGGGGCCACAGAGGCTTTCTCTGGAAAGGGGAGCAGATTCGGGTAGGGATGGAGAGGCAAGAAGCCGCATTTCCCGAGAAGGGAGGCCTAAACCACGGGGAGATGGAAACCCTCAGGGAAACTGGCACCCCAGCTGCTTGCAGCCCAAAGACAAGAGTTCTCAGCCGCCGTCACATGGATACACACACACATGCACCCCGACACACATGTGCGCACACACGGTCCTCCCGTCGCACTAAGCACACACTGGCATGCAGAGGAACACCCTGACACACCGACACAAAGCACCAAGGCCGACATGCGCGCGCGCGCACACCCACGCACACGTAATACTGTCAGTCGGTGTGCGGTCTGCTCCAGAACAGCCCCCTCTGCGAACCGCTCCTGTGTTCCCATGATCCTCCAGGCTGCCCCCCAGCTGCCGCATCGCCTGAAATCCTGAGAAATTAGGGAAGATTCTTTTGAATCTCACACCTCGAATCTTAGGCTTAAACAATATTTTGAAAAATTGGGGCTCAGTTCTCAGGCTCAGTCGGAGGTGATCTTGTGTTACCAGGCAGGAGGGGGCTGGTAGGAGGGAGGCTGGGGCGGGGTTGGGGGAGTGGAGAGCAACGGGGCGGGGGGGAGGGCGGCGGCAGACTCCATGGTTGGGGGGCAAACGCCATGGAGCAAAAGATGGCTGAGGGCCATGGGGGTCAAGGACACGGGGGTCTGAGAGTCCCAATCCGCCCCCCACTGCATTCGCTCTGCAATCCTTCCCAAAGCGCTTCTCTCCACAGAGCCTCAGTTTCCCCATCTGTACAATGGGTGCGACCTACCCCATGGGGCTAGTGCGAGAATTAAAGGACATCATACCTGTAAAGTGCTAAGCTTTGGAAGCCCCAGAAAAGAAAGTGGGGGTGGGATGGGAAAACCTCGCCCCCGTCCCCCGCCCTCCTGGCGAAACCAGGCTGAAGATAACCAGCATTTTACTTTTCACTGCGGCTGAAGCAGCGCTTCCCGTAGGACTGTGCCTGCTTATCAGGAGCAAAGCCGCTCTCTCCGCCAGAAGGTGACTGTGGGGGCTCCGGCTCCCCGTCCAGCCTCCAGCCCGACTCCCACGGAGGAAACGCTGAATTTTCTCCCGCGTTCAGGTTTCTCCCCCACCAACCTCCAAACAATTTTGCATATATTTAAATCTCCTCTGCTGTTTCCAGTCTGAGCCGCTCCCCCCCCCGCCCCCCGAAAAAGAGAAAAAGAAATTACAAAGCCCGTCATTTGTCTCCGTCCCCGCACCCCATCTATCAGGGCCCGAGCCCGTCGCCTGGAAGGAGGCGCGCGCCCGGACGGCCGCTTTAATGGGGCGCCGCGTGTGACTGTGCGGCCGGGCGGGCGCAGCCGGCCGGCATTTGCATACATATTAAACGGAGCAGTAAAAAATGCAGACATGCAAACCATTTGGACGGGCTCCTCGGCGCAGAGCCTGCCAGGAAATCAATCTTCTGGTTTCTTAAAGGAAACCTGCTCGGGAGGAGGTGGCGAAGCCACGCAGCCCGCAGGCCCTGGGAGGGGGCGGCCATCATCTGTCCATCTGTCCGCTGGAGCCCAGCCGGCTGTGGGGGTCCTTGCCCGCTGGGGCCCGGGACAGGGAGCAGGGAGGGACGCAGAGCCCCCATCAGCCTGGGCGTGGGGCCTGGCTCGGCTGGCTGTGCGCCCTGTGGAGCAAGAGGCTTGGCCCCTCTGAGCTCCCCTCACCCTCACCCCGCGGCAGTGATCCTTTAGCACAGCGCCTCCCCACCCCCAGTGGGTGCTGAAGATTCTTCCCTCACTTTGTGACTCTGGAGCTTAAGCGACTCAGCCAAGTGGCCCAGCCCTCTATGCAGGGGCCAGGTTCCCAAGCCAGGTGTGAAGATTGGCCAAGAGCACAGGCTCTGGAGGCAGGTGGCCTGAATTCAAAGTCAGGCTCCACTCCTTCCAAGCTGTGTGACCCTGGGCGAGTGCATCAACCTCTCTGTTTCCTGGGGGAAGAAAAATGAGGCTCAATCTACCTCCCTCTTAGGCATGTTGTTGGATTAAAGTAGGTCAGCCATTGCCTGGCATGAAGTAAGGAATCCATAAATGATGGCAGAACACAGTGTAGGAGGGTCCTTGGTGTTACTGGTGTGGTTTTCCGGGTTAAAATCCCTCTCTACGTCTGCATGGCCTGGCCGGTCACTGCTCCCTGGAGCCTCCTTACCTGTAAACGGGGTGTTTGATTCTCATAGGAATGTCTAGCTCACACAGATCACCTACCCCGCCCTCCAGACATGTGCGGTCCCAGGACCTCCACTGCTGTTTCCACCAGATGTGGCCAAGGCAGCACCTCGGAGGGCTGCCGAGCCCATCATCCTCTGGCAGCTTAGGCAAAGCCCAGGGCCTGGATGGGGGGGGGCGGGGAACACCCTGAGCAAGCCCCAAACGGGTTGAATGTCTGTGGGCCCGGGAAAGGCAAGTGGCCCAGAGCCTTAGCGGAAACAGCCTGCTGCTGACCATTTCACCCACCTCTCCTTTAATTCCCTTAATTCCACTTTACAGAGAAGGAAACTGAGGCTCAGTAAGAGGTGCCACGGCTACGAAGTTGGAAGGAGGTGGGAGCTGGGATTCAAATCTGGTCTGAGTGACTATAGAGGCCGCCTCCCCAGACGGTCCCTTGTAAATACTGTCAGCGGACGGAGCTCATTCTGGGGTGCCGGGGCTCATTCTGGGGTGCCGGGAAATGCTGCGTCTCCCAAAGAAGGTGTGTGCTCGTGGAGAAAGAAATCCATTTTTGTGCCTGGGCGGTACCCGTGAAGGTCCTTCCTTGAAAGGGATGGGAATAAGGAAGGAAAGGGGGCTTTCGAGAACCAGCTCAAGTTTGCCCTCCATCCGTTCACTCCACACTCCCGGAGGTGAGGAATGGAGGTGACCAGTGTCCCCAGGACAGGCTAAGCAGTGGGCAATGCTAGAGCGGTGACGGGGGTGGGGGGTGCGCCCAGGCCAGTGAAAGCCACCTTCCTCTCTGAGCCCCTAGGGCTTGAGTGAAGAGCCAGGCCAGGGCTGGGGGGTGGGGGGGCGGTCTTTGCCTTCAGTGGAGACAGCGTCCCATCTGAGTCGCACGCTGACCTCCGTGCTGCATGGAGCTGTAGCCTGGTGCCATGGGGAAAAAAAGGCTGAATCCAGAGTGTGGTCCGGTTCCGTGGGGCCTCCCTGTGTGACCCTGGGCAAAGGCCCTGCCCTCTCTGGACCAAGGTGGCTGCGCTAACCATACTCCTTCTCTGTCTCTCCTTGGAAGCCCCTCCCTTTCGCCCCTGGCCTCCCAGCTCCCTGGGCCTCTGGCCCTCCACCTCCCTCCGCCGCTCCCGCTCCTGAGCACAGGCCGCCCCCACTGCCCGGCAGTTGCGGGTGGAGGAAGCCGGCAAGGCGGGAAAAGGCGGGAGGGGCAGGAGTTACAGGAACCGGCTGGGGCCCCAGCGATTGCTCAACTGGGGAGCCTGGCCCAGCCAGCCTCCACAGGCCTCCACCTCCACCAGCCCGCCCTCCCTTCTAGCTCCGCATTGCAAACATTCCTCGCCAACCTCGGTTGCTGCAGCCCTGGAAGAGGGAACTGCCTGCCACAGACACAGCACGAGGCGGCCAGAAACACTTAACCCCTTCTGTCCTTGCAGGCGGAGCCTTCGGGTGGGAGGATGGAGGGGGGTGGCCACCGGGGTGCCCAGGGTCTGAGTGAGCTGGTCAGGTGAATCGCTGGCAGCCCTGGCTGGCCCTGGGTTACGAACCTTAATCAACAGGCTGTCTCCAGTCATGGATTCACTCAGCAGACATTTGCAGAGCTCTCCTTGGGCACTGGACCTGGGTAATCAGACAGGGAGGTCCTCACGGAGCCCATGTTCTGGTATGGCGGGGAAGGGAAGAGGGGTCGTCAGATAAAGAGGAGTTTTTTTAGATCATTACAATGATGAGTGCTACAAAGGAGAAGTACAGGGTGAGCCTGCACATGAACTGAAGTGGCTCAATGAGGCAGGGAGGGCTTCCTGGAGGACATGACATTTCGGGAGCCATGGAAGAGGAGAGGGAGTGTTCTACGCAGAGGATGCAGCCTGCATGAGGCTCTAGAGAGAAGAGGGAGGGAGAGGTGGGCATGTTCTAGTCTGTGTGTCTGAAGGAGAGAGGGTAAAGGGGTGGAGAGCCCTCAGATGGGAGGGCTTGGCCTATGCCAGGTTCCAGAAGGCCTTAGGGCCACTCCCAGCCTTAGATGGCCTTCGGAAGGCAGTGAGGAGCCATGGATGGGTTCTACCTGGGGAATCATCCAGCTCCAGGCCCTATGATTCCCTCGAGTGAAAAACAGAATCTTCACAGAGAGAGGGAGCTAACATGTTTTCAAGTACAAACCAAATACACTCTAAGACCAGAACACCTGAACCACGCCAAAGTGCCACCAACAGGAGACATTTCAAATGGCAGCCTGGCAGCCGGGCCTGGCACTGGATTCTCCTGGGGCCTGGGTGGCCACTCCGAGCCGTGCTGTCCCCAGGCTGGCCAGAGACCACAAGCGCAGGCTGGCTCCTCCTACCAGGATGGTAGGTGGCCCCTTCCACGCCCTGGACACGGCTCTGCAGACAGCTGGACCTCAATAAATGCAGCAATTAGAGTGTCGAAGTTAAGAGGAGCTGAGAGATCATCCAGGTCCACAGCCTCCTCACTTCCCAGGTGAAGGAACAGACCCATGGGCAGCTTCCGTGAGAGGCAGGTGTGGCGGAGCTGGGCCGGCCGTGGTGGGTGGGCCCCGGGCACAGGGGCGGAGGGGCAGGCATGCCCACAGCATGTGTCCAGGGAGGAGACCAGCCTGCCCATGACCTTGGCACCCACAGAGGAGACCCCCAAACCCAGGAAACCGAGAACCGTTTGGAAATGGGCAGTCACTAAACCCAGCTCATGGAGGAGTCTACTCCTCTGCTCCCGTAGAGCTTGAAGGAATGAGCCGGAGGACAGAGTAAGCTGGTAGGAAACTTCTGGACCGTATTGTTTTCACTGTGGACATGTTTTCTTTTCTTTTTTTTCCTTCTTCTTCTTTTTAATGAAGTACTACTTAGAACACTGACATACCAAGGAGATGAAAATGGGAGTTGCCCTGATTGGAGAGGAAGGGGGGGGTCCTTGGACTTGGCCCGTGCACACCCACGTGGGCTCTGTCTTCCTGGCCAGCCCCAGGCTCTTCAGAATGGACCGCGGGCCAGCAGGGGAGTCCATCCCCAGACTTTAGGGATGGAGAAACTGAGGTCCAGAGAGGCTGAGGCACTTGCCCAGAGTCACACAGCCCCAAGGGATGGAGCCAAGGTGCTCCCAGGTCAGCCTGACCCAGGCCTAGGCTGAGGGATCAGGAACCAGTGCCCGCATTTCGTTTCCTGAGAGTCCATGCCTGGTCTATTTGCTGGCACAGCACATGTAGCCAGAGCTCCCCAGGTCCTGCTCAGCGGGTTGAGATTTCTGGGGGGAAAACACACCCAGGATGCTCCCTCTGTTAAAATCATGCCCCAACAGGACAGGAAGGGGCTGGGCAGGCACCACGCCTGCACATGCCCCAAACGGAAGGAGAGGCTGAGTTCCTTCCAGCCCTCTGAGGTTACCCAAACAATGGCTGATGTCTGTTTTGGGGCTCTGGGTCCACTCTCGGTCACAGAGCAAGGCTCCTTCCAGGCAGTGATGCTTCTGTAAGTGTTCTTTGAACCTGGGGCGCCACCAGCTTTGTCAGGGTAAACTAATCCAGAGCCCTCATGCTGGGCCAAGGATCATCTCTCAGAATCAATACAACCTGAGGGGTTCACCAGCATCACCCCGTTTTGCAGAGGGGAAACTGAGGACCATGAAGTCACTTGCCTGGGGTCGCACAGCAAATAGCAGATGGGCAGGCCTGGGATGCAGGCATCTCAGGCACCCGGGTCCACGCTCCTGACCCCTCGGCCTCCCTGCCTCCCAGCCTGGAGATGGGACCGCTTCTCACAGCAGTGAGGCTCCGGTAAACCCAAGATTCCCCTGGCTCGTCTTGACCCCGCACCTTGTTCATGTACATGAAAGCAAGACTTTATCTCACCTCTTTATTATCCATTTATCCATCCTAAGTTTACTGTCCACTCTTCTCCACATGGGTTCACCGGGGTCTCTGAACTTCCAGAAGGTAGACCCGCTTGTGTTACTATAGCCCTCATCACAAAATCATCTCATTTTAGGCACATCATAGGAAGGAGTGGCCTAATCTGGGGACACTAGTGGCACCTACCACTTGGGGACAAGGATTGCACAGTGCCATGATGCCCATGACACGCCCAGCACACGGAGAACGCTCAAGAAATGGGGCTGGATGAATACGGAGCTGTTGCTGTGTTGGTTGGTTGCTGTGCTCTTCCCTTCCCTAGATCACAGGTTAGCAGGTTCACCTGTCAGAGTCACTAATCGGCACTCAATGGTAAGACCCCAACTGTGTGAAGGAGACATGCTTCCTGGCCTTCTTGTACTGAAGTGATGGCGACTGGGCAGTCAGCCTTCAAGATGGTCACCAGACGATTCCTACCTCCTGCTGTTCACACCTCCGTAGGCCCTTCCCACGGCGAATAGGGCTGCCCTGTGTGACCAACAGGATGCAGCAGAAATGACCCAAGGTTAGGTCCTAAAAGGCGCCATGGCTTCAGTCTTGCTCTCTGGGGTCGCTCAGCCTGGGGGAAGCCAGCCACCATGTTGTAAGGGCACTCAAGCAACCCTACAGGGAAGGAACTATGGCAAGGAACTGAGCTCTCCACCTTGCCATCTTAGGAGCCCATTGTCCAGCCCCGGTCAAGCTGTCAGATGATGCAGCCCCCACCAACACCTTGGCAGCCACCTCAAAAGTGACCACGAGCCGGAATCATCTGGCTAACCCACTTCTCAATGCCTTACCCACAGAAACTTTGAGAATAAATGCTTATGGTCTTCAGCCCCTAAGTTTGGGGTGATTTGTTATGCAGCTGTAGGTAACTAATACAGGAACTGGGAGACTTGTTAGTTATGAGAGCCTTTCATTGACTTGCTTCCCGCAGTGTGCTCTATGGAGTACTGATCCCAGACTAGGCTCCGGAAAAGCACAGTCTGTCCATTGTGGGCAGACCATGACTTGAGTCTCTTATTTGAGATTCCCAGTGCTCCTTGGCATATCCCAGCAGACCCCTCTGACCTAGCCTTCTCCTAACCCTGCATTTCTCAGGAGTCTTTGTGGAACTCTGGCCTCAGAGCTTCAGAGCGCTCTTTGGGAAACACAGCCGAATTGTCACGACAGCAAGTTCCTTGAGTACATTAAAGGATTGTGCCCAGTGTAAAAACAACACACCCCCAGCCTGACATTCAGAGTGTGGCCTATGGTATTCTACACAAAGACATGGTGGCCGGCGTGCCATGACAGACAGCCTGTCCGGGCCCCTTTCCCAGTTGAGGGGCTGGTTTGCCCTGGGTCCCGCCGGTCCCACCAGCCTAACACTCTGTGGTATTGGTCAGGGGTGCCAGGTCGGTGTCTGGCCATGGACCTCAGACCATGAGGGGACCATTTAGGGCTCAGATTTAGTTCCCAAACTCTGCACGCCAGCTCTCCTGGGTTCCGTAGCCCCCCCGGCACGTGGGCCTGCTGTGCCCTCCCCACCCCTCAAGTGGGCAAGGGTCGAATCCTCAATGCCAAGGCCTCAGAGTTGGAGATTTCTCAGTGGGAATGCTACCCTGGTCTTAAAACACGAACTGCTGGAAAATAGCATTTGATATAGAAAAATTCATTTTACAGGCAACTTTTTAAAAGCGAATCCACCCCCTTCAGCGAGGGAAGCTGTGCTGAGAAAACCGCATTCTTTCGGGCCCCTGGGGCTGCGTGGGGGTGGGAAGAGAGATCTTTCTACATGTTAGGAGGCAGAGGGCTTTTCTTTTGTTGAAAACATAATTTTACCCTCATGTTGCATTGTCTTTCCAGGCATGGACATTCTGGGGCTCTCAGGCCTTTCTGGAGCCATCTCTCCCGGATACCAGTGGCCTGGCCTCCTCCTTGGGCCAGAGTGCAGCCCCAGCAGCTGCCTCACCTGGGAGCCCCTGCCCAGGCCTGCTGCATCCGAACCTGCATTCGTACAAGATCCCCAGGTGATCTGGGGCATATTAAAATTGGGGAGTGCTCAGATGCTTCCCAGAACTACCATGTCCAGGTGCCCCCAGCCTGCCCGCTCCTGGGCTCCTCCCTCCCCTTCCAGGCTCTCTATCCCATCACAGATGGCTTCTCAGAAGGGCTCCAGGTGACTTCTACCCCTCTGCACCCGCTTTCGTCACAGATATCCAGTGACATGGTCAGGGCATGAGGGGTGGGAAGTCAGGAGACCCGAACAAGAGGTTATGACAACAGTAAAGACACCCAGGCCTTATGGACCACTCACAACCCAGGAGGGAGGCAGTGAGATCCAGAAACTCAGAGAGGGAAAGCCATCTACCCAACATCACACAGCCAAATACCAGCAGAGTCACCATGCTCTGCTGCGTGAGGACTCCCTCCATGGGGAAGTGGGAGTGGCTGTGGGATTGTCAAAGAGTTACGCCTCCATCCTAGCTGGCTTAGCCCCACGGTTCCCAAACTGGGTTCCCTGGGGGGCCCTCAAAAGCTGTCTGCGGGGGCGCTCCATGCTGTTTACAGCTTCTTGCAATTTCCCATGGTCACCATGGCTTTACTGATGACCAGGCCACTGCGAGCTACACACGCACCATCCCGTTTCTTCACTTTGGGTGGGATTCTATCAACCCACCATGTTCAGACAGATGTTTGGACAGAGTCATTCAGACTCTCCGGGGGCGGGGCGGGGGGGGAGCGGAAATGATGGGATTTGAACAGGCATCCTTGTTGCACCTGATTAACCTAAAATGTGAAAGGCTTCCCAAATGCAGTTTGCTTGTTGGACAAACATGGGCCTTGGGGCAAATAACAGCAGGAGGGACTTTTCTGGAGGGAGTGTAGAGAGCAAGAGGAATTCATTTAGAACTTTGAGTTACCGAAGAGAGGGCAAGTGTCTCCATTTCTTTGTTCAGCAGCGGCACCTGCTTTCCCATATTTTCTTTAAAACGAGGTGGGGGCCTCCCAGCCCCCTCCCAGCCCTGCCGGTCCTGGGGTGCTGGGGTGTAGGGACAGCCCCCATGGGTGGCAGCGCTGGGCCGCCTCAGCCTGCCCCAGGAAGCAAAGGACAATGGGGCGGGGCCAACCGTGCGCACATCCCAGGTCCTCGCTGGATGCTCTTCAGACCAAGTTCTCAGCGAAAGCTGTCCTTGAGGATGATGTGCAGGCTCTTGTTTGCAGGTTTTCAGGGGAGCATATTGGAAATCAGCCACAGAGGAACGTGAATTTCTTGTAGAAAGCTGCAAGATGGGGCACGGACCTCTCAGTGCAGCTTCCCTCCACCCGGCACCTTCCTTCCCATCTTGGGCACGTGGGTCTAGGCTGACCCTTGCCCTCCATCTCCCACCCCCCACCTCCACCCCATACCCAGAGAAGGTGTGAGGCCTTGTAGGTACTAGCCAGGAGCACTCAGAGGTTGAAGACCCAGGGCTCTGAAGTCTGGTGGATGCAGAGGACTCGCAATCAACTGACAATCTCACCTTGCGGCCCGTTGCCAAGACCGGCGTCCCCCATCTGAAGATGTCTTGGTGGTGGTGGGGACCCCAGAGCTCAGGGCCACTGAAAGGTGTCCTTCCATCTGAGACTTCGGGCACAGGATAGGGAGGGGGAGGGGCACAGTGATTTCATAAAAATGATTGTCACATGTCTGAGTAACAGAAGCTGGAGACCTTAGTTCAAGACCACGGACTAGAACACTTGAGTGAATGCCAAGCAAACTGGGCTTCTCTCTCTCTTTTTTTGTTTTTAAAGAAAAAAAAGATTTTACCTATGCATTTGAGAGAGAGAGAGAGCAAGCAGGAAGGAGGGGCAGAGAGAGGGGGAGAAGCAGGCTCCCCGCTGAGCAGGGAGCCCGATGCGGGGCTTGATCCCAGGACCCTAGGATAATGACCTGAGCCGAAGACAGCTGTCCAACCAACTGAGCCACCCAGGCGCCCCCAAACTGGGCTTCAAATACAACACAAGAGGAGTCTGTTTTGCGATATAAAAAATGCACCGTCGGCCTCAGCCACAGCAAAGGGCCTAGAACTCTGATGTCGATGCACCAACGAGGGGGCTTTTTAAAGCAAGGTCCCATGGGAGTTTTCCCAGTGGTTCTTTCTGGGATGGATCAGTAACCCAGGCTTGTGTGCCCCCTGGTCCGCCAGGTGTTTTCATTGGTCTATCCTAGGAGATGTAGCTCCTCTAGGGCAGGGACCATCTCTGGTTCATCTTTATGCCCTAAAAGCCTGGTGCCCTACAGTCAGCACTCAAAGTCCTGAGGGTGTGTCTCCCCCACCAAACTGAGCCCCTGTTGGAAGCGGGGCTCTGTTTTATTCATTAAGAGCAAAGTGCCCGGGCGCCTGGGTGGCTCAGTTGTTTGAGCGACAGCCTTCGGCTCAGGTCATGATCCTGGAGTCCCCGGATCGAGTCCCACATCGGGCTCCCTGCTCGGCAGGGAGACTGCTTCTCCCTCTGACCCTCCCCCGTCTCATGTGCTTGCTCTCTCTCATTCCCTCTCTCTCAAATAAATAAATAAAATCTTAAAAAAAAAAAAAAAAAAAGAGCAAAGTGCCCACATCCAAAGCCTGGCCTCTCAGTTTCTC
This sequence comes from Leptonychotes weddellii, assembly GCF_054177405.1. Taxonomy (NCBI): domain Eukaryota; kingdom Metazoa; phylum Chordata; class Mammalia; order Carnivora; family Phocidae; genus Leptonychotes; species Leptonychotes weddellii. The sequence continues at coordinate 74,566,292 of NC_138382.1, read as the reverse complement.
CCAGCGGGATCTTCAACAAGTCACTTCCCCTCTCTGGGCCTCTGTCTCCTCACCCAGGAAAAGGCCATCCCGGGGGTTGTGTGAGGGTGGCCTGAGCAGGTGAAGACTTCCTTCACTCGTGCCTAGCATGCATGACACGCCCTCAAGTGGGATATCACCATCCAGTCTTCCAAGGGCCCAGTGCAATGCTGGGCACACAGCAGGGGCTCAGACATGTTCGGACAGATTTTTTTAACCAACATTTCTTAAAGTATAGGGATAAAAATTTTATGCTGTTTGTGGAAATTGCGGGGGGGAGCGGCAGAGGGAAAGGGAGAGAGAGAATCTCAAGCAGGCTCCATGCCCAGTGCAGAGCCTGACACGGGGCTCGATCCCACAACCCCGAGATTATGACCTGAGCAGAAATCAAGAGTTCAACCCTTAACCAACTGAGCCACCCAGGTGCCCTGAAAATGTTTTTGTTTTTTTTTAAAGAGAGAGCTTGACCTCTTTCTCCCCACCTACAGACAGGCATGAAGATTGACACATGCACGTCCCCATTTTACAGATGAGGAAGCCAAGGCTCAGAGAGGTCAGATGAGGTTCCCAAGGTCACTCAGTGGTAGAGTCAAGCTCTTAACTATTAGCATCTTGGGTTTCTAACCCCTGGCCTCTCTGAGATGCTTGCTTAAACCCCCCAGAACCAGGGGCCCCATCCCAGAGATAAGCAACAGTGACCAACTGCACATATGAATTAACCTGGCCAGTAATCATATAGGAGGGCCAAATCCACTTCAAAGATTTCTCTGAGTGGGAACCAAAAGGACAAAGAAGGAAGGTTTGAACCAGGTCACACACAAAAACCACCAATTCTGGAAGAGTGCAAATTCCCTAAGACCGAGCTACCTCCGGCCAACTTCTGTCTGATTCCTTAGGAAGCAAGGAAAAGGTGGGGAAGGGGCAGATTCAGTTTAGAAGGCTCCTGGGTTTCAGTACGAGACCTGAGAACAGTTGGTGGAGGGTGGAGGGTGGGGGGTGGGAGGATCCGTGCTCTGTAGCTTTCCCGAAGGGTCTTTCAAGCAGCTGGGTGAGCTGGTGATGAGAATCCGGGCTCTCAAGCCACAGAAACGCGGGGGTCCCTCCTGGCAAGCTATGGGACCTCCCTGACCTTCAGTCTCTTCATCTGAAATGAGTCCAGCAAAGCTTTCCTGTCCTACTGCATCCTGTGGAGCTAGTCTGGGCGCTGGGGTCTCAGCAATATATGTCCATTGAGCAGGTGCCGAACACTCAGTCAGTGAAAGCAGCTCTGGTCGCTGGGGTTGCTGTTATGATCCCTGTAACCTGAATAAAACCGGGCGGCCTCGGGGCCCAGTCTCATCACCGCGGGGGGCGGGGGGGTGGTTCAAAAGAAACACCACTCTGACATTCCCAATCATTGGAAAGTGGTCTAAATGCTCCTAATCTCTCACAGAGACCCCAACAGAGAATTTCTAGGCACACCACCCACAAAAGCATCCTCAAGACTCTCTGCTCCAATAACCTCAGTTTCCTTGTCTGCAAAATGTAAACAACAATAGTCCTGCCTTCAAGGAGTCCTCGTGGGCGCTCCGTGAGATATGCCTTGGAGTGTCTCAGATGGGCAGACACAGCCAGGCTGGGAAGTATGAGTGCGAACCATGACAATCTCCTTCTCCTGCCCTCCCCCACCTGCCCTTTGTGTCCCACCCCAGTTAGGAGCTCTGGGCAGGGTCTCCGGCCGGGGAGTCTGGGCTGCCCAGGTCCTAGCACCCAGGCAGCTCCACCCACTGCCGCACAGAGCTCAGGAAAAGGACCCGTGCCTGCGTAGGCAAACTCTGAGGAGGGGGCAGCAAGGGCCAGGGCCCTGACATTAAGGTGGCATTCCCCCTCCCCTCCCTCCTGCGCAGAAGCAGCATCCCCTGGGTGTCACCTCAAAATGTCAGTGCTCAGAGGGCCAGGCCAGGGGTTCCCCAGGCATTTGGGGCCTGCTGAGACAGGGGAGAAAGATGGCTCCCCACCGACCAAGGCCACTGATTGCCCTAAGCCTGGGCAGTGTGGCCCAAGGTGGCTGCCAGGGCCACAGGGTAGGCCCCACATCAGGGACCTGTAGGTCTCCCTTCTCGAGGGGCCCTGAACAGAAGGTGAGACCCCCAGGTGCGGCACAAGAGGACCAGCCAGGGCGTCAGGGAGGGCTTCCCAGAGGAAAGGCACAGAAGGGAAGGGTTGGAGAGGAAGGAAGGGAGTTCCAGGCAGAGGCCCTGGACAGAGAAAGTGGTGGGCTCCAGGAACAGAATGAAGCTCTCTCCTACCATCACCTCCAACGTCACCTCCACTCTCACCTCCACCAGCCCATTTGGAGCACCGTGCCCCCTTGGGAGGTCAGGGGACCAGAGCTCTTACTCTCAATTCACAGATGGGAGACCAGTCCTAAGAGAGAAAGGGATCAACCCCGGCTGGGACTAGAGCCTGCGTCTCCTGGCTCCCAGCTCAGGCGAGAATCAAGACGCAAGCCTGGGCCCCACGCACCCCTGGATCTGCCACGGGGTCAGTGGGCCTGCTATCATCACCCCCATTTTACTGGTGAAGAAACTGAGGCTTAGGGACGCATCCCAACATCCCTCTAGTCCTGCCGTCTTCGTCTATCTCCGGGGATCTAGGACAAGCCGGAGGTGCCCAGATGCCCTCCCCAGGTGGGGCAGGAAACAGCCCCGAGTGGGTGACTCGGGGTGAGGATGGAGGGAGCCCCCCATGGGTTGCAGAAACCAACACCAAGCCTGGGAAAAGCTGAGGAATGTGGGTGGGGATGGGTGGGCCTCCACAGGGGGCCAGTCTGAGAGGGGCCCAGGGCCCTAGGCAGCCCCCTCACTCAGTCCCGGGTGAGACCCCGGCTTCCCGAAAGACACCACCCCCAGCTGGGCGGGGAGAAGGACCACTGCCTCCAGGCCGCCCAATCAGATGCACTCCCAGTCTGATGGAGGAGGCAGCCAGGGCGGAGGGCTCCCGGGGCCTTCCCGGAGGAGCCCCCGGGACCTCCCCCGGACTCGGCGGCCCCCCGCCCCCCCCCCGCCCACCCCCAGCCTCATTAGCACCGACGCCCGTCGTCCTCCCCTCGGCTTCCGGTGGCTCCAGAATGTAAAGGTTAAATCCTAACCTCATCTCAGCAGTTTCTCCCGGCTTTGCCTACCCAGAGCCAGTTGCTGGTAATTATATGCATCTCCGAGCAGCCAATCAGCTGTCAGACTGACAGATACTGATCTTTTCGTTTTATTTTTAGCTCTGTGCTTCCCCCTCTAGTTGCAAAAAAAAATTCTGTTTGTTCTGTGTGCTGCTGCCTGGCTCCCAGCTCTGCAGCCGGCTCTCATCTCCGCCAGCCGGGCGGGAGCAGGAAGCCGCAGGGGCTGGAGCCTCCTGTCCTTCCAGAAATGGGGGAACAAAACATACCGGCTGCCCCCCAGCTGCGGACCCCGGGCTGCGATGGGGAAGGGAGGAGGCCGGGTGCTGCGCGCAGAGGCGCCCTCGGAGGCTGAGGGAGCCCGAGAGGCTCTGCACTTGGCGTGTGGCCTTGCACGGGAGGAAAGCAAGTCCTTACGTGCAGGCTGGGGGCTAGCAGAGAGAGGCAGACACAGAGCTAGACTGAGAAGGGGAAAGAGAGGGCAGTGGAAGGGAAAAGACAAGCTCTCACCCCCTGGAAATACTCTCCCCCCCTCCCCCAGAACTGAACAGAAGGGGGCAGGAATGGCTGCCGGCCTGCGAGCACTGGAATGGGAGTCAGGAGGTGGCTTTCCAGCCAGGCCTGCAGGGCACAGGCAGGGGGTGGGAGTGGGGGTACCTGGGCCGCCTCTCCCAGGCCTGGGTGCCTCATCTGCCTCTTGAAGGGCAAGCGAAGTGCTCTGCAGAGTCTGTTTGTGGGTCATTCTGAAAGGTTCTGTGGACCCCCCTGGGGGCACCAGGAAGCTGGCAAGTGTAGACCGGCCAGCAGGAGGCCCCTATTCACATGGGGTCTCTGGAAGGAGAGAAGGAATCTGAGGGCCAGGCAAGCTCTTAGGTCCCAGAGTCACCCAGACTCTAGTCAAGGGCCTTGATCCAGGAGAGTGTCAGGGGGCTCCTCTTCTCCCCCATAGTTAGCCTCCGGCTGCAGTGACCCAGGGGCCGGGGGCCTGGCCAGGATCACCTCTGCTCTGATTGGCCTGTGGGGAGGGGAGGCAGTGTAGTCTAATGGTTTGGGCTTTGGGGCACAATCACTCAAGTGCAAGCCCCAGGGCTCCCTGTTTACCAGCTCTGTGAGCCTGAGTGAATGCCCCAAGCTCTCTGGGCCTCAGCATCCCCATCAGGAAAGGGAGCCCCAGGGCCACCCCCCACTTCACAGGATTGCTCTGCAGGGTGAGGGCATATCATATGGGTACTCACGGCCCTAGCATCCTTGTGAACGGGTATTATTAGCGTCTCTGTTGTGCGGATGGGGAAACTGAGGTTCATGTGACTCATAATTGGCAGAACAGGGACTAGAATCCCCCCCCCCTTGGCTTCCTTTTCTCTGACACCACAGATGGTGTGCTGAGAAAAAAGAGAAAGGAGAGCGGGAGAAGGGAATTAGGAGCCCGAGAGAGATGGAGGGGAGGCAGCGGCACCGTGATCAATTACTTGGGCTATAAATTTCTGCGGTTTTGCAAAGTGAGCACACAGCCTCGGAGAAGCCACGCTCGCTGGGTCTGCTCACGAGAAACGGAACAGCCAAGCCCACGGCAGACGCTTCCGATGGTGGGAGCCAGAGAGGGAGCGGGGCCGAGCTCCAGGGTGGGGTCCAACTGGCTGGTGGCGTTGGCAGAGGACGAGGACCCACGGAGAGGAGAAAGGAGGGGAGGGGCAGAGCGGAACCGGAGCGCCGGGCGAGCGTGGGAGCTGCCCCTGGGTGTCCCCTTGAGGCGGGGGGGGGGGTCACCTTCTTCGTCTCTTCTCAGCTTCCCCCCCGCCCCCCGCCATCCCCACCCCGGCTGGGCAGCCCTGTCCACCAAAACACACCTGGCCGGCCAGCCCGCTAACGCTGCTTTCTCTGCTGGTCTGGGGAACTTCAACTTCAACTTCCTCATCTGTAAAATGGAGACAGTGTGGCATTTGTCCTGTCCCTGGGAGTGAGGGATCAGGGTGGTCTAGGATGTCGATGGCTTAGCCTGGGACCTGATGCATACACAGCAAGTCGAGTTAATGCTGCTATTACTAGAAAGATAACCAAGGGCTTAGGTGGTTTGGAGGCCCACTGAAGTATTGAGAAGGTGGAGCCAGTCGTCCCTCTGAGGAACGGGGTGGAAAGGGTTGCCCACAGTGGGGATGTGACGGGCCCTGACCTGTCCCTCCGTCTCCCAGCATGTAGGGGCCAAGGGCAGGGGCTGGGGTGCACTTTGTGCTTGGGAAATGGGCCCAGATTCCCAGCCTCCACCTTCCTGGAGCCTTGCTGTGTCCATTTAGGAAATGAGACATAGGCAGAGTCCAGCGAACCCCTCTGGAATCCAGGTGCTCCAGGAAAATGGGATGCCGGGAACAAGCTCTCAGGCCTTCCACACTGTGGACTTGCAAAGACCGCAGCATTTCAGAAGCACCCCCTGCGTGCTCGTCTTCTGCTGTAGGCATGAGGAAATTCAGCAGCGAAGCATCTGGGCCCTGCCTTCAAAGAGTCAGTTTTCAGGGAGAAAAACAGATACAGCAGACCCTGAACCCTAGTCTTTGGGCCCCAGACAATGGCCAAAGTAATGGGAGGCCATGGATGGAACAAGAAGACCATAGACTACAGACACAGTGAAATGAGCAAGGGTAGGGTGGAGGGCCTGAGGGCAAGGGGTAAAGGCCACACAGATGGTAAATCAGGGTCCTGATTTCAGGGGGGCATTGGGCACAGGACCAGTGGTCCATACTCTCCAGCCTCGGAGATTCCAGGCTGAAGGTGGTGGAGAAGCTTGCTGTTTTAAAGGAAACCTAAGATGGATGCCTTTAAAATGAAGAGAAGATCCTCTGGATGAGGATAATAAAAATGTTGTATCAGTCAGGTTGGGCTAACAGATATAACAAAGAGCCCCCAAATAGTAAAAGTTTTTTCTTGCTCACATTAGTCTGCTGTGAGCTGGTGGAGGGTGGGGGGGCGGGGTTCTGCTCACTCAGGGGCCCAGGCTCCTTCATCTCCTGTCTCATCATTTTCTAGGGCCTTGTCCTCCTCTGCAATAATCTCGTGGAAGGGGAAAGAGAGTGTGGAGGATGGCAAAGGAGGAATTTTATGGCCCAGGGCGATGGTGGGGACGCATCACTTCAACTCACATGCTATTGGCCAGAGCTTAGTCATGTGGCCACAATGAACTGCAAGGGAGGCTGGGAAATGTAGTCCAGCTGCATGCCCAAGAGGTAAAGAATGAAGCAGGATTTAGTGAAAACATAGCGATGTGTACCACAAATGTTATCCTGTTTAGGTGGATGAACGGGTGCTCACAAAGCACCTCGTTGTAGGGCCCGGCCCCTGACTTGTGTGCCAAAGCTGGTCATTTGTCCTATAAATCCAGAGGCTGCTCTCCTAAGGGTCGGGCCAGGCATTTGAAGGCTGTTCCTCAGGAAACTGTGCATTAAAACCTCTCTCTCTCTCTGTGTGTGAGAGAGAGACAGACAGAGAGACAGAGATGGAAACAGAGACAGAGGGAGAGAGAGAAAGAGAAAGAAGAGACATGGATGGAGAGTTTTCTGGTTTAAGGGAGCACCCAGAGCTTTCACCAGATTCTCAAAAATTTGAGGCATAATGGTTTAAAGAGAGACAGACCACTCTGGTATTAAAGCAGCAGCTTAGCTGTGCAGCGCTGACTGTGTTTGGGACTTAGCAGGGCCTCGGTACCAGGTGCATTGATCCTTCTGTCCCACCCCCCCACACACACACACAGTAGGAGGAAGAACAAGGATTCTCCAGCCAGCATCTCCCCTCCCCCAAGTATGCCCCAGAGACCCCAGGGCCACGGCAGAGAAGGCCTCAGCTGAGCCATGACAGTGGAAGTGGCGCTCCCAGTCAGCTGCAGTGCCCAGACCAGCCATGGGGTCACGGGATGTCAGCACTGAGACAGGCAGGTGGAGGGACTGAGGCTCAGAGAGGGGACATCTGGCTCAGGGTCACACAGTGAGTTGGGGCAGAGCCCTTCAATTCCGGGCAGTCAGGTTTCTGTGATCGTAAGCCACAGCATCGGGCTGTTCACCTTGAGCGGAGAAGGGCTCGGTTGCCAGACTGAGGAGGAGCTCAGAACGGAAGGAGACGCAGGAGAGGCAAGCAGTCCCCAGTGAGGACACACAATAGTGGGCATCTTGGGGAGCGGGGGAGACTCAGTGACCACCCTCAGAGACTGGCCATCAGGATGAGCAGTGAGTCCCGCCTCCTCAGGGAAGGAGGGCTAACGACCTAGCCAGGGCTGCAGACCCGCCCCTTGGCAGGGAAGGACAGGGGCATCTGGACTGACAGCCCACTCCCCAGGCTGCGCACATGAGGGGAATTCCCCGTGAGGCAACCAGGGGGCTTTTGCCAGAAAGAGGGGCGTGGGTCCTGGACCGGCCAAAACAGCAGATGTCCGCTCCGGCCTCCCAAGCCAGAATTGTGCAATCGAAACAAAACAATCACGGGGCTGGTTTCCTGCAGCCCAGAGCTGCGACCTAAGCGGGGAATCCAGCCCAGAGCATGGCTGCAGGGCCCGCAAAACCCAAGCAGCCAGCGGGCTGGTGTTCCGGGCTCTGCTCGCTGCCCCAGGAGGCTGGTGACTCCCTGAGGGCAGCGAGGCGAGCTGCTTGCTCCACGCCAGGCTGGGCTCATGTGGGGCTTGCCCAGGCTGGTGAAGGGACATTTCACAAGCAAGGGACATGCAGCTGGAGGAGGAGCTGGGGCCAAGGGCTGAGGGTCCAGGTGAGAATTCACTGCAGGAGAGCTGGGAGGGCTGCCAACCTCACCCCACCCTGGCAGAAGGAACTAGAAACCACAGACAGAGGAGGGATGGTGTGATGTCAGAATCAACACAGTCCCCAGTTCCTCAATCAAACGCTCATCTCTGTGTCGCCCGGAAGGTTCCATGTAGATGTGATTACAGCCCATAATCGGTTGCCCTGAAGTGAGGGAGGTTGTTCCAGACATTCTGGGTGGGCCCGCCTCCATCACTTGGAAGACCTAGGGCAGAGCTGAGCCTCCACTGATGGGGAAGGAGTTCTGCCTGTGGGAGCTCAGCAGCGGCAGCCCAGGTCTCCCTGCCCCCCCCGGCCCCCCCAGCTCCCCCAGCCCTGCCTTCTCTTCAGGTTCCCCCACTTGTCTGCCGCCCCGCCCCCAGCTGCATAGCCAGCGCCTTGCAATCAGTCTCTTCACACAGATCTGCTGGTTCTGTTTCTCCCGCTGAAGGCTGACTAAGGCCGATGGGGAGGGCAGGGTGCAGGGCTGTGAGCGGAGGTTCCCAGGCCAATCTCTGGATGGGGGAGGGACCCTCACCCCTACAGACAAGCGCTGATGGGGTTGTGTCCCTAATATAGTTGGGGAGCAAGGAAGTGCCCTCTGTAGGGGCCACACAGCCCCTTGGGGTCGGTGTTCAGAAAGATGGCTCAGAGTTCTGGTGCTGCTGGGACAGCCCTGTCCTCCTGTCCCCTTGTCCCTCTGACCCCCTGTCCCCCAGTCCCCCTATCCCCTTGTCCCCTTGTTCCCCGGCCCCCTGTCCCCTTGTGTAGCAGACATATCACTGAGCTCTGGGCTGCAGAAGTCTGACACTGATTTCTCAGACTTCGAGAACCTGGAGGGCAGGGAGGAAGCACCGTCTCCTAGGAAATGAAGAGATGGGCCCAGATCACTGGTCTGGGGGCTCAGATGGTCACTGGGGTTAATGCTCTGTTTGGCATACCCTCCCCCAGACAAGGTGGGGACACAGGGGGAGAGGAGAGAAGGGGAGAACCCCCTGACTTGAACCACAGGCCTGCAGGCATTCGAGGCGCACCCACGGGTGGGCAGGACATTTATTCATTGATGAAACATGAATATGGAGCCCATCACCCCAGGCTCTGGTCCAAGCCCCCGTGGTTGTTCTTTTCATCCTCACCAGCTCCCTGAGAGGTGGATGAGCTGTTATCTCCATCATGCTCATTTTACAGAAGGGGAGACTGAGGCACAGGGAGGTTGACTTGTTACCCAAGGGCCCACAGCAAGCTCTGTTGCCCTCGAGCCCAGCCCCACTCTCTGATCCTGAGACCCGGCCCCACTCTCCTTCGTCTCCAGGCCTCTGGATAAACCTCCCCTAGGAGGCCTTCCCTCCCCTGGCACTGGCTAAAAACACCGAGTCAAGAGGATTCTGTCTGACTCCCATGATAGCACATGCCCGGCCCTGTCCCCTTCTCTTTCATCATGATGTTGGTTTGGTCTTTTGGGCTCCCGCCCCCCATTATCCAAGCAATAAACACTCAGATGGAGAGCTTAGAGGCCTCACACCATGGTGTAATTGATCTGTCCCACGTCTGCAGGTCCCCTCCAGACCTACATACAGGGTCTATGTCATACTCGTGGCTGCTTCCGGGGGGTGGGGGTGCAGCCCAGAGCGAGGGCAGGGAGTGCCTCTGCCACCCACCAGGGCTTTGCAAATCTTGGGTTGGTTTGTTAACCCCGTGCCTGGTGACATCCATCACAGTTGTCATCTGGGTGCCAGGACCAGGCTGAGTGCCTGGCGCCCTTCGTCCTCCCAGCCTTCGGACATGCTGTGGTCCCCACCCCTACTCTTCCGATGGGGAAACTGAGGCTCAGAGAGGCTGGGCCATTTGTCCAGGGTCTTGTGTCTGTGGCTCAGAACTGGAGCTTCGCAGCAGCCCCTGCCTCCCACGGAGAGGCATCCAGGGCCCCGTTAGTTACCTACCACCAGGCTTAGCGCAGACATGTTCTGCCCAAGACCTCACAATGCTAAGACAGAAACAAGAGGCTGCATTGAGCAACATCCACTCGCTACGTTAAACAGCCACAGGTGAGAGCCCCTGCCGCTTAATGCACAGGGCTGAGGCTGAAAAGCATTTTTACCTTAGCCGTGCTTCCAGAGGTTCTCATCAACCTGGTTTGCCTAAAGCCAGGGAAGCAGGGATTAACTGAGTCTGGGCGGTTTCCATGGAGCCCAGATGGTGCAAAAACGACATTTAGCCTCTCCGGGGGTGGGGGTGCGGGGATCACACCATGGGCTGGGGAGGGAGTCACCCGGTTCCCCGAGAAGACACCTGGAAGATCACCCCGCTGCCAACCACCAGCATCAACAAGATGTCTGGGTCCGTGGACAATCCCAACAAGTGACACAGGGGCTATTGGACACCATCCACATTTTCTGACACTTCCCCTTGCCCCAAAGAACACGTTTTTCCTAGCACTCTGGCCCCTGCCCTTCCCAGGCTTGGCTGCAGCAGCTCCGCCCAGCACCCTGTTTCCCAAGTCCTGTCTGGGACCAGGAGACACCAAGGAGACAGAATGTCACTGTCAAGCAAGGAATCCCAATACAGTTATTCATCCATCCATCCATCGATTCATTCATTCCATGTATTCACTGCAAAAGCCTTAATCATTAGATCCTTTCTCGTCAGCACCTAGAGGGTTGGGAGCAGTCATCTCTCTCTCCCCAAATCCCCCCAACCATCACTGACCTTCCATACGCCAGGTTCACTGGCACTGGGCTGAATGGATGACATGAATCGCAGGAAACGACACCTTCTCTGGGCACCAGATTTGATTAGACAGTTCCTTCAGTAATAATAACAGGAACTGGTACAGAGCTCCTTACATGGGCTCAGGACGCCATACGTTATCCCATCCCAATGGCCCTAAGATGCAGGTGCTGGTATCGTAAGACACTCTATTCATTATTGCAAGATAATGTATTCATTCATTAATTCTTCCAACAGATTCTTGTTGAGCCTGGACTCCACCCCCGACCCCTGCCCAGAGGGCCCAGGGAGACCCAAGGTGAGTAAGGCAGGGCTGCTCTGAAGGAGCTTAAGGCCCTGGCAGCCAGCTTCCAAGATGGCCCCTCTGGGTATTCCCGCCTTTGTTTCGTGACCAATAAAGCCGAACGGGGCTGACCGTATGTGACAATACGTGACTTCCAAGGCTAAGTCACAGCGGGCACTGTGCCTTCCGCCTCGCTCCCTTGGATTGCTCACTCCGGAGGAAGGTAGCCACCATGCTGGGAGGACCCTCAGGCAGCCCTGGGCAAGGCCAAGGGCTTGCCAGGCCTGCACTCGAGCCTCGCTGGATGGAGCTACTCTGGAGAAGGCTCATCGAGCCTTCCCCGACTGCTGTCCCTGCTGACACCTGACTGCAATCTTCGAAGAGACTCCACGCCAAAACCACCCGGTTAAACTGCTTCCAAATGTCGGACCCACACAAACAGTGAGATAATAAATGTTTGTTGTTGTTTTCAGCTACTGTGTGTTTGGGGGTTGTTATGTAGCAACAGATGAATACAGTGGTGTGTATGTGTGTGCGCGTGTGTGTGTCAGACTTGTAAGCAAATGAATCAAGTGCTAGCAGAATGTAGGGGCTGGCCAGGGAAGGAAGGATGCGTGCTAGCTGGGGGAGGTATTCCCGGTGCTGCCCTTGGAAGCCCAGCAGAGGACACAGACAGTATGATAGTGATCCACGAACCATTCATTCATTCAAAAAACACAACTGTGCACTTGCTCTGGGCTCAAGAGGACTCATGCCGGGGCTTCCGTGGGAAAAACACAGACTTAATGCCAGCCGTGATAAAGCTCTCATCCTGGTAGGGGAGACTTACCAGGTGAGGTCGTAAATAAACACAGAATCCCAAAGGAGATGGGGGCCAGAAGAGACAGGGCAGGCCTCCCTTAGAGCCACACAAACTGAGACCAAAAAGATCTACACAAGTTGGCCAGGTGATGCTGGGAGGCGCAGGGAGACAGCACATGCCAAGGCCCCCAGGGGGAGACGAGCCTGGTGAGTCAGAAGAAAAAAACTCCAAGTCAGTGTTGTGGGAACAGAGAGAGCAAAGGGAAGAGGGAGATGAGGTATGGCTGGCAAAGTTAGGCACAGGCGTGGGGGTCGGGCTAAGACTTTTAGTCCTTGAGCTATGTTGGATGGAGAGTTGTCGATGGTTTTGGTAGAAGAATAGGTGTGCACTTGAGCACTTTTGTTGCTACCCATAACAGAACACCTGACTCTGAGTGGCTTGAATCATAAAGTTTATTCAAGAACTACTGGGATGGGGCGCCTGGGTGGCTCAGTCGTTAAGTGCCTGCCTTCGGCTCAGGTCATGATCCCAGGGTCCTGGGATTGAGCCCCGCATCGGGCTCTCTGCTCCGTGGGAAGCCTGCTTCTCCCTCTCCCACTCCCCTTGCTTGTGTTCCCTCTCTCACTGTGTCTCTCTCTGTCAAATAAATAAAATCTTAAAAAAAAAAAAAAGAACTACTGGGATAAGGGGCACCTGGGTGGCTCAGTCATTTGAGTGTCGGACTCTAGATTTTGGCTCAGGTCTTGATCTCATGGCTCCTGGGATTGAGCCCCATGTCAGGCTCTGAGTTCAGCAGGGAGTCGGCTTGAGGATTCTCTCCCTCTGCCCCTCCCCCCTCTCAAATAAATAAATAAATCATTAAAAAAATTCCTGGGATAAGAAGTAGTACTGGGTCGGTCCAGTGGCTTAAGAGTGCAAGATTACCAATTTTTTTAGAGGGGGGAGGGGCAGAGGCAGAGGGAAAGAGAGAGAATCTGAAGCAGCCTCCACACTTAGCACAGAGCCTGACCTGGGGCTTGATCTCACAACCCTGAGATCATGATCTGAGCCGAAATCAAGAGTCACCCCTTAACCGACTGAGCCACCCAGGCTCCTCAAGAGTCAAGATTAAGATTTTTAACTTAATCACATCTTCAAAATTGCTTTGCCACGTAGACTGACATATCAACTGGTGCTTTCTGCCCTTTAACTCTATTGTCCCTGAGGTTTTTTTAATCTCACAGTTGTCACCTCATTATTGCAAGGAAGCTGCCACAGTTCCAGGCATCACATCCTCACCCACCAGCATCCAGAACAGCTCTCTCTGAGTGTGAGGTTGGGGGGGAGGGGAGGGAATCTTCCCCAAAGCGCCCAGCAGACTTGGGTCACATGCTCACTCCATCCCCATCATTAAAAATGGGGAACAGGATTGCCATGAATGGTTTGGACTGACGGTGATTGATCCCCTGGGGCTGGCCTCAGTGTCATCAAACAAGACTGGGATTCTGAGCAAGCGGAAGTGATAGGATTATGTAATTGTGGCAAGTGCTTTGAAAGAGGAGTACCAGACCTCTTCCTAAATCCTGCGCATGTTTGTCCAGCACGGGCTGTGCCCAACGCCGACGCTGGGCGAGAGCGACACGAAGCTGAGCGAGGTCCTGCATCCGGGAGCCTGCATGAGGACGGAGGTGGTGAGCTGCCTGCAGGAACAAATGAGTCCTTAGAACCGTGTCCGCCTCCGAGCAGTTTCGGACTCTCGATCTCCCAGCTGGCTTCTGCAGCCATTGACGCCAGGCTCTCCCTCCTATTGTAGGACAGGAGTTCAGGGTCCCCAGCGACAGCTGCACTCCCTCTGTTCTCCCAGGTGACACCTGTCTCCCACCCCTGTTTCCCCAGCCCCCAAGGAAGCTTGGTGTTTCTGTGGGACATGGAGAGCTACAGGGTTTCCGAGGAAAGGAAAGGGATGGAGTGCTTCCTGAAAAGACTCATGGGTTGGCTAAGCAAGGAAAAAGCATTCGTGGGAGAGGAAAGCCAAGAAGCTGAGATGCTCGCAAGCCATGCAGGTGGCAGGGCGAGGCTCCTGTGGGCTCTCCCATCCCGCCCGCTTGGACAGCCTGATGCCGGCAGCGCACTCAGGCTGGGTGGCTTCTCTGGGGGGAAGGTGTGCCAGCAGGCACGGTGCCTTTGTTTCATGTGCAAGAGAGAAGCTGCGATTCTCAGGTGGAGGGGAAACCCAGACCCTACTGACAGCCCAGTGGAGGCGAGATGCCACCATCTCACCGCATAGCCCTGGGTCAGGTTGCTGTTCCTTCTGGTGCCTCAGTCTCCCCATCCTGTAAATGAGGGTGCTCTACGGGCGATCATTGGCACATTTTAATACAATGAAACTCTGCATAAGTACAAAGTGGTCCACCTGGAATTACACTTTTGCCCTCTGGATTTTATTTTTACTTAAAAGTGCAGCAGAATTTTATCACTGTACGCAGGTGCCCTCCTCACGATAAACAAGGGCTTCTTCTTCAGAGGAGCTCACAGAATTGTCTTGCACTGGTTGCCCAATTACTATGTGTGCAAGCAGACATTCATCTCCAGAGCTACCTTCCTCTAAGGCAAAGAAGATTCCAGAAGTATTGGCCCATCACCTTCTAGCCCATCATGGATAATCTGCTTATTATATATCGGGCTTATTGTTGAAGTCAGCGTTTTTGTTTCATATGGCTGCAGTAACAAATTCCAACCAACTCCATGGCCTGAAACAACACAAATTCATGATCTTGTAACTCTGGGAGGCCGTCTGAAATGGGTCCACTGGCCTAAAATCAGGTGTGGGCAGGGTTGTCCCAAGAACCTAAAACAGGGCCTGGCGCGTGGTTGGGGCTCAATGAATATTTGGTGGCTCATGAACGGACGTGCTCCGATTCTCACAGGGAAATGGCCACAAAGCTGTGACTAGAACCAAGGCGCCCCGTTTCCAGCCCAGTTCTGACTGGGGGGAGGGGGGAACAGGCCAGCGGCTTCTCACCTGCTGGGGCCTGAAGGTGCCCAGGGAGAGGGTGACCGGGAAGTAACGTTGGGCTTTGGTAACGGAGGACGGTTCATCCTCGGATCCCAGCTGCTGAGAGGCAAAGCATGGCTCTGGCAGGTGCCACGGGCCAGTGGCCTCCGCAGGTGGGAGAACTTGGCCTCTTCCAGGGGGTACAGTGAGTGCAGCGAAGAACTCTGCCCCAGCCAGGCGTGAGGGTGGCCAAGAAGAGGGAACCAACCAACTGTGGGTTCTTTGCATACCTGGGGGACGTGTCCACGGGGGCTGTGATTCTGCCATAATGCCTGCTGACCGGTTTAGTGTCCTTTTGAATCTTCGTTTGTTTACAGTTCAGGGTGTTTTAAGGTAAAATGGACACATGGTGAAATGCATAAATCTCATGTGTACAATTTTATGCGTTTTGACCACCGCAGACACCTATGTAACCCACACCCTTATCAAGCCGTAGAAACTTTCCATCATCCCCCGAAGTACCTTTGTGTCTTCCCAGACGATCCTGCAGCCCCAAAGGCAACCAATATTCTGATTTTAACCGCGGAATATTTCTGGGCCTGTTCCAGAACTTCCTATAAATAGAATCATACAGTTTGTGCTTTTCGGTGTCTGGCTTTTTTCATTCAGCGTAATGTCTGTGTGAGTTCTCTGTGTTGTGTGCTGATAGTTCATTCCCATCTTACTGATGAGTAGTATCCCATAGTATTCTCCATTACATACAAATTGTGTTTGGACATTTGGGCTGTTAATGGACATTTGGGTTGTTTCCAGTTGTGGGGGGGTATTAAAGAGCTGCTATAAACATTCCCATACAAATCTTTTTGTGAACATATGCACTTATTTCTTTCGAGAAAATATCTAAAACTGGAATTGCTGGATTATAGGGTAGGTGTATGTTTTACTTTATAGAAAACCAGGGAAACTCTTCCAGAGTACTTGTAACATTTTGCGTCCCCATCAGCAATTTCTGAGAGCTGGTTGTTCCGTGTCCTTCCCAATATTTGGTGTTGTCCATCATTTAAAATGTTAACCATAAACTCTCCTAATCATGAAATGCCATAGTAGTATCTCATGGACTTTAATTTGCATTTCCCAAATAACAAAGGATGCTGAGCACTTTTAAATGTGTTCACTGGGGGTGCCTGGATGGCTCAGTTGATTAAGCGTCTGCTTTGGGCTCAGGTCATGATCCCGGGGTCCTGGGATCACTTAGTGGGGAGTCTGCTTCTCCCTCTGCCTCTACTGTTCCCCCTGCTTGTGCTCTCTCCCGCTCTCTCTCTCAAATAAATAAATAAAATCTTTAAAAAAAAAATGTGCTCACTGGCCTTCTGCATACATACTTTTGTGAAGTGTCTGTTCAAATCTTTTGACCATTTTTAATTGGGCATGTGCCCTTTGATTAGACTTATCTATATAATCCAGATACCAGCCCTTTATCAGATATATATTTTGCAATGTTTTCTCCAAGTATGTGGTTTCCCTCTTCATTTCCTTTTTTTAAATAACTATTTATTTACTTATTTAATTTTTTTTTAAAGTAGGCTCCATGCCCAACATGGGTCTCGAACTCACGACCCCGAGATCAAGAGTTGCATACCCCACTGACTGAACCAGCCAGGCATGCCCCACCCCTTCATTTTCTTAACAGTAAGCAGAAGTTTTCAATTGTGAGGAAGGGAAATTGTCGATATCATTTATGGCTAATGCTTTCTGGGTCCCACCTAAGAAATTTTGGCCAGCTCACAGGTTATGAAGATTTTTTTTCCCTATGTTTTCTTCTAGAGGCTTTATAGTTTTGGTTTTTACATGTAGATCTATGATCCATCTTGAGTTAAATGTTGTGTATAATGTGAAGCAAGGATCAAGTCTCATTTTTCTCAATGTGGACATCCAGTTGTTCTGGCACCATTGGTCCAAAAGACTTCTTTTCCCCATTGAAATGCTTTGGCCCCTTTGTCAAAAATCAACATGCTGTGTAAGCATGGGTCTGCTGCTGGACTCACTAAGAGTTACATTAATCTGTTTGTTTTGCCTTGATCCCTTAGTCTTGAAACCAAAGAATGTGAGTTCCCCAGCTCACAGCAAGTTTTTGGCTCCTTTATGTCCTTTAAATTTCTTTTTTTTTAAAGATTTTATTTATTTATTTTTGAGAGAGAGAGAGAACGAGCAGGGGTGGGGGAGAGAGGCAGAGGGAGAAGCAGACTCCCCGCTGAGCAGGGAGCCCTATGCGGGGCTTGATCCCAGGACCCCGAGATCAGACGCTTACCCGACTGAGCCACCCAAGCCCCCTAAATTTCTATATAAATATTAGAATCAGTTTGACAATGTATGTGCTTCCCAAGGCTGCTGGGATTATAATTGGGATTGTGCTAAATCTACAGGTCAATGGAAGGGAACTGACCTCTTCACAACACTGAATTTTCTGACCCATGAACATACTCTTTCTTTCCATTATCTTAGGACTTCTTTAATTGCATTATTTTAGTAAATTTACTACCAAGCATTTTATGCTTTTTGTGTTATCATAAATGGAATTTGTAAACATTTCATTTTTACCCCTCCGCACCTATCGGAATGGCCCAAATCCAGAACATTCACACCAAATGCTGGCGAGGATGTGGAGCAGCAGGAACTCCCATTCATCGCCGGTGGGAATTTAGAATGGTACAGCCACTTTGGGAAACAGTTTGCAGGTTTCTTACAAAACTAAACACATTTTTATCATGTGATACAGCAATCGTGCTCCTTGGTATTTATCCAAAGGAGTTGAAAGCTTACGGTCCACACAGAACGTGCACATAGATGTTTATGGCAGCCTCATTCATACTTGCCAAGACTTGGAAGCAACCAAGATGCCCCTCGGTAGGTGAATGGATAAATAAACTGTGGTACATTCAGACAATGGAATATTATTTCAGTGGTTAAAAAAAAAAAAAGTGAGCCATCAAACCATGAAAAGACATGGATGCCATAGGGCGCCTGGGTGGCTCAGTCGTTAAGCGTCTGCCTTCGGCTCAGGTCATGATCCCAGGGTCCTGGGATCGAGTCCCGCATCGGGCTCTCCGCTCAGCGGGGAGCCTGCTCCTCCCTCTCCCACTCCCCCTGCTTGTGTTCCCTCTCTCGCTGTGTCTCTCTCTGTCAAATAAATAAATAAAATCTTAAAAAAAAAAAAAAAGAAAAGAAAAGACATGGATGCCATAAAAGAAGGGAACACTTCCAATTCATTTTATGAGTGCAGTGTTACCCTGATACCAAACCCAGACCAAGGCGGAGCAAAAAAGGAAGACTACAGACCAATATCCATAATGAACAGAGATGCAAAAATCCTTAACAAAATATAAGCAAACAGAATTTGGCAAGACATAAAAAGAATTATATATCACAATCCAGTGGGGCTTATTCTAGAGATGTAAGACTGGTTCAGTATTTGAAATCACTGCAATCCAGTGTATATAACAGGCTAAAGAAGACAAATCGCATGAGCATAGTAATTAATGCAGAAAAAAACGCTTGACAGAATCCAACACCCAATCATGAGAAAACTCAAAGAAAACTAGGAGTAGAGGGGGGCTTTCCCCACTCAATAAAGAATATCTCTCAAAAAATCTACAACTAACATTATACTTAATGGTGAAAGAGTAGGGCACCTGGGTGGCTCAGATGGT
This sequence comes from Leptonychotes weddellii, assembly GCF_054177405.1. NCBI lineage: Eukaryota > Metazoa > Chordata > Mammalia > Carnivora > Phocidae > Leptonychotes > Leptonychotes weddellii. The sequence continues at coordinate 74,547,858 of NC_138382.1, read as the reverse complement.
TAAGCGTCTGCCTTCAGCTCAGGTCATGATCCCAGGGTCCTGGGATCGAGCCCCACGTCGGGCTCCTGGCTCAGCAGGGAGTCTGCTTCTCCCTCTCCCACTCCGCCTGCTTGTGCGCTCTCTCTGTGTCTCAAATGAATAAATAAAATCTTTTTTAAAAATGGTGAAAGAGTAAATGCTTTCCCCCTCTGGCTGGGAACAAGGAAAGGATGCCCACTACCAAAATCTATGCTTAGTGCTAGAAGCTCTAGCCAGAGCAATAACGTATGAAAAGAAAATAAGAGGCATACAGATCAGGAGGCAAGAAATAAAAATGTCCCAATTCGCAGATGACATGATTGTCTATGTAGAAAATCTCAAAAAAGCTACCAAAAAAAAAAAAAAATCTCCCAGAACTAATAAATGAATTCATCCAGGTCACAGAGTACAAGATCAAGACACAAAAAATCAATCATACATCTATATGTGAGCATTGAACACATGGAAACTGAAATGTAAAATATAACACCATTTATAATCATTCCAAAAAAATGAAATCCTTAGCTATAAATAACAAAACATGTACAGAACTTATATGTTGAAAGCTACAAAACACTGATGAAGGAAGTTTTTAAAAATTTGTTGTTGTTGTTTTTTTAAATAGCTTCCACACCCAGCACAGAGCCCAATGCAGGGCTTGAACTCGTGACCCTGAGACCAAGACCTGAGCTGAGATTAAGAGTAAGATGTTTAACCAACTGAGCCACGCAGGTGCCCCTTAAAAATCTAAATAAATGGAGAGAGAATTCGTGTTCATGGATTGGAAGAATCAGCACAGTAAAAAGTGTCAGTTGTCCCCAGATTGGTATGTAAGTTTAACACAATTCCCATCCAAAGCCAAGCACGATATTTTTAAAATATAGGCAATATTGTCATAAAATTTATATGGAAAATCAAAGGAATTAGGATACCTAAAACAATTTTGAAAAAGAAGTGAGAAGAATCACCCTCCCCCACTTTTAAAACAATATCAGCTACCATGATCAAGACTGTAGTGCTCGTGGAGGAAAAGACGCATAGGTCAGTGGAACAGAACAGAGAATCAGCAAAAGACTCACACAAATACATCCAAACGATTTTTTTTACAAAGGTGCAAACTAATCCAGTGGAAGATGGTTAGCCTTTCAACAAAGGGTGCGGGAGAAATTGGATAGCCACAGATGAAAAAAAAAAGAGAAAGAAAAACTGAACCTCACATGTTATACAAAAACTAAGTCTGAATGGATTGCAGACCCACACGTAAAATTATAAGACTTTTTTAAAAAAGGAGACCATAGGAGATAATGTCCAGTATCTAGGGCTACACAAGGAGTTCTTAGATTTATCACAAAAAGCATAAACTGTCATAGAAAAAGAATTGGTAAATCGGACTTAATCAAAATCGAAAACGCTTGCTCTGCCAAAGACCTTGTTAAGAGGATGAAAAGACAAGCTACAGACATGGAGAAAATGTTTGCAAATCAGCTCTCTAACCAAGAACTTGTATCTAGATCGTACAAAGGATTCTCAAAACTTAATAGCAAAAAAAAAAAAAAAAAAAAATCACAAACAACCCAAGTAGAAAATGGGCAGAACACCGAGGGTATATTTCACTGAAGAAGATATATGAATGGCAAGAAGGCACATAGAAAAGATGTGCTATATCATTAGTCATTAGGGAAACACAAATTTAGGCTACTATGAGATGTCACTACACACCTACTAGAACAGCCTAAATTAAAACAAAAAAACCCCCAGAAAACAAAATAGTGACAACATCAAAAACTGGTGAGGATGCTGAGAAACTAGGTCATTCCTGCATGGGTGGTGGGAATGAAATATAGTACAAACGCTCTGCAACAGAGTTGGTAGTTTTTTTCAAAAAAACTAAGCACGCGCGGACTCTACAACCTAGTGATCAAGCTTCTGGGTCTTTAGCCCAGAGAAATGGAAACTTCTATCCACACTAATTCCTGCACGTGAATGTTCATGGAAGTTTTATTGGTAATAGCCCCAAACTGGAACTGACCAGAACACCTGTCAGTGGGCGGATGGTTAAACAAATAATGGAATAGTACTCAGCAAGAAAAAAGGAACACACTGCAGGCTGGATGGATCCCAAGGGCATCATGCTGAGTGAAAAAGGCATTTTGAAAAGATCACATGCTGTATAGATTCAGTTACATCACATTCTCTAAATGACAAAAGTGTACAGATAGAGTGGTTGCCAGGGGACGGGGTGGGGGGCAGGGGTCGTGTGTGTCAAGGAAGGGGACTATGAAGGGGAATCTTTGTGGCGATGGAATGTTCTGTGTCTTGATTTCCATGGCAGTCACAGGAGTCTGTGTGTGTGAACTACATACTCGCGTCGTGCTTGGCGTACTTGGTTTTGCTATTGTACGACTCACATATCACTATTGGGGGAAACTAACTGGGGGGACCCAGATCTCGCCATGCTATTTTTGGAACTGCCTGTGAATCTGTAATTATTTCAAAATACAAAGTTGTTTTTTTTTTTTAAAGAGGAAGGAAAAAATTATTTCAACCCAAGAATTCTATATCTAGTAAAAAATACCCTCTAAGAAGAAAGGTAAAATAGTCATTTTCAGATTTAATTTTATAAAAATTTTAAAGGAGGAGGCTTTTTGACCAGAAACCATGGAGCACAGGCAGTGAGGGCTAAGAGGGAAAGGGAAACTGCTTTCGTAGGCTGGCTTCCGGCCAGATCCAGGGATTCGGGCAATGTTTGCTGAGTTCCTCCAGGCAACACAGTATTTACTGAGCACGTACTGTGTGCCAGGCCTTTTCCAGGCCCTGGGGCTACCACAGTGAACAAAACAGACCCAGACCCTCCCCTGAAGGAGTTTACATTCTGAAGATGGGTTGGGGAGGGAGAGGTGGGGAGCGACAGTAATCAGTAAACATCATAAAAAATAAATGATAGTTTGTTAGAAGAAAAAGTGCTACGGGGAAACCAAGCGGAGCAGGGTAGGGGGTGGGGGCATGCAGGGGTGGAGCTGGGAGGGGTAGAGGGAGCAGGGGTGGAGCTAGCAGGAGTGAGGCACACAGGGTGGGGAGTGCGGGGGTGGGGTGGGCAGGGATGGGGCTGGGCAGGACTGGAGCATACAGGTGTGGGGCGGGGCAGGGGTGGCCCCATGCAGGGGTGGGGCTGGGCAGGTTCTTGAAGAAGTGATGTTTGTGCCAAGCCTTGAAGGAGCAGGGGAGTGAGCCACCCTGATGTGTGGGGAGGGAGGAACTCCAGGCAGAGGTAACCCCAGGAACAGCATGGGGTTGGGGGGGGTGTCTCCAGGGCCACCTGGGTTCAGGGAAGGGTAAGCATCACCCCCAAAGGCCACGCCCGGGCTCCGTCCTTCAGCTGTGGACATGCAGGTGATCCGCCAGGTGAACCTGAGGCCCTCCCCCGTGGCTGAAGTCTCCGTCTGGCAGGATTGGTTGGGGAATCTGCTCCCCTCCGGCCCTGCTGTCAGAGCCCACCCCCTGCCTTTCCCCAAACCCAGGACCCTGGAACACACCCCCTAAGGGGTCCCCACCACCCCCCCTAATGGCTTTGGAAAAAGTTTGCTCCAGGTCTCATCTTTGGACACTTTGTTCCCACACCCTCCCTGTAGCCTTCAAATGGCCGCACAAGTCTTGGCCAGGCCTCCGATGCATCCAAACCCAGTTGTCCCTCCTTGTCACTCTCCCATCCCAGCAGAGCCCTGCCTGGGTACTGGACAGCCCTCACGGAGTCACCTTCTTCCTCGCCTGCTCATGTCCCTCCGGAGACCCCCTCCCACACACCTCCAGTGCCCACCTGATCCCCTGTCCCCCTTCGGCTGGTATTAGCAAGCCCCATTAAGGAGCATGCCGTATTTTACAGGTATTTGATATTCCAAATAAAATCTCGGCAGCCCCCGTGAACCATCTTAACTGTCGAAATGCCCACAGGACTTGGGATTAGAAGCTCTACAGCACATGCGAAATGAGGGGATTTTATTTGGTGTTTAGGATTTATACATGTATATGTGTGTGTGGAGGGGTGCCCAAATATGTATTTAAATCAAGTAACTTAATCCACGGAGTTCAAGGCTAAAACTACCACAGGAAAAGGGTATTTGCATATATTAATCTCTTAACATCCACAAAGGAGACTGTGCGGGAGAAAGCCCAGCGACCTGGAATTGGAGGGCCCCCGAGAACGTGCCAGGTGGTGTTGGCTTTCTGTTCTCACCTGCTCGGCGCCGTCCCAGCCCCGCCCACCCTCAGCCCACCCCTCACACACCTGGCTGGACACAGGACGCAAGAGGGTGGGGGCCGTGTCCCTGGCGACACTGCCCTCCCCAGTGGTTCGTCGTGGGGTTTGTGAAGGAACGAATGAATGGACGAATGTGTGCCCTGGAAAGGGACACGCTAAACAAAAATGAGTTTCATGACGCAGCCCACTTACTGCCTCTTCCAGCAGACCCTGAGGGCAGGACGGAGGAGGTGCCATTCTGCCTGGGGCGTAACAGGGAGCTGGGGACACCTCTCAGAGGACAGGGGAAGGGGGAGGAGGAAGCGGCCGCAGGGGAGAGGGAGCTCAGGTGGAGGGCACAGCCCCGGCGAGGGCGGGGGATGAAGGACAGGTGGACACGGGGGCAGGGGCCAGCCTGGGGGCACCTCGGGAGCCGTGGGGAACTGTGTACTTCCTTCTAAGCACTTGTGAGGGATAGTGGTGACAGCCTGGAGAGCCGCCTTGCTGGAGACAGGACAGCCAGTCTTTCCTAGTCAGGTGATGCACTGAAAACATGGGGGGGCCCAGACTGCCGTCCCCCCTCCTTATCATGTATACCACACGCTCACACGTTCACACACTCACACACACACACACACCACATACAAACACACACCACTTACATTCATACCACACACATTCACACACACACACTCTCACACCGCTCACATACACTCACACATTCACACACTCACATCACACACGCTCACACCACTCACATTCACACCACACACATACACTCACACATTCACACACTCACACACACCACTTACAGACACACACCACACACCACTCACAACACACACATTCGCTCACAAGCTTATACCTCACACTCACACACCACATTCAAACACACACCACTCACACCGCACATATTCACACACATTCACGCCACACACACATTCACACGCACTCACACACCATACACACACGCCTGACATTCACACACTCACACACCAAATACAAACACACACCACACACACTCACACTCACTCACACCACACACGCTCAATTGCAGCCTGGAAGGCAGGAGGGAGCCTCCAGCCTCGATACGGAGGCAGGTCAGAGGGAGGCCCAGCCTCTGCCTGACAGAGACCGAGGGGCCCTGGGCCCGAGTCCCGGGCGGTGTTCCCTTCTCAGCGGTTCCCCACAGAGGAACCAGAGCCGACGTGCCGCCTCCGGGCACAGGGCTCCCCTCCCCGTGCCCTGTCCCTAATCAGCTCCAGTGGCAGCAGCGGGCACTTCGTGGCGCTTTGGGGGGGGGTCCGAGGTCATTAAACTCCCTCTTTAGAGAGGTGCCCCTTCACCAATTACCGGCCACCTCTCTGCCTCACCAGGACTTAACTCAGCAGAGTGACATTCATTCAGAGCTCCTTAAGGCTGAATTCCTGAGAGGAGGAGAGTCTCCTTTGCACCAAACCCGGGGGACGCAGGGTTTACCATGCACACACAAGGCTGATGGGAACTGGTTAACCTGGGAGGACAGACGGCTCCCACACTTCAGGGGGCGCATAAGCAGTCCCACAGTCAGTGCCCACCAGCAAAGGTCTCCATAAAGCAGCCCGTGCCTCTACGGTCCCGGTTCACACAGCCGGGGAGGCACTGGGCGGCACCACCTGGGCCTGGCTGAAGAAAGACCTACGTGGGCTCCCGGCTGTGTGACCTGGGGCCAGGTACAACCCCTCTCTGAACCTCAGTTTCCCACTGAAAGCCTACATAAGAATGGCTTCCCCACAGAGCTGTTGTGATGTGTGTAAACACGGTGTGAGGCTTGGTGCCAGGCAGGTGCTCAGGAACGCACAGCTGCTTTACAATAATTAAAAAGTACATCTCGGTTTCCCCACTAATTTGCACTGGTCTTCACAGAAATCGATGAGAGTTCTGCACACAGTTCTCCCACCTGGCTCGGGGTAGATTCCCCCGCACTCATCCATGGGTGTTTACCTGCCCAGCACCTGCTTCGTGTCAGGTTCTCTGCTGAGGGCTAGGCATCCAGCCGTGGCCTAGACAGACAAGATCCCTGCCCGTAGGGGCTCATGGTCTAGCTATTAAAAGTGCCTGACAAGGGGGCTAAGAGGCACAGGAGGTGGGAGGGTTGCCAGATGAAATATAAGGTGCCAAGTTAGATTTGAGCTTGACATAGACAACACATTTTCAGTATAAGTATATCCCATTCAATGTTTGGGACATACTTATATTCAAAAGTTATTTCTGGCTTATTTTATTTCTGAAATTCATATTTAACTAAGTGTACTACATTTTTTTTACTTGCAAAATCTGGCAACCCTACAAAGCAGATCTTCTAGCATTTAGCAGCTCCTGAGCACCTTCTACAGAAGTCCCCCTCCCAAACGACCAGAACTGTGGGCTTCGGGATAAACAGAGGGACAAGCCCACAAGATAAGCACAGAGTGTGGTCTGGGAGGCCCCTCAACAAAGTGACCTTTGAGCTTAAGACCTGAAGCATGGAAAGGAAGAGAAACGAATTCACATCCTAGGAAGAGGAAGAGGAGGTCGGAGGCATGGGTGAAGCACGGCCAGGATCCACCAGCTTGGAGGACAGAGCAGGGGCTTGGAGGGGAAGAGATGGCAGGCTCCATGGGGGAAGCAGAATGGAACCGGACAGAAGGTAGCTGGACAGAAAGGAGGGGTACCGAAGGGCCCCAATTTGGGAAAGGGATGGTCTCCCCTCCCTGGTAACCCCGGCAGGAGGTCCCTGAGGGGCTCCATCGGCAACAAGGGCCTTTTGCACACAACAGGTTGTTCAGTGAAAAGTACAAGATACAAGGGTGCCTGGGTGGCTCAGTTGGTTAAGCGACTGCCTTGGGCTCAGGTCATGATCCTGGAGTCCCGGGATCGAGTCCTGCATCGGGCTCTCTGCTCGGCAGGGAGTCTGCTTCTCCCTCTGACCCTCCTCCCTCTCATGCTCTCTGTCTCTCATTCTCTCTCTCTCAAATAAATAAATAAAATCTTTAAAAAAAAAAAAAGTACAAGATACAAAACAGACAGCGGCTGTGGTGTCGCAGGGCTTGACCTGGACCAGCTGACCTAGGGTGTAGTAGGCGCTCAGGTAAGCGTGGGGTCAATTGAACCATAGTTTTCCTATTTGCAGACAAACTCAGGTAAGTAGAGGCATCGCAAGCCTTTTCATTCCGTTTTGAGAGTATTTTACGGAATGAATGAATGAATACATTGAGCAGACGTAAGGTTAATAGAACTCCATCCAGAAACCACTGGGCCCAGACTTAGAAGGTAATAAAACAAGACGAAAAGCCAGAACCTGTCTCCTGGTCCCCAGTGGGAGCCATGGCTCTGGAGTCCGTGATAATTAGTGCCTTTGCGAGTTCCTGCTCTCTCCTCAACCTGCTAGGGCTGTGAAGCCTCCTGCCAAGCTCAGCAGGAGAGATCGCCTCCCCGGCTTCCAACACTCCAGCCCTCCTCATGTTCTCAGCCCGCTGGGCCTGCAGAAGGTGTAAACTCCTGGCTCACTAAGAAGGGGGGAGCTGAGGCAGGGGGCATCCCGCACCACTGTCCTCCTCTGTGTCCTTGGGCAAGTGGTTTCGCCTCTCTGAGCTTCCGTGCCCCCCTGCTCCGACCCCGTGAAGCAGGGATGGATGACAGTGATACCACCGCTCACTGATGCACACGGGTTTGGGGAGAACCAGTTCCAGGCTGGGCGCTACACCGGGGTGAAGCTACGGAGCAAGGTCTTGGGACTCCTGGCTCCTGTTCTCCCGTGAACATCGGACGCCGAACGAGGAAGGGCACAGCCCCCGAGATGAGCACGTGGGTGGTCTGGGGAGGGCCCTGGGACAGGCTGGCCTTGGAGCTTAGACCTGAAGCCTGGGAGGGAAGAGAAAAGGCAGGATCCCTCCTTTGCAGGCTGCTGTGCAGAGGGTTCCAGGCGCCCAGCTCCCCACCCGAAGAGCCAACTGTCGTGTTTAAAGGGCCCCTCCAGACCCCTCCAGCTTTTTAAGCACTTTATTATTAACAGTAACACATGGCTAATGTTTACGGAGCACTTCCTATGGGTCAGCCTCGGTGCTTTGAGGGGTGAGCGTGCCCAGACCACACAGCGACACAGTGGGGACCCGCGCCAGGGCAGCGCGCAGCATGAAGCGGACACGCCCCGTGTGGTGCTGGTGCCTCGGGGGCCGCTCCTGAACAGAGGCGGTGGGGGGGGGACACGGTCCGGAGCCCAGGACAGCCGGGGGCCCTTCCCACCGCCTCCCCACCCCATCAGACCACCGAAGCCCCTGCAGACACCAGGCCTCACCCTCCCCCTTACGAAGGAGAAGCTGAGGTGCCCCCGGAGACTCAGGTCTCCGCCCTCCTACTCCAGTGCTCTTCCCAAGCACCTAGGCCATTGGTCAGGCCGCCCCTGCCCAGCAAAGGTCTCCAAAGCCAGGCCCAGGATGGCAGTGCGGTGTACATGTGTGGGTGTGGGGGAGGAGAGGGGCCCAAAGCTCTGCTCTGAGGCCCGAAGCGGGGCCTGGGTGCTCAGAGCCCCTCTCGGCCCACCCGGGAGTGTCTGGCCAGTGGGGGCTGATGCTGAGCACAGTGGCCTCTCCCTCCATGCCCCACCCCCACCCCAAGGTGTCCCGTTCAAAGCCATGTGTACCCCGGGGGCAGCGGTAGGAGGGGGCCACTGGGTCAAAGGGTGCCCCTGCAGAATGCAGTCGTGGGTGGACATCAGATCCAGTGAAGGTGGGATCCCCGGGTTCCAGGCTCCCCCCAGTGACCTGGAGTGACTGCTCCTTCTAACGCACACACACACTGCCCAGACTCCTGGGCCTCTTTCTGTCCCCCAGTCCCTCCCCACCACACATTCCCATTGCTCCACACCCTCCCCCTCCTGAATGACCAGGATGAGGTAACCAGAAGCACCCCCACAACTGCTAGACCCCTGGCCGGGTGAGGTGAAGTTAGGCCTGCTCCTGGGCTTGCTGGCTGTGTGACCTTGAGCAGGTCACTTGCCCTCTCTGAGCCTCTGCTTCTTCGCCTATAAAATGGGAGTCACATCAGCCCCTGCCTTATAGGACTCTGATGGGGGGAGGGTCCCAGAAGATGGACTCAGCATGGACCCAGAACCAAGTGCCTACATTCACTTGAGCACCACCCTGTGCCAGGCCCTTCTCTGGGCACTGCAAGGGCAAATGGGTATTTTCATGGCACACCATGAAAATACCCATTTGCTTAGGTCCTGCTTCCTTCCTGCAGGGGCTGAGGTGGCTCCCAAGGATGAGGAAGACCTGGCCTCTGCCACCGTCTGTCTGTCTGTGTACATCAGCAATTCTCAAAGTGTGGTCCCAGAGCCAGCAGCATGAACACTACCCAGGCTCTTGCTCAGGCCTATGAACCAGAAACTCTGTGTGACCCTCGGTCTGTTTTAACAAGGCCCCCGGGTGATAGGTGCACACTCGGGTTTGAGAAGCACTGGTGTAGACCACGAGATCCTGGGAGGGAGGGTAACCCCTCTTACCCCCCAACCCTTACCCCAACTCTGAGCACAGTCCCACCAGTACCATGCTCTCCTAAATCCAGCCTCTCATCAGCTAGTCAACAGTCTGGGGACCCAGGTCCCTCAAAGCGTGGCCCTCAGAGCACCCGCACCAGAACCACTGGCAGCTTGACAAAATGCAAGCCCGGGTCCCACCCGAAACCAGAGTGTGACTCTTTAAGGGGGCCCAGGAGTTTGCCTTTGACCCCCTCCCTGCCTGATCCTAAGGCAGCCAGCAGTCCAAGAACGGTGTAGAAATAAGATGGGGGTGCACCTTGGTGGTGCAGGTGGTTGAGCGTTCGACTCTTCTGTTTGGCTCAGGTCATGATCTCAGGGTCATGGGATCAGGCCCCACGCTGGGCTCCGTGCTGGGCGTGGAGTTGGCGTAAGATTCTCCCTCTTCCTCGGCCCCTCGCCTGTGCATGCTCTCTCTCTCTCTCTCTAAAATAAATCTTTAAAATAAATAAATAAATCTTTTTAGAAGAAGAAGGAGGAGGAGGAGAAGGGGCAGAAGCAGAAGAAGGGGAAGAAGGAGAAGGAGGAGGAGGGGGAGGAGGAGAAGGAGAAGAAGAATAGCAGAGAAAGCCAAGCCCTGAGGCGAGGTGGACGGGCAGGGAAGCCAGGCTCTCCAGGAGTGCATGCAGGGTCCTGGATGCTTCCCAGACTCACTACAAACAGGACCCATAACAAGAGGGTCTGGGAGCCCCACCCTGAGCAGTGCATCGGTGGGTGGGCACCATTTGCGGGGCCAAGGATGAAATTTTGTGGGGGAAAAAAACACCATTCCCTGTTCTTTTTTTTTTTTTAAGATTTTATTTATTTATTTGACAGAGAGCACAAGCAGGGGGAGTGGCAGGCAGAGGGAAGGGGAGAAGCAGGCTTCCCGCAGAGCAGGGAGCCCGATGCGGGGCTCGATCCCAGGACCCTGGGACCATGACCTGAGCCAAAGGCAGACACACAAAGACTGAGCCTCCCAGGCACTGCACCATTCCCTGTTCTAACCCCGACGGAACCTAGGAAAGACGGGGCTGGAACCCAGGGCAGCTGTGAGCAGGGAAGCTGAAGCCCCGTGACTCAAGCCCAGCCGGCCCCTCCCCACACCCATCCCGCGATTCCAAATACCTTTCCTTCCACCAGTGGCACGTTGGTGGGCTTCAAAGTCCCCAGGCCTCAAGACTGCCAGGGGGCAGGTGGTGGCAGGTGGCAAGCAGCTCCTGAGACCCTTTGGCTGGAGGGTGGGGTGGCCCCAGGCAGAGAGAAGAAAGGCAACAGCCAGCCATGCCCTGGGCCTGCAGCCAGGCGGGGAGCCTGGCCTTTCCCAGTGACCGCTGACCGTGAGCCCACCACAGTGCCCCCAAGCCCGCCCCATACCTAGGTCCTCCCAGGTTGGGACAGGCACAGGGTGAGGACACCAGGAGAACCCCAGCCTGATCCATGTCCTGCCAAGGAGGCTGCCCAAGGCGCACCAAGAGAATAGTGGGCTGGGGAGCTGGGGGTGCAGGCACAGGGGGAGGTGTGTGCTACAAGGAAGGAAGCCTGCAGAAGGAAAAGTCTGGAATAATGTGGCCCTGGGGCCTTCCTGATAGGACCTAGGACTTTTTGGGGGAAAGCTACCTCAAAAGCCGACTCGCACTTGGAGACTTCTGCCTCCGTCTAGGGTTCCATTATGGACAGCAGGTCATGGACAGTTTTGACAGGGGAGGGAGGGGGCCAAGGAAGAGTGGACAGGGCCCAAATCTCTCCCTGCCAAACATGTTACCACCTATACTTCCCTTTTCCATCAGAGCAAACCTCACAAAAAGAAATATCAAATCCTGAATCACAAAAGAGCAAAACCATCCATGGGTCTATCTGGCACCTGGTCTTGACCCAGCCCCTCAGGCACCAACTTCACCACATTTTGCCATCTGTATTTTACCCGTTTTATTATTTGCTTAATATTTTTCTTTAAAAGAATTCGCTATTTTTACTTAAATCGATGTATCTAGCAGGGAACTGTATATGACCACTGCATGTGGAAAACTGAGATCACAGTGCCATAAATAGAAGATAAAAGTAAAAATAAATTACAATGAAAATAAAACAATGTTATTAAATTCTATCTGGCTTATTGCCGCCTGCCAACAGCTTTGTTATAGAAGGGTTGGGGAGTGTGAGCTTCTCCGGGAAACCAGATGGGCCAAGAGAATGGAGAAGGGGATCACCCTCGTGTGGTGTGAGTCTGTGTGGCTTCTGAAATCTTTCCTCTCCTAGGTCACCAGGGCTGCCCACCGTGCACTTGGGAAATCACAACCAGCAGGTGAAACCCCAAGGCCACTGAACCAGGAGACGGGGCTCCCTGCAAGGTAGGGACCTCATCTCATTTAATGCTGACAGGTGTTCTTACCTCTGGCGCGAGGCAAGCACCGCGATGGTCCCGTTACAGGTGAGGGCACCTGAGCCCCGGAGTGGGGGTGGGGGTCGGTCTAGCCCATGGCCTCCTATCGGATGTGCACAGACCACAGCCCTCAGCCCTCAGCTCCCTGCATGGCCAAATCTGTTCGCTACATATGCTCTGCATTTTTCCTGGTGCTCCTCTCCGCTGGCGCTCCTTGTTCAAACCCCCTCACCGAGAGGTCCCCTCATCCAGCCCACAGTGGCATCTCCCTGAGCATCATGGTGTCTGCAAGGTTACTCTGCCATTTGGGACCCAGAACTCTGCAAGCAGAATCCTCTGACCATCGCCCCCCAGATGCAGCCTAGAGCTTTGGCCAGAGATGGAGGGGAAGGAGGTCACACCCCAAATCCTCACAAACCACCCCCTTGATCTCCAAGTGAAGCAGGTAAGTTGGATCAAAATCATCCCATATGCTAACAATTTCCTCTATGAGAAATGCAATTATAAGTCGCAGAAAGGAATGTGTGAATTCAAATGGGCCGTGGTGAAGAAGGCGGGGAGAAACCCATGAGGGTGCCAGGACGGTCCCCAAACAATCCTCTGGGCGGGAGGCCAGCAAGGATGGAGGTGATGTTTCAGCCTCGAAAGGACTAGCAACTCTTTGTCACATCGACACGAAATAATGGTGAAGGCAGGCTGGTAGCCTGTCACAGGCAGTAAGTCTCACCTCCAACATCCCTTACTCTGGCCCCTGTCAGGACAGCAGCCTGGACGCTCTGATCAGGCCCAGGACACTGGGAGACCCCAGAGCCCCTCCATAAAGTGTGATGAGCCCTGCGTGGGGAGAAGGCGACACGGGGAGGTCTCAGAAGCAGTGACCAAGTCCTGCTGGGCTGGGGGCTCTCAATCTCAGCCCGCGGGGGTGGGATGTCTGATCTTAGATCCAATCTGCAGAATGATTTCAGAGGTGAGCCCAGTCCTTTGCAGCCCAGAACGGGTGACTCTGGAAGTGAGGGTCTGGTCAGGGGCTGTGGGCAGATCTGTGCATGCATGCAGACCCCTCCCCACATACATGTGCACCTGACAAACACTAAGTCCCAGAACCCACCCCCCCGCCACCGCCACCACCTCCACCCCCCGGTCCTCAGAGCCACTCTGCTCTGGTCAGGAAGCAGGAAAAGCAAGAGGGGCCCATAGTTGGCAGGGGCAGTCCCCAAGCATCCCACCCCACCCCTCAAGTCACCCTGAGGTAGGACCACCTTGACTCCTCTAGGTCTTCGCCCCAAGGTCATATCCAGGCAAGCGAAACAGGAGTCCTCCCCCCCCCCCCAAAAAGGGCTACCTAAGGCCAGAATGCATGAAAAGCAAAGGCAAGCTCCATGGACAGATGGAAATTGGAAAGCATTTTTCTAAAATATCTAAGTGCTCTGATGCCATCAAGGAGAAGGGGATGGGGGGCGGGTGGTGGGTAGAGCAGGGGCTTGAGTGAGACCGGGACCTGGGTTCGAATCTCAGCTTCACCTGTGCCAGCTGTGTGACTTTGAGCAAATGACTTCCTCTCTGAGCCATTTCCTCCTCTGCAAATAGGCGTGAGAATAGCACCAGCCAAACGCAGGTTTTCTGTGAATTTCCATACATTCGTATGGAAAGCGCATGATGCTTGAGACATATAGCTAAAGTTTGTCTAGGTGACAGCAATTATCAGTACTGAATGTCACATACAGACAAATATTGGCAAGCGTTAAACGTATAAGAAAATTTTAAGTAAAGAAACTTAAAACTGAGAATTTCTGTGCATTTATTCAATTCAGTCTGCAGATTGGAACAGATCCCTGCAGTTCTATTTCTGTTCAGCTCCTGGTGCAAAGTCGTGTCAGAAGTGAGAAGCAGGGCTTGCGGCTATCTGGGGGAAGCACGTGCTGAACGGGCGCCGGAGTCCTGCCCACCGGCTGGGAGTTTGAATCCTGGTACCTCAGCTCCCTGACTGGGACAAGTGGCCTCCCCTTCCTCAAAGCAGGGGCGAGGAGCCGGAGGACCTACTCGGGGCCTCCGGCTCCCCCTGCCAATCTCGGCTTTCGGCCGCGCGGTTGGTTAGAAGAGGGGCGTGGCCACAACGGGGCGTGGCCCTGGCTCTCTCGGCCACGCCCACCGGTGAGGGAGGAGAGGGGAGGGACCTAGGAGTGTGACTAGGACGGCGTGAGGAGATTCACAAGGATCTGGGGGCACCACAAAACCTTTGTCCCCGAAGCACCCCCTTTGCTGAGCAGAGTTGGCAACCAGAAGGAACAGCTCTTGAGGCTGCACATCTGGCCAAGGGCAAGGGGCAGGGGGCCAGGGGCAGGGCCCAGAGCAGGCAGGGACGGGAAGAGGCTGGGGGGCTCCAGTGCAATGTGGCACTTCCAAGGGAAGGTGTGGTCACCTGTCCTCACTCTCATCAGATTTGTACCGGTGGGTGGCCTGGGTGCGGGTCACCATTTGAGGGGAGACACGGGGCTGCCCTGCCCTCACGGGGCTCAAAAAGGGTCCACCAGGTGAGGGAGAAGCGGGATCAGGTCGGGCCTGGTGGGCCACAGCCAGGACTTTGGATCTTACTCTCCCTGCGATGAGAAGCCACCAGAGGATTCCCAGCTGGCAAGAGATAAGATTTCACTTGCATTTTGAAAGGATGGTTTGCTCTTCAGGGTGGAGAACGGACTGAAGGGGAACAGGGTGTCGCAGGGAGACAGTCAGTTAATACAGAGGAGCGGAATGGTGCTGGCCTGCAGGTCCCAGGAGACCTGGAGAAGGGGCCAGGTTCCTGGTGTGTTTCCAGAGTTATCTGGAAAGATAACCCCAAGAGTTGTTTGTTTGTTTGTTTGTTTTAAGATTTTATTTATTTATTTGACAGAGAGAGCACAAGCAGGGGAAGCAGCAGGCAGAGGGAGAGGGAGAAGCAGGCTCCCTGCTGAACAGAGAGCCCGATGCGGGGCTCGATCCCAGGACCCTGGGATCATGACCTGAGCTGAAGGCAGCTGCTTAATCGACTGAGCCACCCAGGCGCCCCAACCCCAGGAGTTTGACCTGAGAAAATGAAAGCACGAAGTTTCCATTTACTGCTAGAAGAGCACGTTTGGGGTAGCAGGTGGAGGAGACACAGTTTGGGACAGGTTAAATGTGAGGAGCCATGAGCCATCCCCTTGGGAGGTGTTGGGGAAACCTGGAGTTCAGGGGAGGGGACAGGCTCCCCTGAGGCAGGGGGAGGCAGGGGGTGTCCCCGCAAAGCTGGCTCTTAGCCCCATGAAACCAAGAGACCACCCAGGGAGAGGGCGACAGATGGGAGAAACAGAGCACTCGGCACTGGCCGCCACGAGCTGTGCTTGGGTGGAGTGGCCAGAGTGAAAGCCTGACTGCAGTGGGCTTAGGAGATCATGGGAGGGAGGCGTGGAGAGAGACCATTTCAATGACACTTGCCAGGAAGCACGGCTGGAAGGGGGTCAGATAAATGGGGCAGAAGCTGGAGGGGATGGTAGGGTCAAGGGGTGGCTTTATGAAATATGGGAGACATTCC
Organism: Leptonychotes weddellii; assembly: GCF_054177405.1. Lineage (NCBI taxonomy): Eukaryota > Metazoa > Chordata > Mammalia > Carnivora > Phocidae > Leptonychotes > Leptonychotes weddellii. The sequence goes on along the minus strand of NC_138382.1, from coordinate 74,532,143 downwards.
TGCATATTTGTTGCATGTTGATGGTGACAACCCAGGTAAGGAACGGGCCGCCGATGATGTGGGAGAGATGCAAACAGGGCAAAGTGGCAGAGACACTCTGAGAAGGTGCACAGGGGCCCCTGAACAGGACGGGACAGCTGATCCACTGATGGCCGTGAGGGCAGGAAGGCCAGTGGGTGGTCCAGCAGGGAGGATGGTGAAGGTAGGCCTGGTGTTAACCAGCCCCATTACTAGCTGATTGCTAGTGTTTTTTCAGAAATAAGAAGCAACAATGGTCTGGAAGGTTCCCTTGAGGCCGAGGTCATGAGGTGAAGCCCATGGTCACGCTGGGTGGTTCCTCTGCTTGGGTGCTGGAGCATGAGAGGTAGCAAGCCGCGCTCAGCCAGGACAGCGAATGGGAGGAAAGAAGGGCCGGGGACCGAGGGTGTAGAGATTAGACTGTGACCGGGTGAGGAGAAGAGGTGGGGGAGGGAAAGGACAAGGAAAGAGGGGTAAGGATCTCAGGGGGCAAAGAATTATGGGTGTCAAGGTCGCAGGGGGAGTGTGCAAAAAGACAGGAGGTGGGAGAATGGGAGGCTAG
>NC_138382.1:74487169-74531063 GCF_054177405.1 Leptonychotes weddellii | reverse complement strand
AGGAGGTGGGAGAATGGGAGGCTAGAGATGGAAGTTACATGGACCGGGGGATCTGGGGCAAAGCCAAGATCCAGCTGTGGCTGTTGGGGTGGGGGGGGCTCTGCCTGCTCAGTGGTGGGGAGTGGGGTGGGGGAGGTGGGAATGTTCCTGGGGGCCTGGCTCAGGCAGCAAACCAGAGGCTGCCTGGGGCCTCCGTGAAGACTGTCCTCGGTCCGGCTGAGCAAGGACATTCCTAGATGGTGACTTCTGGCAAAGGCAGTCTTCAAAGGCGTTTTTTTTTTTTTAATAAAAAACAAACACGTGGGGCGCCTGGGTGGCTCAGTCTTAAGCGTCTGCCTTCGGCTCAGGTCATGATCCCGGGGTCCTGGGATCCAGCCCCGCATCGGGCTCCCTGCTCGGTGGGAAGCCTGCTTCTCCCTCTCCCACTCCCCCTGCTTGTGTTCCCTCTCTCGCTGTGTCTCTCTCTGTCAAATAAATAAAATCTTTAAAAAAAAACAAACAAAAAAACCCACATAATTTACCATCTTAACCTTCTTACTTGTTTATTTATTTATTTAATAACTGGAAGTTTGTGCCTCTTAACCCTCCTTCTTAACCATTTTTAAGTGTTACGGCTCAGCAGTGTTAAGTCCATTCACAATGTTGTGAACCAATCTCTAGAACTCCGCTCATCTTCCCCAAATGAGTCTCTGTACCTATTACACACTAACTCCCCACTCCCCCCTCCCCCAGCCCCTGGCACCCCCACCCCCACCCCTGCCTTCTACTTTCCATGTCTGTGAACTTGACGACTCTAGGGGCCACATCTAAGTGGAACCATACAGTATTTGTCTTTTTGTGTCTGGCTTATTTCACTCAGCGTGATGTCCTCCAGGTTCAGCCACGTTGTAGCAGGTGTTCCTTTCTGAGGCTGGAATAATGCTCCGTGTGCGTGGCACATTTTGTCTCTCCATCCGTGGATGGCCACTTGGGTTGTTTCCACCTTTTGGCAATTGTGGATAATGCTGCTGTGAACACGGGTGCCCACACATCTCTTCAAGACCGTGCTTTGAATTCTTCTGGCTACGTTCCCAGAAGTAGGATTCCTGGGTCCTGTGGCAATCCTCTGTTTCGCTTTCTGAGGAGCCACCATATTGTTGCTACAGCTGCTGCGCCATCTTACTTTCTCACCGGCGGCGCACAAGGGCTCCCCCTCCTCCACGTGCCGGCCAACACTTGCTAGCCATCCATCATCCCAGTTTGTTGAGAAACATTGTCTCATTTGGTGAGGTAAGGGCATCCCAGGTGGAGAGGGACAGCCCGAGCGAAGCAAGGAGCCTGGCAACTGGGGGGCAGGGGGCACATCTGGCTGAAGCACAGGAGTGTGGTCAGAGGCGAGGCTAGAAATGCGGCTGGGGGAGGCCAACCTTGGAGACCCTCCGGTGCCCAGGGAGGGGCCTGGATGCCACTTGATGAGGAGCCCCTGCAGGGCTCTGAGCAGGAAGTGAAGGGACCACAGACAAGAACGCTGATGAATCCGAGGGTGAGGGGACAGGGTGGCTGGAGGGGAAGAAATAGGAGGTTGGGAAGCCATGAAAGAGATTCTTAGAACAGCCTAGAACAGCTCTGACTGCCGTGAAGTCTCCCAGGGGCCCAGCCCCAAGTCAAGCAAGCCCTTTGCCGTCATCTTGGCATACCTGGTCAGTTGGGTATGTGGTCGCCCCAGTTTATAGATGAGGAGACTGAGGCTCTGAGAGCATAAGTAACTTTTTTTTTTTAAGATTTTTTTTAAATTTTTTGACAGAGAGGGAACACAAGCAAGGGGGAGTGGGAGAGGGAGAAGCAGGCTTCCCACCGAGCAGGGAGCCTGATGCGGGGCTCGATCCCAGGACCCTGGGATCAGACGCTTAACGACTGAGCCACCCGGGCGCCCCGAGAGCATAAATAACTTGCCCAAGGTCTCAAAGTCAGTAAGTGGTAGAGCTGTGACTCAAACTCCAGTCTGTTTCTCATAATTCCACAAGGATTCATTGAGCACCTACTGTGTACCAAGCCCACGCTTTCAACAGCTCCTCAGCACTGGCTCAAACGGTGGCCAACCTCCAAGCTGCTCTAAGACGAGACACAAGAAGGTAACTCACCAGGGGGTGGAGAACCTGGAGAACAATCGGAAATGGGAAAAATCGGCGAACCCACCCAGGCTGTATTAGCACACACACGTGCACTCACCCATCGCAGAATCTGCCGGGCCCTGGAGGGTTGGTGGCCAACAGAAGAGAGGAGGGGGGTCCTCGAAAATTACAGACCATGCCCAGCCTCCCCTCCCCAACAGATGAGTGGATCATCACCTAGTAAAGGGGGTCTCACAAAAAGCAGAGTTTGGGAGGGCTCCAACCACAGGCAACTGTGATTTTTATAGGCAAGTCCATACGTTCAACCCAATACAAAATGATGTTGCATCACTTACCCGGGTTTTCAATCCTTCATTCAACATTTAATGAGTTCCCTCCAACGAAGTGCCACCAGAGGGAACACAGAGAGGAACAATACAGGTGTGGCTCCTGTCCTCAGGGACCTGTGGCCACTGAGGGCCACAGGTGTGATACACAAAGTCACCAGAGCACTGGGTGTAGGCAGGGCTTACTGGCAGCCTGTCGGGGGTGGGGGGAGATAGGTGTCTGGGGCACCGGGGACAGCTTCCCCAACGAAGTGCTGTGACCCAACGCATGGGTAGGAATTGCCCCAGCAAGGAAGCAGGAGGAAAGAGTCCCAGCAAAAGAAAACAAGGCCCAGGGCGCATTGAGGGAATGGACAGGGAAGTAGAACCAGGGCTCTCTGAAGGAGTAGACTGGCTGGCAGATAAAGGGAGACCAGGGTTTTCATCTGTTTAGACTTTCAAAGGTCAAGACAAATAGGGCTTTAACATCAAAAACATTTTAACAGGCGTAGAATCTTTGAAACGTTTCCTGCTGTGTTCTCCTTTTTGCTAATTCAATATTTTTTCTCTCTGTCTAGCACCGCCACCACCATGAAACTTAAACCATGAGGCTTTTGCCCCATGAAGGGATGGTGGATAACATCTGTAGCACAGAGAAGGGAAGAAGAGGGCTCCGACAGGAGGCGAGTCCTGGTAGACAGTTCGGGAGAGTGGAGGACCCTTTCAAGGGAGGAGAAGACGCACAGGAGGAAGGCCAGACCTGAGGGTCCCGGAGTAGTAGAACGATTCATGTAGGTTTAGGGGATGCGAGGACATCCAAGATGGTGCCTGTGCTCCCCAGGATGTGTCCATGTTGGGCCTGACACTGCACCCCACTTGGTAAGGCTGCCACAGAGTGGAAATGGCTAAGGGTCCCCAGGCAGATGGGACTGAGGACAATCTCATAGAGACCCTTGCTGCAGCTGACTGGAGGAAGCGCCCAGGAGCTGAAAGGATCCAGGGGTGGCATTATGGATTGAATTATATCCCCCCAAAAAGATATGTTGAAGTCCCATCCATGTGTATGTGACCTTATTTGGAAATAGTGTCTTCGAAGATGTGATCAAGTTAAGGTGAGGTCATTAGCGTGGGCCCTAATTCCATACGTCTGGGGTCCTTATACAAAGAGGAGAGGATGCAGGCTGAGGCTGGAATGATACTTCTACAAGCCTGGGGCCATCAGAACCTGGCAGAGGCAAGGAAGGAACTCCCCCAGGGTCTTCAGAGGAACCATGGCGCTGGCAACACGTTGATCTCAGACTTCTAGACTCCAGAACTGTAACAAATTTCTGTTGGCTTAGCCACCCGACTTGGGGCACTGGGTTACAGCAGCCATAGCAAACCAACACAGAGGGGAAGAGGCTTGACTCTGAGATGAGAAGTTCAGCGCAAAACAAAGTCCACAGTCAACATCGGTGAACGCCTCCATGATGTCCAGAGACCTATGCCCACCAAACTGCCACACCTGAGCAGGTACAGCGACAGCAAGTGGGACAAGACATCCCTCCTAACCCCTTAAAGCCACATAAGCTTCTCCACGAAGCCAGGCACCACCTGCAAAAGAAAACAGGAGAGAGACACCCTGTATGCAGAGGAACCCGCCTTACAAGGTGTCAGGGCTTGAAGTGACCAGATATTTGCTGACTTTCAGTTTTATGGCCCCTGCCTCCTCCACCACCACAACATCAGGAGGAAAGGGAGCACAGGGTGCAATGAGATCACTTATAGAAAATCCAGGTTTTTCACACAACGTACATTTCATCCCACTGCGCTCATTTTTACAAATGGGCTCTGTGGAATTGGGGCACCTCTTTAAGCCCCGATGGAGGACAGGCTCAGAGGCAGGAAACTGAGGTGGGGTGAATTGGTGCATCTCCAGATGGGGTGACCTGATTTACCATGAGGATGTTTGCTGGAGCATGATTTACAAAAGCAAAATGTTGGAAGCAACCTAAATAGCCAACCATATGGGATTGGATAAATACATAATTATAATGAGCTACCATGAAAATCATGGTAAGATTGTTTACTAATATTGAAGAAAGTTATGATAAATGCTAAGTAGTAGTAGTAATGATAATAATAACAATAAGCCTAAAAACTGTACCTACAGTAGGACTCCAATGTTTATGGGATGTTACTCTACCAGGCCCACTGCTTTAGCAAACAACTCCCAGAGTTCAAAGACTTAACGCAATGAAGGCTTAGTTCATCCTCATGAAACTATCGTGAGGAGGTAGGGTCTCTACTGGGTCATTCGAGAACCCAGGCACATCCCGCCTAGTGGTTTGGCTGCCCCCTGGGTTCTTGGAGTCCTTCACTGAGTCCTTCCCACCCGTGAACAGCAAGAGAAGAAAAAGAGCATGGAGGATCAGAAGATTGAATGGGCCAGACCCAGAAGTAGGTGACACCATTTCCTCCCATATCCCATTGGTCAAACTCAGTCACGTGCCACCCTACCTGCAGGGGTGGCTGGGAAATGTAGTCTAGCCGCATGCAGGAAGAGAAGGGAAATAGGATTATTTGCTGAACACATGAAATCTGCCGCAACTAATATGCCTTGAAAAAAACACTGCAAAGAAATCATCAGATTTTCACAGTAATTATTTCTGGGTGGTGAAATTAAAGGCGTTTAAAATTGTTTCATATTTATGTTACTTGGAGTTTTTCAAATTTTCTAAAATAAACATTTAGTGCTCTTACAGAGAGGGGGGAAATTGTGTAATTTAATAATTGACAAAATAGTCCCCAGGCTTCCTTTGGGATTTGGACAGGCTTGTTTAGTGATCAGGCTTTAGGGTCAGACTTACAGGTTACATGATCTAAGGAACATTACATCACCTTCCTAAGTCGTAAAGTCTCCATATTTGTAAAAGGGAAAATAGAAATATATGTCACATAGAGTTGTTGGGAAATTGAATGAGAACACAGGCACCTGTTATTCTTTCTGGCGCTCAGGCTTCCCTTCCCAATCCATTCACTCGCCCCTCTCCTAGATTACTGTTCTGTGCCTTCTCCCCACCCCCAGGCCATCAGCTGTCTCCTCTGACTCTCTCACCTGATGACCTGACTTTCATTTCAGAGGGACAGAACAATAAGAAGATTGCGGGGCCGGCCACCACCACTCCTGTCCCCCAGCACTTGGCCTGCTCCCACTGACCCCTCCTGCTTCTAGAGATGCCCACCCCTGCCCTCAAGGCCATGCCCCAGCCACTCCCTCTGTGTCCTGCATCATCAGATTTCCAGATTTCCCCTCCCTGCTGGATCCTTCTCATCCGCATAAAAAGGAGCTCTAGCTGCTCTCATCTTTACAACCTCTGACTGCACGTCTCTTTCTGGCTATCACCCCATTTCTCTGCTCCCTTTTATTACAAAATTTATCAAAGGAGTTGCCTGCTCTGACTGCTTCTACCCATCCCAGTCTCCCAGAACTTACTCCAAATGGGCTTCACCCCTCTGCCTCTCTGACATTGCTCTTCACGGTGACCTCCCAGTTGCTAACCCAATGGTCAGTCCCCGTCCTCCTCTGATTTGACCTGAACCAGCCCCGGCACTGACCATCACTCTCTCCTTGATGCTGATGACACATTCTCCTGATTTCCCTCCCACCACCCCCGCTACTCTTCCCCAACCTTCTTTGCTGGCTCCTCCTCAGGTCTTTGGCCTCTTAATGTTGAAATGATGACCAAGATTCAGTCCTCTGGCCCTGGTAATGGATGGAATTGCATCTTCCAGAAAGATACTTGGAGGAATATTGTCCAGCCTTCAAAAGGGAGGAGATTCTGACACCTGCTACAACATGGAGGAATCTGGCGGACATTATACTAAGTGAAATAAGCCCATCGCAAAAGATAAATGCTTTATGATTCTGCTTGTTTGAGGAGTCAAGGTCATAGAGACAGACAGTAGGTTGTTGGTGCCGGGGCTGGAAAGAAGGAAAGAGTGTTAAATAGGGAGTCAGTGTTTAAGAGGTACAGATTCATTTTGCAAAATGAAAAAGTTCTGCGGATGGATGGTGGTAATGATAGCATAAAAATGTGAGGGTATTTAATGCCACAGAACAGTACACTTAAAAATGGTTAGAATGGGGGCGCCTGGGTGGCTCAGTTGGTTAAGCAACTGCCTTCGGCTCAGGTCATGATCCTGGAGTCCATGGATCGAGTCCCGCATCGGGCTCCCTGCTCGGCGGGGAGCCTGCTTCTCCCTCTGACCCTCCCCCGTCTCATGCTCTCTCTATCTCATTCTCTCTCAAATAAATAAATAAAATCTTTAAAAAAAATGGTTAGAATGGTACATTTTATATCTCATGTATTTTTCCACAATATTTTCGAAAGTTCATCTAAGACAATTTTAAATAAAATGTTTTTTGGGTTTTTAAAATTTAATTTAATTTTATTTAAATTCAACTAATTGACATATAGTGTATTATTAATTTCAGAGGTAGAGTTCAGTGATTCATCAGTTGCATATAACACCCAGTCCTCATTACATCACGTGCCCTCCTTAATGTCTGTCACCCAGTTACTCTAATTCCCCTACCCCTCTTCGCTCCCGCAACCCTCAGTTTATTTCCTATGGTTAAGAGTCTCTTATGGTTTGTCTCCCTCTCTGATTTCATCTTGTTTCATTTTTCCCTCCCTTCTCCTATGCTCCTCTGTTTCGTCTCTTAAATTCCATATATGAGTGAAATCATATGATAATTGTCCTTCTGATTGACTTATTTCACTTAGCATAATACCCTCTAGTTCCATCCATGTTGTTGCAAATGGCAAGATCTAATTTTTTTGATGGCTGAGTAATATTCCGTTGTGTGTGTGTGTGTGTGTGTGTGTGTGTGTGTGTATCACATCTTCTTTATCCATTCATCTGTCAATGGACATCTGGGCTCTTTCCATAGTTTGGCTATTGTGGACATTGCTGCTGTAAACACTGGGGTGTACGTGCCCCTTCGGATCACCACATTTGTATCTTTGGGGTAAATACCTAGTAGTACAATTGCTGGGTCATAGGGTAGTTCTATTTTTAACTTTTTGAGGAACCTCCATGCTGTTTTCCAAAGTGGCTGCACCAGCTTGCATTCCCACCAACAGGGTAAGAGGGTTCCCGTTTCTCTGCATCCTGACCAACATCTGTCATTTCCTGAGTGGTTAATTTTAGCCATTCTGACTGGTGTGAAGATATCTCGTTGTGGTTTTGATTTGTATTTCCCTGATGCCGAGTGATGTTGAGTATTTTTTCATGTGTCTGTTGGCCATTTGGATGTCTTCTTTGGAGAAATGTCTGTTCATATCTTCTGCCCATTTCTTGATTGGATTATTTGTTCTTTGGGTGTTGAGTTTGATAAGTTCTTTATAGATTTTGGATTTTTTTTGTTTTTTAAAAATATTTTATTTATTTATTTGAAAGAGAGAGAGCACGAGCAGTGAGGAGGGGCAAAGGGAGAAGCAGACTCCCCACTGAGTGGGGAGCACAACTCGGGGCTCCATCCCAGGACCCTGAGATCATGACCTGAGCTGAAGGCAGACGCCCAACCGACTGATCCACCCAGGCGCCCCTTAATAAAATGTTTTTTAAAAGATATACTGATTCCTACCCCCCAGTACTTGAGAATGTGAACTCATTTGGAAATATGGTCTTTTCAGATGTGATTGGTGAGATGAGGTCATACGTGAGTAGGGTGGGTCTTTATCCAATATGACTGGTGTCCTTATAAGAGAAGGACAGAGGGGTGCCTGGGTGGCTCAGTCGCTAAGCATCTGCCTTTGGCTCAGGTCATGATCCCAGGGTCCTGGGATCGAGCCCCACACTGGGCTCCTTCCTTGCTCAGTGGGAAGCCTGCTTCTCCCTCTCCCACTCCCCCTGCTTGTGTTCCCTCTCTCGCTGTGTCTCTCTCTCTGTCAGATAAATAAATAAAATCTTAAAAAAAAAAAAAAAAGGAGGACGAGCCACACAGAGGATGCCAGATGACCGCAGAGGCAGGGCTCAGAGTGGCAGCTGCAAGCCAAGGATTGCCGGCCCCCAGCAGAAGCTAGGGAGAGGCAAGGAAGGCGGCCAGCCCCAGTCCCGAATCCTGAGGAAGCGTGGCCCTGCTAGTGCCCTGGTCTCAGACTTGTGGTCTCTGAACTGTGACAGAATGCATTTCTGTCGCCTACAACTTGTTATCTCGCCTTAGTTAATGGCTCCCCCTCGAGCAGATGACCCTGGCCAAAGCCTCTGGAGTCATTCCTGACTCCACCTCTTCTCAAAAGCCCCCGTCCAAAGCATCAGCTAATGCTGGCAGCTCCACCTTCCAAATCAAATCCCAAACCCAGTTCCTTCACCTCTGCAGGCTCCCACCCCTGCTGGAGCACCTGCATCTCTCTGATGCCCCCCTGCTGTCCTCAAAAAGCCCAGTATGCTCAGTATGTGCTCAGTATGCCCAGCAGCCAGGAGGGTGCTTTTAAAATGTAAATCAGATTATGTTCTGCTCAAAATCCTTCCTCACAGGGCCCTCCCCACCTCTCTCTTGGTAAAAGCCAAAGTCCCCAACTGGCTGATGGGGCCCCCACATACGCCTCTGTCCTCAGTCTCCCGAAGTCATTGCTCACCCACCCCCCACACACTCTGGCCACCGAGCTGCCTTGCTGTCCCTCAGGTCCCCCCTAGGAGACTTTGCACTTACTCTTCCCTCTGCTGGACACTCTTCCCCCAGATACATACGTACTTTGCCCTTCATCATCCTCCACCCAAGCCTTGGCTCCAGGGACTCCTAATTTCACATCATAGACCACCTCCAGCACTCCAGCCCTCCCCACCTTGTTTTTCTCCATAGCATCTATCACCTCGGATAAAGTGTATTTCTTGCTTCCATCCACCTCCCTCCACTAGAATTTAAGCCCCGTGATGGCAGGATCTTTTGTCCTTTCCCCCACGCCGCTGAATCCTAGTGCCTGGAACAGTGTCTGGCACAGAGTACTGCTTAGCAGAGGATGGATGGATGGATGGATAGATGGATGGATGGATGGATGATTTTCTGAATAATGCTCACATTTTTTCATTGTCAATTTTAACTCCAGAAGGGGGCTGGTTGAGATGGAGGAGAAAGGGGGCTCCTTTTCTAGCTTGAAAGCTGAATTTAGATTTTTCCCCGTAGGATTTAGGGTCATCTCAGAGCCCACTGAACTGCCTCCCCTGCCTGATGTTTGCTCTTCCCCAGTCCCATTTCACACACCCTCCTCTCAGCGTGGGGCCACCACTTCCCCACCACGTGACCTTGGGCACAGCTTTCTCGAGCCTCAGTGTCTCCATCTGTAAAATGGCAGATCAGTGCTTCCTACTTGGTTCTAAGATGAAAATGAGATCTGACTGTCTGAGGCGTATGTGGGGGCCCCATCAGCCAGTTGGGGACTTTGGCTTTTACCAGGAGAGAGGTGGGGAGCGCCCTGTGAGGATTTTGAGCATTCATTTGAGATTCAGTGATCACCCAATAAGCGCCACCTTGTTTTTTTCAATTATTATCATAATGAACAAGTCTTTCAAGATGTTTATCCTTCCACACCCAACACCTATGAAAGTCCCATTAAGGTTTTTAATACTTACTAGTAATAATGGTGACCACAGGGCCCGGTTCCCCTTTACTAAACACTCCTGTGCCCAGCGCCCAGCGCCCAGCTCGCGACACCTGTCATCTCCCAGACCTCCTGGCTGCTCCAGCCCGCCTGCCTTGCCCTGCCCTGCACATGTTCTTCCTGTAGGGTCTATTCTTTGGAATCTCCTTCCTTCCTCTTTTCTTGCCCCCAACATCCAGGATGCCGACTAGGACTGTGGGATTTCCAAGGAGCTTCCTGTGGGCCCAGCCCTGCGGAGATGGTAGAAGATCCAGGAAAAATGAAGCTTGTCCCTGAGATCCTGAAACTGACGTGTAGGTGGAGTGTTGGGGGGCAAGTGTGCACCCAGAACGGCCGGGTAACAACTCAAGCCAAGGGCAGGAACGGGATAGAATTCACACTGGAGATGGCAAAGTTCCTGCTGTTGATTCTGTCCGTCCCCAGCCTGGGCATGGGGCAGATCCAAGAATTCTGTTGCCTTCCTCTTCCTCTCCCTCTTGCCTGGCGGTTAAATGCTCCTGAGAAGATTAGAGGGCAAAAGTGGAATTGCAGACCTGCCCCGCCCTTCTGCCAGAAGGATTCTGATTATGAAGGTGTCCAGGCTATGGGTGAAGCCCCAGAAAACCAGAATAGAAAGAGTCTTGCAGACCTTACGCCCCACCCAACTTTACAGAGGGAAACCTGAGGCCCGGGAAAGGGAGGGGACTGCCCCAAGGTCACAGAAGAAGTCAATATCAGGGCTGCAGAGGGTGTCCACTGCCCACTGTAGCACCGAGAGGGAACATCAGCAGACTGGAGGGAATTTGGTTTTTGATGGTGGCCAAAATGCTAAATCCTCCCAATATTATCTCAGCAAATGCTGTCACTGAACTGGAGGGGGCACTATCATTGTCCCCAGTTGTCTGAAGGGGACAGTCAGCAGCGGGAAGCATTTGCCCAAGACTGGGGGGCAGTCGGGAGCAGAGCCCATTTTGAACCCAAACTCCTAACGCTGGCCACCCTGCACTTTCCACCTGGAGGCGGATGGGGTTGAAACGCAGCCTCTCTACTTCCAGCCTCCGCGCCTCAGTCTATTCACCTGCAAAAGGGGTGGCCACCACTCTCCTGGACATTGTTTCCCCAGTGAAATGAGCATGCGTGTGGCCTGGCCCTTGGGAGTGACAAGTGTACAACGGGCAGCTGATCTTCAAAAATTCAGCAAACGTCTTCTATTGCAGTACAATACACATCATATAAAAGCTACCATTTTAGCCATTTTTAAGTGCACAGTTCAAGGGCACGAAGCACATTCCCACCGTTGTGCAACCACCTACCATCAATCTCCAGAACTCTCTCATCTCCCCCAACTGAAACGCTGTCTTCCCCCTCCCCCCGCCACCATGAACACTAACTCCCTCTGCCCCCTCCTTTACTTTTGAAAATGAGCCTCCTGGGGCGCCTGGGTGGCTCAGCTGTTAAGCATCTGCCTTCGGCTCAGGTCATGATCCCAGGGTCCTGGGATCGAGCCCCACATTGGGCTCCTTCCTTGCTCAGCGGGAAGCCTGCTTCTCCCTCTCCCACTCCCCCTGCTTGTGTTCCCTCTCTCACTGTGTCTCTCTCTGTCAAATAAATAAATAAAATCTTTAAAAAAGAAAAAGAAAATGAGCCTCCTGCCTACACATCCTGGTGGGACAGGCCAGGGAGGGGAGGAGATGACAATAGGCTGGCAAACAACAGGGAAAAGGAAATCGGAAGGGAGAGGAAAGAAGAGGCTCCAGGGAAGCGCATCCAGGAAGCTGCTTCAGAGGGGCTGGCTAACCCCACCCGAGGCAGGGCCAGCCACAGCCCCCCTGCCCAAGGAGGGGCCGCCCCTCCATTGAAATAAGGAATGGGCAGATGACCACCAGACCACCACCCCCTCCCTTCCACACAGAAGCCAGGCCACCCTCCTGGCCTGGGGTCTCTCCAGGAGCCCACTCTTGGTTAACCTCGGGAGCCTCAGGGTCTTCATCTATAAAATGGGGTTGCAGATGATGGTTGGTATGTCCCCAGACTGTTGTGAGAATTGGTTGACAAGTCCATAGTAAAGCACGGAGCAGATGCCTGGCATGGATCAGTCTTCAGTGTTGGCCACCTCGTCGTTGCTGTTCTAGTTTTCCATTCCACCCGTCAGAAGCAGGGCAAAGGTCCTTGTGCACCATGAGAGAATGGGCTTTTTCCACCCAACTTTTCCTTTGTTCCCAGAATAACCCAACTGGTCTCCTCACCATCCCCCAGACCGAGTCGCTGGACCATCCTGTGCTGGGCAGTGTGGCCAAAGTAGCTAGCCAGATGCTGCGTCCACCCTAGAGGGCTTGTTGGGGGAGCAGAGGTGGGGGGACACAGGGAGGCACACACGGGTCTGGATCTCTTGAGGCAAGGTGGTCAGTGATGAGCACATTTAGGTTCTGGGGAAGGATAATGAAAGGACCCTGAACTGGACCCAAAGGTCAAGGAAGGCTTCCTGGAGGAGACAAATAAAGATGGGTGGATGGTCCAGAGAGCTGAAACCACAAAGGCAAAGGTCAGGAGGTGTCAACTACCCTGGAGTACAAAGAGAACCAGAAGTGATTCTGTATTACAGGAGCAAAGTGTGTGAGGTGGAGGGGGAAGGGGGGGAATGGGTCTGCAGGAGCCAGTAGGGTGGAGTGGGTGGGGGGGGCAGGTGGAGGGCCTATGCGCCCAAGTACAGAGTTTGGACCCTCACCCACAGGCGACGGGGGCCATGGAAGAGGCAGTGTCTGTATTTTGGAACATTCTCCCTGGAGGCTGTGAACACAGCGAGCAAGAGAGATGAGCACAATAGACAGGAGACTACCGTGGGCATCTTGGGAGAGTTTTGGGGGGGCAGCCAGAAAGGGAGCCACAGGAAGAACGGAGAGGAGGACCTGGACCACAGAAAGATTTCCGAGGTGAAACTGTCAGGACCAGTGTGGTTGGCAGAATAATGTCCCCCAAAGATATCCACATCCTAACTCCCAAACATGAGACTATTTTATGTTACACGCAGGGAGAATAAAGGTTGCTGATGGAATTAAGATTGTTTCTCAGCTAACTTTGAGATGGAGAGATTATTCTGGATTATCTGGGTGGCAATTGTAACCACAAGCACTCTTACATATGGAAAAGGGAAGAAGAGTCAGTATCACAGAGGAGGAAAGACTCAGTTGGCCACTCTTGGCTTTGAAGATGAAAGGGGGGCACGAGCCAAGCAGCACGGGCAGCCTCTACACCTGGAAATACAAGGAAATGATTCTCCCCCTTGAGCTCCAGAAGGAATGCAGCCCAGGAGACCGCTGCCTCGGCTTTAGCCCAGGGAGACCTGTGTCAGACATCTGACCCATAAACTGTAAGGGAGTCGATTTGTGTTGTTTCAAGCCCCTGAGTTTGTTTCATGACCCCTGAGCGTCACAGTGCATCTGGAGACGGAGTGGGGGCTGGGAGAGGGGGCCTTAAGGGCATCTGGCTTGGGGACTGGAAAGATGGCAATGCCACCAACCACAAGAGGCCACAAGACAATAAATACATGGGGACAGGAGGAGTCTGTCTGCTGCCCTGACCTGAGAAGCCCGGCCCAGGCCCTCGCTGGGCACAGAGCCCGGGGACCCAGTGAAGAGCTAGTGGGGATGTGCCCTTACATCATCGCTATTGGAGGGAAGTAGCTATTGTAGGATGAACGATGGGATCTGAACGATGGCAAGATCCCCCACAATTCCTTGGGTTTCATTTCTCAAGCATCACAACAACCACACCGTTAGGCTTTCGCTTCCTCAACATGCCAGAGAAAGAGAATTTAAACCTCAAAGACAGAGGTCAAGGTGGGGTGACAAGCCCAGGGCTGGGTAGCGTTAAGTAATGACGCTGTGGGTTCTCCGGGTGTAAATGATGCTGCGTACCCGGCTTTCCCCGGAGGAGGGAGAGCAGGTCGGACTGACTGGAACCCTCTCCCTCCTCGCTTTCCACAGCAATTCTTTTTTATTTTTTCTTTCCTTCAAAATACGAGAAGGCAGAGTTGGTGGGGGGGGCGGGATGCTCCTGCTCGAGGGAGGAACACGGAGCTCATCCCTGCCCCGCCGCGCCGGCCTCTCCACCGGCTTCGTTCCCCGCCTCCCCCGGCCCTTTGTCTGGCTCCCGCGCTGCCGCGCACATGGTCCCCTGTCATATTCCGGGCGGCTCCGGGGGACACGTGTAGGGAAGTCTGCAGCTCCACCGGCCCCGCGTAACCATGGAAACGGCGGCCAATGGGAAGCCCGCGCTGCCCGCGGGGGCGGAGCCGAGTGCGACTGGAGCGGGCGGGGCGGGGGCGGGGCGGGGGCGGGGCCTAGGCGAAGGAAAATGAGGGCGGGGCCCGGGTCACACCTGCCAGACCCTGCGCGGTCTGACCTGCGCAGGACGCGCACCCGGGTTATCTGCACCCCGCAGTTTTGGTAACATCTCTACAGCGTTTCCTCGGCACTTCTGGGATTTTTTTTTTTTTCTGCCTTGAAGTAGAAGGTTAAGATCCTAGATTTCAGTTGATCTGGGTTCAGATCCTACCAGCAACACCTAACGAGCTGTGTGCCTTGCGCAAGTGACTGAACCTTTCTGTGTCAGTTTCTTCATCTGGTAAATCGAGTAATTGTAAACCTATAGAGAGATAACAAACAATCCCTGGCTGGCACCAGTGTGTGCTCGATAAACAGCAGTGACCCTTAAGACTGACGTCCTTCTCCTGACCCTCCAGAAAGGAAGATCCCATCTGAATGTGAAAAATCCACCCTCTCAGTTTGGGGCTCCCTGGGTGCTGACTTCTGACTCATTTGCCCAAGGCAGGTTCCAACAATGGTTTCAACGCGCCTGTCAACGAAGTGGAAAGATGAGCCTGGGGTCTGTCAGGGACCCCTTGGCAGCAGCCAGGCTGCCAAGTCCCTGGAGGCTGACACAGAGCTGAGCACCTCCCGGTGGGGGGTGGGAAAAGAGGCAGAAAGAAAGAAAGGTTCAGTGCCAAGGGCTGGGGGCCAGGAAACGATTTTGGCACTGCCGCTGACCAACCGGGTGACCCACACAAGTGTTTTTACCTCTCTGGGCAAAAGCATCTTGTAAAACAGTGAGGATGATACCTGCCAACCTCCCCCTCAGTGTGGTGGAGAATCTGCAATGAGGAAATGGATTCTCAAAAAAACAACAACAAAAAAAACAAACCCTCTGTTTCCAAGTGAGCCTGGAAGAGTCCAACAGAAGCAGAAGTGGATGGCAAACTGCACGGGGAGAGACCCAGCCCCTCTCTCCTGGCTTCCCCGGGCTCAGCCCAGAGCGTGGGACAAACATCCCTGGCCAGGAGCTTCAGTTAGCAGGAATCTTTCACTTTTAGAAAGAAGTGGAAAATGCACGCGTGCCTTCGCGCGCTCGTCCGTTCATTCAATTGTTTGTTCAACAATGTTTTCTGCGGGGGGCTGCTGTGTACCACGTGCTATGCTAGGTACTGGGGCTAGAGCAGTGAACAAAACTGTCCCTGCCCTGAAAGAGGTCACTGTCTGGCTGGGGAGACAGACATTATAGAAATAAACATGCAAATAAACACATGGCCACAAACATCCATAAATGCCCTAAAAGAAATGCACAGGAGCCATGAGCACAAAGGAAATAAAAAACTAGTCTGGGGGAGAGAGCAGTCAGGGTGGGCCTCCCTGAGGAGGTGCCATTTCAAAGGGGCCTGAAGACTGAGCGAGAGTTGGCCTGGTGAGGAGGGAGGAAAGGTATTCCAAGCAAAGGGAACAGTGGGTGGTGCCTCGAGGCCAGAGAGAGCTCAAGGCCAGAGAGAGCTGAGGTGTTAGGGGAAGGAGAGCATCTCCGTGGCCCAGGGGCCAGCGGCTGGGGGCAGGGAGGGGGGTGGTCAGCAGGCATTGGCTGAGTCAGGCACGGTCACTCTAAGGATGTGAACTTCAGAACTTCAGAAAATGGCCACAGCATAAATTCACGGGGATTGACATTAAAATATACCTTGTTTTCAGAGTCATCCCCTGGATTCAGCTGGTGTTCAACCTGGTCTCGCCTGCCTTCTGCCTTTTCCAGTCTGAAGGCACTGGATGATTCAGAATCAGATGAGTTTCATTATTGCTCAGCACACTTCACTGACTACGCCAGAAAAGGAGACGCATTTATGGAAAGATGTTTAACACGAAGGTTAGAATGAGGGTTGGGGTTGGGCTTTGGTTAAAGGTAGGGTTGTTACAGGGTTTGGGCTAGGATCGGGTTGGGGTCAGGATTAGGGTTGGGTTGGGGTTGGGTCAGGGTTCGGACTGTAAATTTGAGCTCTGTTACATACACTTCTATCACTAGCACCCCGTCGAAAATCTGGGACATAATAAGGGCCCAGTGGGTATTTTTGATGAATTAATTGCTGTGGTTTACTGTAAACCAGAAAGACAAAGTGGCCAGGCAGCCTCATTCCCTGGATATCCTGGTTATTTGTCTGTGTATTGTGAACAGACTGGTAAAACTCACCTGCACGCTAATTTTCTATTCTTCTAAGACAGCACCAAAAAATCATTCCCTTGTATGAAACAGGGAGGAAATGGTCTGTGCATGTTGATCTGGTGACCCAGGCAGGGGAACAGAGAGCCCAGGAGACCAGATCCTTCAAAATAGCCCAGGGGTGGGGGAGGAAGTGGGTTTCTGCAGAAGTCCCAGCCAGGCTGAGGGGGAGTCAAGGAACTAGATTTGGGCGGAAGATGGGGTTTGGATGAGGAGTTGGGAGAGGGAAAAGGTGAAGAGAGGAGCAGTAAAGTTAAGAAGGTAGGCAGATGGCAGAGCGTATGTATGTAACCCGTGTAGTTCTGGGGCCCCTTGTGGCCTGGGCCCTATAGAGTCTCCTTCAGGAAAGCTTGAGGCAGTAGTAACATATTACTCATGGGGGTTTCTAATATTTTTCGTCTCGCAAAGAAAATCAAGGAGGGTCCGACTTCTACCCCTCAGCCACACTGCTCAGTCCCCTCACCTCTTCTTCCTCCAGGGCTCTTGTATCATGTTCTACTCCAGAACCCCTCACTTGCAGCGCCCCCAAATGTGGCTTTCCTGCCCTCTCTGTGCTCACCCAGTTCGTCTTTATACAGTTCAACTCAGCCTCAGGGACTTCTGCTCTTTGTTCTCTTTCTGTTCTCCCCACCTCACAGAGTCCCCAGGAAAGAACAGCAAGTGCACACCCCTCCCCGTCTCCCCTGCTTGGCACTCCCACCTCTCTCTGGAACCAGACGGGGAAGGATAGAGCTCTCCGAAGAGGGCAGAAGGAAGAGCTGAAACAGGCAAGGTCAAGATTCTCTTTTATGAGGCCTAGGTGAGTGGGGAACGTTCCTGGGACTTGTCATAGTATAAAGATTGCACCATCTCCACTGGGCCCTGGGGAGCCAGGGGAGGGTTTTGAGCCAGAGAAGAAAGCAGTCAGATTTGTGAGCAAATCTTCCGTGGAAGCGGGGCTCTGTGTGTGTTGTGGGTGATCGTCCACGAGCACCTGGGAGATCCTGGTTAAATATGTGACAAGGGAAGAAGTCAGTGATGAGTGAATGATGAATGAATGGATGAATGAATGAATGAACGAATGGAATATTGAGCTTCCTGAGTGTTCTGGATTTTCATGCAGGCCTCAAGGACCCCAGGACGATTGTGCCCCCATCACGGCTTCTGAAGTCCTTGTTCTTCACCTTTATGCCAACCAGCTGGGAGCTCCTGACAATGACCTCCAGGCTCACAGGGGAGAGGAGGCCAGGCTCCCCCTCCCACACGGTGGAGCATCTGGACTGGCTCCACCAGTCTGCTGGGAATGGCCCATGATCCCCTGGGCAAGACCCGCGACGCACGGGAAACCTCCCAGTGCTTTTGGCTCTGGCTGTAATTCTGGTTTCCAGCAACATATAAAAATAGCTTCAAGGACATGCAGGGGGCGGGAGGGGCGAGACCTGGTCCCCGACTTCCAGAAGAACCAGATACACACTCCCATCTCTCACTGTCCAAGGGCCCCCTGCCGCCCATATTAATCTGGATTTGAACCTGGGCCTGTATCTGTGGACCTCAGGCCTCAACTTGCCGAGTTCCTCAGTCAGCGGCCCCCATCACCCAGCTTGGGGCAGAGAGAGGCAGACGAAGGAAGAAAAGCGTCTGCAATCCCTCCCACTGACAGCTCAGGGCAGAACTCCTGCAGGGCCCTGGTGCATGGCTGGAGACGGCAGAGGCTGCAGGAACAGAGCCTGGGGCCACCGGGGAGCCTGGCTAGGGTGGGAGGGGAGGGGGCTGCCCAGCTGCAGGGGCTCTCGCGAGCCTCTTCCAGCTGCCAGTGTTGGAGTCCCCAGACAGTGGTGAGGCAAATGTGGGCTCACGCCCTGCAGAGCCCATCCTGAGGCCAGGCAAGAGCGCAGCAGGAGGAAAAGCCCCAGCCGAGGATGGGGGGACGTGGTCGTGTTTTAGGAACAGGTACATTTATGAGCACAGCCTATTCCAGAGGATGGGCATGCATCACCTGGAATCCTTACAGCCCCAGAGGGACTTACCATGATTTGTCCCCATCATACAGATGAGCAAAGCGAGGCTCCGAGAGGCACCGGACCAACCACACAGCTAGCTGGGACAGAGCCAGGATTTGAACCCAGGGGGACTCAGGAGCCTAGGCTCCTGCTTCTGCACTAAAGGAATGAGCTAAAGGTGGAAGCTAAGGGTGGGGGTCAGTTTTCTTCCTTGCCTCCCCAAAGCCCCAAAATAGACCTGCTTTCCTGATGAAGGTCTCCTCCCCTCAGCTCCACAAATACCCATGTTCCCAGGCCGAACCCAGGGCGGGAGCCCACAGGAGCTCGCGCCCAGCAGGACCTATTTCTGGCTGCACAAGCGGCCTTCTGTCGTGGCCTCGGCCACAGCCCACAGCCACGGCCCAGGCCCTGGCCAGGCCTCCAAAGGGCCCATTGTCCGGCTGCCTGGGCCGCCGAGCCTGGCTCCTGGACATCCGGAGCGGGGGGCAGAGGGTGACCTGGGCACAGTGGACTGAGGGGCCTGTGTGAGAGCCGCAGCCGACTCGAATGACATCCTAGACTCCACCTTGGGACGGCCTCGGGCTGGCCTCAGAGAGGCCCTGAGGTCACACACACACATACCCCCCAGAGGTGACAACTGCAGACAGCAGCCACCACCATTTCAGGGAACAAGAAGATAAGAGCCAGGGATTTAGAGCCGGGTGAGCTGGGATTGTAATACCAGCCGGCTGTGAGGCCTGGGCAGGTCATGCCCGCTCTCTGAGCCTCAGTCTCCTCATCTGTGAAATGGGACACACATGCGCCTATTTTACAGATGTGCAAACCCAGCTTCAGAACAGTGGCTTGCCTGAGTCTACCCCAGCGGGAGTTTTCCATATATACATATATATTAAAAAGGTTTTCGGGGAGCCTCACTGGCTCAGTCAGTGGAGACTGCTACTCTTGATCTCGGGGTTGTGAGTTTGAGCCCCACATTGGGTGTAGGGCTGACTTAAAAATAAAATCTAAAAAAAAAAAAAGGTTTTCATTAGGAGCATTTTCAAAAATACACAAAAGTACAGAGTATGATAAATCCTCACATCCCACCCTTCAGATTCAAAATTATCGAGATGTTACCACACCTGCTCTACAACTCCTTTTGATTAATTTGCTGTTGTCGCTTGAAGTAAATTGAAAGCCAATCCTGGACACGTCCTTCCATCCTGACCCACTTCAGCGTTCCTCTAAATATGTGGGCAGGTTTTCATATAAACATAATGCTGCCCTCACACCTGGCAAAATTAAGAGCAATTCCGTGGCATCGTCTCCTACCCGGGGCATAACGGGGTTTTCCCGATATTCTCATCAATGTCAGGTTCCAGGTGACTTGTTCGAATTAAGATCCAGGCAAGGTCTACATGGGGCATTCGGTTGTTACGTCCCATGACTTTTTCAGGAAATTGATTTTTTTTTTTTTTTTGTCACTGGCTTATTGAAGAAACTGAGTCCGTTGTCCTGTTGAATGTCCACACCCTGGATGTATCTGTTTTCTTCTTCACGGTGTCATTTAACTTGTTTCTCTGTCCCTCTATTTTCTGTGAACTAGGAAGTTGCTCCCCTTCCTCTTTAACTGGCTGTTTTATGGAGATGTAATTCACACACCATAAAATTCACCCTCTTAAAGTGGACAATTTAATGGTTTTTAGTATATTCACATGCAACCACCACCATATCCAACTTCAGGACGCTTTCGTGAGGCCAGAAAGAAACCACATCCCCATTAACAATCACTCCCCATTGTGCCCTCCTGGCAACCGCCAATCTACTTTCTCTCTCTATGGATCTGTCATATAAATGGAATCAGAAAACACGTAGCTTTTTGTGACTGGCCGCTTAGCATGATATTTTCAAGGTTCATCATGTTAGACCACGTATCAGTACTTTGTCCCTTTTTATCAACAAATAATATTCCATTGTATGAAGAGAGCATATTTTATTTATCCGTTTATCCATTTATCCAATGATGAGCGTTGGGCTTCTTCCTCTTCTTGGCTCTTATGAATACTGCTGCTACAAACATCCGTATGTGCTTGTGTAAATATATGTTTTCCATTCTCTTGGGTGTTGATACATAGGAGTGGAATTCCCAGGTCATACATAACTCTATGGTTAATATTTTGAAGAACCACCACACTGTTTTCCAAAGGAACTAGGCCAGTTCATCAGCACACAAGCAATGCTCAAAGTTCCAACTTCTCCACATCTTTGCCAACACTTGTGATTGCCCATCTTTTTTTTTTCTTTTTAAAGATTTCATTTATTTATTTGAGAGAGAGAGAATGAGAGACAGAGAGCACGAGAGGGAAGAGGGCAGAGGGAGAAGTAGATCCCCTGCCGAGCAGGGAGCCCGATGTGGGACTCGATCCTGGGACCCCAGGATCATGACCTGAGCCGAAGGCAGTCGCTTAACCAACTGAGCCACCCAGGCGCCCGCGATTGCCCATCTTTTTTATTTTAGTCATCCTAGTGGGGGTGAAGTAGTATCTCGTGGTTTTGATGACAAATGGTGTTGAGCATCTTTTCATGTGTTTATTGTAATTTGTATGTCCTCCTTGGAAGAATGTCTATTCGAATCTTTTGCACATTTTTAAATTGTGTTATTTGTCTTTTATTATTGAGTTGTAAGAGCTCTCTACATCTTCTGGACACAGGTCCCTTATCAGATACATGATCGACAAAATTTTACTGTCATTCTGTGGGTTATTTTTTCACTTTCTTGGTGTCCTTTGAAGCACAAAGTTTTAAATTTTGGTGAAGCCCTATTTATCTATTTATTCTTTTGTCCCTGTGCTTTCAGTATCATATGCCTAATCCATGGTCATGAAGGTTTACTCCTGCATCTTATTCCAAGAGGTTTGTAGTTTTAGCTCTTACATTTAAGTTTATGATCCAGTTAGAGTTGACTTTTGTGTACAGTGTGAGGTAGGGATCCAACTTCATTCTTTTGATGTGGGTATCCAGGTGTCCCTACCGTTTGTTGAAAAGACTATTCTTCCCCTATTGAATGGTCCCATGCCCTCGTCAAATATCAACTGAACACAAATGTATGGGTTTATTTCTGGACTCTCAATTCTATCCCATTGATCTATAGTCTATCCTTATGCCAGTGCCACACAGTCTTGGTTCTTGTAGCTGGGTAATAACTATTAAAATCAGAAGGTGTGAGTTCTCCAATTTCGTTCTTCTTTTTCAAGATCATTTGGCTTTCTGGGTCTTTCACATTTCTGTATAAATTTTAAGATGAGCTTGTCAATTTGTTGGCAAAAAAGCCAACTGGAATTTTGATAGGAATTGCATTAACTTGATAGATCTGTTTGTTGGACTTGCCAACTCTAAATTTAAACTTTGAATTGGATTGGACCCCAGGGATCTATAGTTCTGACCCCAAGCCTCCACAAAGACCCTGCCCTGAGCAGGTCTCAAGGGCTGAGGTGCCCATACTATTCTGGAGCCAACCCAAGACCCCCTGAGCTTCCAGGCAACCTGCTCTTAGGTCCCATCTACCCCCATCCTTCAATTGACTTTAGGAGTCAAAAATGCAGAAGTTAACATTTCCTTATGTCAAACTCCTTTTGTACGTTCTGGATACCAGGGGAAGTCTTCGTGAATCTTAATTCTGCCCAGACAGGGAACCAGCACCTCCCCCAGCTGAGTTCCTACAGAGCCATAGGCCTCACAAGCCCTTCTCCCCGTCTGCCCACAGCAGAGACTGTTCTACTTTCTGGGTCATTCAGTCCTTGTTCTTCACCCACAAAGTCACTCACGTCTGAGGGGCGGGGGTGGGGGTTCCTAGGCAACAAAACCATCGCTGCCTAACCTTTATTTCTCTGTCGAGTAAAACTCTCATTCAAGCATTCAGCAGGTCTATGACTGAGCTGTGCCAGGCACCGTGGGGATGGAAGACTCAGGTCCCTGCATCCAGAAGCTCCCAGGCCAGGGAGGTGACAAGAGTCACCATCTTTTTTTTTTTATTAAAGATTTTATTTATTTATTTGAGAGAGAGAGAATGAGATAGAGAGCATGAGAGGGGGGAGGGTCAGAGAGAGAGGCAGACTCCCCGCTGAGCAGGGAGCCCGATGCGGGACTCGATCCCGGGACTCCAGGATCATGACCTGAGCCGAAGGCAGTCGCTTAACCAACTGAGCCACCCAGGCACCCCAAGAGTCACCATCTTGACGCCTCTACTCTGTGCCCGGAACCATGTGCCCGGTTCCCCTGAAAGCTCAGTACAGCCCCACGAAGCATGTGTTGTCACTACTTCATGGATGAGGGTACATCTTTATCCAAAAAAATATTAATCGAGCAGCTGCTCAGTGCCTGGCCTGTGCAAGGGGATGGATGCTCAATGCTGACAAAGATTCCCCAGGTCCCCGCCTCCTTGGAAATGCTCCCCACTAGGAGAGACAGATGTAGAACGAGAAAGACAAGGAAGGGAAGGAAGGGGGGGGTGGTCACAACATGCAGTTAACACCACGGGTGACAAAACAGAAAAGTAACAGGAAGGACCTACTGCAAGTATGTTCATTGGGGAAAGACCCTCTGAGGAGGCCATATTCACACCAAGACCTCAAGGATGAGAAGGAGCCAGACATGTGGAACGCGTGGAAAACCATTTCTGGTCGTGGAACCACCAGCACAGAACCCTGAGGTGGAGGCTGGACAAAAGGCTGGGGTGGCCGAGGGGCAGTGAGCGGGGGTGTGGGTCAGGGGCGATGAGGCCAGGAGGGTCAGGCCAGATCATGCTGGTGGTGGAGGCTATGCCAAAAGTAGGAAGGCGGACAGAGGGCATGACATGCCCTGTTTTGTGTTTAAGGCAATCACACAAGCCCCTCTATGGAATCTTCCAGAGGGAGATGATGATGACCTTCCTGGGTGGTGGTCATGGGGGTGGAGAGAGTTGTGGATTGACATGGATAGAGCCAATTGGCTGCGGTTGGATGTACATAGAGAGGAAAACAGAGGAAGCAGAGATGCCATCAGGCCTCCGTCCAGAGTGACGGCTGAATCCTAGAACAGACTTCCTGGCTCCAATCTTGTCTACTTCTTCCTGGGCCAGAGAGGCTTCTGGAACTTTAGGCCATGTCCACGCACGACAAGGAAGGTGGGCCAGCTCAAGAGGCAGGCAAACCCTCCCCTCCTCCTTCTCTCTCTCCTGCTGCCCCACTTGGCAGGGAAGGTGGGGAGGAAACAGGGCCTCCAGTCCACCAACTAGCTGTGTGGCCTTGGGCAGTCACAGTCCTTCACTGGACTCAGGTCATTAAATGATCGGCCCCACCGTGTCCTCCGTAACTGACACCAGGTATAGAATGTAGAAGCAACTAATCTACTTTAGAGCACATTACAAAGTGCAAGAATGTTACCATCATCCTGCAGATCCCAGTAGGAAAGTGTGCCTCTCTGTCATACTCCGTCCCCAGCGGACTTCTCTGGGCCATCAGGATCCTCCCAGTGCCTAGCGGGGGCCCCATCACGTTCTCTTCTGTTGAAGGGGAACGGAGGCACCATGATCAGCCTGAAATCTCACCAAAATCGGGGTGGAGGAGTAGCCTCCCCCCGCCTCCATGCCACTACCAGCAGTCACCATGGAGCCCTCTCTGTGTCCAGCTCTGGGCCAGGGTCCCACACGGAGTGCCGTATGTCACCCCCATCACAGCCTGCCGGGAAGGCTTTATGGCCACTTGCTCCAAGCACCACGTGGTTGGGACAGAAAGAGCCGACTGTTGCTACAGGGCAATCAGGGTCATCCCCGTCTCCTGCTTCGTCTTCCCTCTGGCCAGGATTGTCCAGGTTCCCAAGACAGGCGGAGAAACCGAGGCAGCCCGGAATGCCAAGGGGCTCCATCCACCACGGCTGCCGGGCGGGGCGGGTGTGGGAAGCAGAGGTGGGCCTGGGAGCTCTCCCACAGGCCCGTGCCGCGCCTCCCTCGTCCCGGAGTAAGCATGTGATTAAGTAATCTTATTATGAAAAGTCCCACATGATCAGACGCCCGGGCTACACTTTGAATGAAATTAATTCCAAGGTTCAACCAAGTCCCTGGGCATTTTCCTTCCAGGGAAGGTGGTGGGAGGGAAATGAGGTCTGTGTGTTCCAGAACCCCAAGGAACAGGCCCCAAGTCCCGATGCTGCTGGAGGCCCGGGGCGGGCGGGAGGGGGAAAAGGAGAGAGGTTCAACTAGTCATCGCTCACCCCCAAATCCCAGCCACTTTAGTGCACGTTCCCACTCAGATGCCCCAAATGTGCCTTGGCCAAAACTGGATTCCTCGTTGCCCTGTCCTCTGGGGTTCCTCCTCCAGGGCCCCTCGCTCTGCAAACAATTCCATCCTCTCGGCTGTCCCCTCGGGGCCACGCTGCCCCGCAGCCCCCTCGTCCAACTTGTTGTCAGGTCCACCTGACCTCCAGACGCTCCTCAAATATCTCCCCTTGTCTCCATTCCTACCGCCTCCTCCTCAGCCCCAGCACTGCCACCTCGAGCCTCCTTGCAGACGGTGTCACTTCCTGCTGCAAACTCTTCCTGGCCTCCCCCTGCATTTGGAATGGTCCCCCTTCCGATCCCCCAGGCCGGATCCCAAGCTGGGCACAGGGGAGAACACATCTCCAGTCCTCAAAAGCTGCCCCTGCCCTGCAGCCTCAGCAGGTGGGATTCCCAGGGGGAAAGGGACATGCCACATACACCCTACCTGAGTCCCAGCACCCTCCTCCAAGGGACAGCCAGGTATCGGGGGAGATGGGGACCACCACGAGACCAGACAGGCAAACAGCTTTTATAAGAGCCCTCGTTCTCGGGGCGCCTGGGTGGCTCAGTCGTTAAGTGTCTGCCTTCGGCTCAGGTCATGATCCTGGGGTCCCGGGATCGAGTCCCACATCGGGCTCCCTGCTCGGCGGGAAGCCTGCTTCTCCCTCTCCCACTCCCCCTGCTTGTGTTCCTGCTCTCGCTATCTCTCTCTGTCAAATAAATAAAATCTTTAAAAAAAAAAAGCCCTCGTTCTGCTGATGAGTCTGGGACACAGCCCAAGAACAAGAGAATGGGGCTTGCAATTCTTACTCATCGCTGTACACAGGAGGTGCTCAAGCAATGCTCTAAATGAATGTGGATATGCTCCACCCCATCCAGTGGCTCACATCGTGGAGGATGATGCCAGCAAAGGCCTGCATGGATCAAAGGGGTCAGCATGAGCTCCCTGGCCTCGCAGGACAAGGCAGGTGTGACTTGTCTGGCAAGGGAGAGGGCATTCTGGAAAGGGGCACAGAGTCGGCAAAGACAGCAGGCAGGAAGGAACATGGATAGGACCTATTGAGAATGCCCCATCTGCCTGGCCCCTCGTCAGTGCTCTGAGATAAATAATATGGCCTCCTCTATCGTACAGATGGGTAGAATAAATGGTTAAATTCTTTCCTCCAGGTCCTACAGTCAGAAATTCTAACCTGCGTCAGAGACCCAGAGCCCTTGGATCATCGCTGAACTGAACACCTCCCCACCTGGCTTTCTCTTAGCAGTGGGTTTTAGAATTTGCGTGCACAGGAATGAACTTTACATGAAATAGGGTTTCCTGTAGTTTGAATTAAAACTTCCCCCTCTGGTATATTCTCCTATTACTGGGACGTACAGCCCCAATTTTTGATCTCGGGGCCAGGGAGAGAGGAGCTGAGCATCAAGGGAAGTGCGTGCTAGAAGGAGCCTGGGGCCATTCTGTGCAGAGGACTGGGCAGGTGAGGTGGAGGGAGAATGAAGAAAGGACAGTCCTTCTGTCCAGGTGCGCTACCAGTTCAGTTGGGGGTCGGCGATAGGTCCCCAAAGAGCTGGAATTGACAATGACAGGGCAGGAGTGAGAAGTTATCCATCCATCCATCCATCCAACAAATATCGACTGAGCCCACAGTCAATGAAGTGACAAACAGGGCAGCAGGTAATTACAATCCAATGTGGTCAGTGCTGTGATGGGGGATGTACAGGGCACTGGGGGAGTCCAGAGGAGGCACTAATCTAGCAAAAGGTTGTGGTGGAGAATCAGGGAAGGCTTCCTGGAAGAGGTGATGTCTAACCTGAGACTTCAAGGGCAAGCAGGACTTAGCCAGGCCAAGAGGCGGGAAACAGCAGGTCAGCCTGAAGGAACCAAACAGCACCTACCTACACTCAGAGGTGAGTGGCCTTTGGGGACCAGAACAGCTCAGTGTGGCTGACGCAGAGGGCAGGGGGGCACGGGTGTGGCAGAGTGAGGAAGCATACATTTTCAGAGGAGGGTGTCTGGGGCCAGATCTGCCAGGACCTTGGGAGACACAGTTAAGAGTAGGATCTTTACTGAAGGGGAACAGGAACCTGTCAATGCTTCTTAACAGAGGAGACATGTGGCCAGATTTCCTGTTTAGAAAGATAACTCGGGCTTCTGATGAGAGAAGGCTGGGTTATCCTGACTGGTCTTCCAAGGTAACTTAACGTGAAATATCTATACCTAATATAGAGATACAGATATATTTGCAAAAGCATTAAACATTTACAAAAGAAGGAGAAATTTCCAAACCAAACCTAAAGGGAAAATAGGACCTCAGAGCAGGGAGTACACATGGTGGCTTCTTCTGCCTAAGGAAATTTTCCAAGCTCAGGGAAGCCTTCCCTTTGCCAGCTGAAAAAAAAAAAAAAGGAGGGGGGGAGGATGGAAACAAAAGCCCAGGGCCACAGTCTAACAAAAGACTCTTTCCCACAGTTAGCTGGGCCCCCCAGGGCCACATCCTCGGTGAGAGGGCAATCAGAAGCAGACCAGTCCTTCCGAGGAAATACAGCTGGGTTTGAATGACTCAGGCATTTCAAGCTTGGGTTAGGTGGACCCCGACAGGTAGGACTTCCAAGTGTGTGGTTGAGGCAAACAAAATCCTCTAGGAAGGCAAGTAACTTCATCCCATGCTCTAGACCATCCCTGTGCTTCATTTTTCAAATACTATGATCAATACACAAAGAAAACTAGGCATCCAAGGAAATAAGACACCATGAGAAAACAAATGGATGAAAACACTTAGAAACATGCCTGCAAAGGTTTCAGATGTTGGAATTAACATAAAACAACTGTGTTTACTATATTTAAAAAAAATTAAAAGACAAGCATGAAACATCACGGGAGAACATAAAACTATCAGAAGCAACATAGCTAACTGACCAAAGAACCAAACAGAAGCCCTAGGAATGAACATTATGATAACTGAAATTTAGAACTCAGAAATGTTAGGGGCGCCTGGCTGGTTCAGTTGGTAGAGAATGTGACTCTTGACCTCGGGGTCGTGAGTTCGAGCCCCACAGTGGCTGTAGAGATGACTCAAAAAAAAAAAAAAAAATCCGAGGCTTTATTTCTTGAACCTGTTGGTCATGGTCTCATACACATTGGTTTCCCATCATTCATTAAATTGTACGTTTGTTTTTCACTGTACCGCAAAGCTGTATGTTTATAATTTATGCATTTCATGCACATGTGCTATATTTTGAACTAGTGATGCATAGAAAGCACTGGATGGATGGGTTTAAGAATGGATTCAAGGCAGCCAAAGAAAGAATTAGGTCAAAAGAAAGTATCCCAAATGTACTGCAGAGAGACACAGAGATGGGCAAAAGGAGAGGGTAAGAGCGGAGAGGATAGGCAAGACAGAGTTTGATCAGAGCCCTAGAAGAGAGAGAAAGGAGCAGAGACAATGTTTACGAGACAGTGGCTGATAATTTCCAGAACTAATAAAAGACACCAGACCATAGGGGCACCTGGGTGGCTCAGTCCATTAAGCATGTGACTCTTGATTTCAGCTCAGGTTATGATCTCAGGGTCGTGAGATCGAGCCCTGCGTCAGGCTCTGCACTCAGGGGGTAGTCTGCTTGAAATTCTCTCGCCCTCTCCCTTTGCCCCTCCCCCTGCTAGCACGCTCTCTCTCTTTAAAATAAATAAGTGCAGGGCGCCTGGGTGGCTCAGTTGGTTAAGCGACTGCCTTTGGCTCAGGTCATGATCCTGGAGTCCCGGGATCGAGTCCCGCATCAGGCTCCCTGCTTGGCAGGGAGCCTGCTTCTCCCTCTGACCCTTCCCCCTGTCATGTGCTCTCTGTCTCTCTCATTCTCTCTGTCTCAAATAAATAAATAAAATCTTTAAAAAAAAATAAAAATAAAAAAATAAAATAAATAAGTGCATCTTAAAAAAAAAAAAAAAAGACACCAAACCACAGATTCAAGACACCCAAAAAGTCCCCAGAGAGATAAAAAGAATCCATACTTCCATCCATCAGAGCAAAACTGCAGGAACCCAAAGGTAAGGAGAGAACATACCTAGCAGCAGTCAGAGGGAAAAAGCCAGACTCACCTTCCAAGGAAGGCTGGTTAGACTGACAGCCGACTTCTCCACAGCAATCATGGAAGTCGGGAGCCCTGGAGTCTTCAATGCAACGAAAGGACACTCTGGTCTCTGGTTGCTGAGAGGAGGATGAGGTGCGGGGGCCAGACCAGAGGCTGGAAACCAGCCTGAAGCTGGGACAATGGTGGCCAGGACCAGATCAGCAGCAACGGGGAAGGAGAAGAGTGGACAGATCTGGGAGAAGCTGAGGAGGCAAAACCGGGGTGACTTGGTGATGACTTTTTGTGATGGAGGAGGGCCGGGAGGAGGCAGGATGAAGGTCAAGTCTGGCTGGAGGGGCTGCTTGGCTGGAAGGGCCCCACTGCCCTGAGATGAAACAGGAGGACCAGGTTTGTGGGGTGGATGGGCTTAGTTTGGGAGGTGGTCGCCCCAGAAAATCAAGGCCGTTGGTACCCAAAGGAAGGGAGTCTCCTGAGCAGAAGGAGACAGGAAGGATTCCCAGATGAAGAGGTGGTGCAATCAGCTCTTAAGGGCGGGTGGCAGGAAGGGGCAGCCTGCAGAGCTCCAGAATGTAGCGAGGGTGACGGGAGGCCGCGGAAGAGGGCAAGGCTGGGCAGGGAGGCAGAGCGGGCAGGCTGTTCCCTCCCGGAGCACCAGCAACCAGCAGAGCTTGGTTCGTAACAGGTGCTCAGCCCACACTCGCTGAAAAAGCCAAGTGATGGAGGCCGGCACATGGTCAGCCGTTGTGGCTGCTGTCAATGGTGAGGCCAGCGCTTAGCCGGTTTCCCTTTTCCGTCCTGGGCCAGAAAGCCACACCTGCTCCCCTTCAGCTGGGATTCCCAAACCGTAATTATGTCTCCTGCAAACACCAGTATGCGTAGCACCAAGTGGGGAAACTGAGGCAGTCCCAAGCAAAGATTGCTTGGCAAGGTTGGGGCTTTTGGGGGTTTTTTTTGGTGGGTGGAGAAACCAAATACCCAGCCCCTCCTGCCTGGCTCCCTACCACCCCCACCACCTCGCACCCTGCAAAGGCCTTCCGTGGAGAGAGATGCATACTTTCCCTCTGTCACACACAGGAAAGCATCAGCTCAGCCTGGCTGCCATCCTCAGGGGTCCCACCTCCAGAGCTAAATGCACAGCCATGTAAGGACAGAGACCCTCTCCTCTGGGAGCGAGAACCCCCAGGGGTCCCCAAAGCCTGTGAGAGAGTGAGAACTGAAACTTCCCGGAGCCCTCCTGCTCCCGCCTGCCTCGCGGCTGCTCATTTCCACAGAATCTGTGGGCTGAGACTCTGGCGTGTGACTCACCTCGCTCCCCTCCTTTCCCTGAGTAAATGTCAAGTAACATTAGCTATCCTAGCTCCCTCAGCAGCACCCCCCATTTTTGGTGGTGCTGTTTACCTCGGCTGGATCAATCAGCGTTCGGGGAGAAAATAGAAACCCTTTTAGATCCAATTAATGAAAATCAGGCCGCAGGAATGTGCCTGTTTAAAATTTCACTACCTGGGCAGGGAAAGGACTGGAGAGGCAGGGAGGAGGGCGAGAAGCCGGCTGGGCCCCACTGCCAAGCCCGGACCTTCCTAGCATTCGGAAGAGAAACCCCAATTTCTGAGGGGGGCTGGCAGCACCCCCAAACTGGGTCCCGGTCAAACACTGCCCTTGTGGGCACAGAGCCAGAAGCAGCCTCTTTGCTGCTTCTTTGGAGGGCGGGTGGGGAAGCGAGGAAAGAGACGGAGGGAGGTGGTTTCCACATCAGATGAGAGCCAGGGATGTGGAGTGAAAGCCCTTGGGGGAGTCTCGGGGTCCTGCAGCTGCATCAGCAGCTCACACACAAGCCTGGCTTGGGGGCACCCTGGCTTCCTCTTGCCACCAGGACCCCAACTCCAAGGAGATACAGCTTCATTCCTAATCCCCCGTGTCCCAGGAATCATGCTGCGTGCTGGGGCCTCCAACCCCGGGCTCGCGGGCGCATCTGCCGCACGATGGTCAAGGGCAGACAGACCTGGCTCTAACCCTGGCTGAGCCACAGCCAGCTGCATGACCTTGGGCAAATGGCTGAGCCTACTGAGCCTTACACTTTCCATCTGTAAAATGGGGTCATATTGCACGCTTCATAGGGAGCTCCTTGTTCTTGGGGCATCTGTGACCTAGCTCATGGGACCCTCCCCAAAAGACAGCCAAGGCTGTGACTTGCCTGTTATTGAGGCAGGAGTTCACACGGTTCGGCCCGACCCCTGAGCAGGGCCACCCAGAGCTTTGAGGATCACGAGGACTCAGCAATCCCCCTCGCAGGACCCAAAGCCACTGGGCAAGGATTCTCCTTCATTGTATTATGTCCCGTGGGCGGCAATGGACCCAGAGCAGGTGCACTGGCGATGTGGTTTGGAAGGACGAAAGGGTGAGTTTTACAGTCTTCCCAAGTGCTTACACATCCTTTAGGTGACAGTAGGAAGCACACAAGCGACATCTCTGGGCCGAGTTTGTCTGTCAAGTGGGAACTGAATCAGATGCCTCTTGGACCCACTTCGCATTCCTCCGGCTTCAGCTCTGCCCCAGGTGAGCTCCAGGTGGCGACAGGTGCAGGCAGGCTTAGACTCCGCACGTGGACCCTGTGGCCGCGGTGGGTCCTTCAGTTCTCTCCTGTACCCCCCTAACCCAGCAGCGTAGGGCACCAGGGGGAGCCCTCCCAAAGGCATGCATAGCAGGAGTGCAGGGAACTCCCTACCCCCCTGGGCAACCCTCCATCAGTGATCGAGTAGAAGGTGCTGGGTAGCTTCTCATACGCCCATCAGAGGGCCCAGCAGGATAGAGGCCCAGCGCCTGTAGGGGTGATCGGCCCTGTAACCCCCAGCCCTGTGTGGGCTTCTCTGGGTCGGCTCCCTCTCCTGCCCCCTCCTGCAGACCCCTTGGAGAGCTTCACAGGAAATGATGCACACCCGGGTCCTCACAGCCCAGGCTCAGACAGAGGCAAAAGCTCCCAGCAGCCTTACAAGCATATGTGGAGACCACGTGAGCAGTTTGGGGCACACAGGGAGCCCAAGCACAGCAGAGGTGACAGGCCCAGCGTGTAGCAGGTGCTCAATTAACAGGTGCAGCTTCCCAGGGCCGGGGCGGGGGAGGGGGCAGGGGGCCTCCATTCATCCACTCCAGGCACTGTTGAGAGAGCACCCGTCCCGTGCGGAGCCAGGGCTCAGCTCAGAAATGGCACAGTCCCTACCCGCGAGGGCCTCCGTCTCCCAGGGCAGCCAGGCAAGTCGACTGGGGGGTGTAAAGCCCGGTGAGGGGGTGATATCAAAGGAGCAGAAGTGAGTGGGAGTAACGACAGAAGAAAGAAGGGCAGCCCCGGAGCCCCCTGGGCACGGCGGAGGAGAAGGGCCCAGATGCAGGGAAGGAGACGCAAGTACTCACCAGGCAGACACGGCAGGAAACGTCCCAAGACAGACGATGGCCTCAGGTGGTGGGAGAGAGGGGGTGTGGGAGGGGCAGGGATGAGGCCGGGGAGGCCCGGAGCCACTGGGCGGCCCTGCCAGCCACTGGCCTTGGGGCCATGCCTGGCTCCTGGCGCTGGCAGAAGCACCTGGCCCTAGTGGGGCACAGATGTCCCTCCACCCTGCCCGCGGCAGCTGGGGCTTTTGTGAAGTGCCCGGTTCCAGAGCGGTGCACGCATGGGGGACCCCAGCTGTGCCCAGGTTCACGCCACTCTGCCAGGTTCAGAAAGGCCTGACGGAAAAGGGAGGCTGCCCCGTGCCAGCCCCGAGCTGAAGGCCCTGGCACAGCCCAGAGGCCCCATCCAGATCATCCTGTGCAGCTGTGCAGCTCAGCCCACCTCCGACGGGTGCAGGCAGCACGCACCGAGCACTCCCCGGGCTCCTGGGGGGCAGGGATGGGGAGCAGCGCTCACCCATCTTCACATGAGCGGCCGGAGGACAGAAGTTCCTCTCCCACCAACATTGCCCGGCCGCTGCCTGGCTCCACTCCACACGATCACTCACGAACCCAGGCCGGGAGGGGCTCCCCCATCTGGAAGCTCCCCATCTGGAAAAGGCGACCTTCGGGGTCACCAAAATAGAGGAAGAGAAAACAGGGAAGTCGGAGCTCCGGCCCAGAGGGGACACATGTCACTTCACCTCTCCGCCCATGGGCCAGGGCGCAGGTGTGAGGGCACAAGTAGAACGTCCCATGAGCGCGATCATCTCTGCCACACGCAGCAGTGTGACTTCTGAGGCTGGGTCCCAGCCCCGGTGGCCTTGGGCATGCAGCTCCACCTCCCAGAGTCTCGACCTCTTTGGTGGGAGAGGAGGGACCAGGAGGGGGTCTCTACCTCACCGAGCTGGAGCCGGGTTAGTTAAAAGGTAATACCAGCAAAGTGCGCCCCCCACACCCCCGCACCTGGCCCACGAACGCATGTCCCCTGTGTCCCTGGTTCTTCGTCACCATCTTTGTCTGCAATAGTTATGAGTGGAAACTACCAAAACATGTTGTTGCATTTTCTCTTATTTTATAAAAATGAGCTGGAAAATGCAAGGGCAGAACCACGAGCCAAAAGGGAGGAGGGCTGGGTGTCGTCAGGGTAACGTGGCCGAGGGCAGACATCACGAGACCCACCAAAGAGCCACAGATCCTGACGCTCCTCTGGACGTGCTCCAGATGAATTCCGGACAACCAGGGTGGAAACCGTGAAGCGAAATGACAAAATTGAAACACACGCAAAACCCCGGACAGGGTACTTTGCCAACTGTACCTAAAAAGACAAGGGGATTTTGTTTTCCCACTTTGGGGGAAGAGCCAGCCCCATTACGACGTTCAAGTCTGTGAGACATTCACACCCTCCCTGCCCATGAGTTTTCTTCAGGAATATATATGTCGAAAGGCAGGGATTCCTGTCACAGGATGTGCCCCCCTCCCCGGCACAGAGGAAGGGATGACCAGCAACCAGTGGAAGCTGGCTTCACAATGCAGTAATATTTGGGGCTGGCCTGAAAGAGCCACAAGGTCACATGCTGGAGAAGTGGTCCTCTCGCCCCCAGCCATTCCCAAACCCTTTCTCCCCTGCCTGCCTCTCATCATAGAGGCTAAAAAGCCATGTGCTGATTTTCCTAGCATGTCTTATAGCCAGAAGAAGCCATGGGACCATGTTCTGGCCAATGGTATACAAGGCAAAATCTGCAGGGGGCCTCCAGGCCTTCCTCCCTGATAAAAGGCGTGACGTCCTGGAGAAGAGCACTCTCTCGCCACCTTCACTGTGCTTCCCATCACATACACATCCTCTCCCTTCCCACTTGGAGATGTGGCCCTGTGAAGACGTGGAACCTGGGGCTGTGGCAGCCATCTTGTCACCATGAGGGTGATGCCTGGAGCTGTGGCAGCTATGTTGTCAGCATGAAGAGGATCAGAGGCAACTCAGGGCCTGGAGTCTGACCCTGTGGCTAAATAAACCTGCAAACACCATTCCTGGTCTTCTTTTTAGGTAAACTCTAATCGGTCTTATGGTTTAAGCCTCTGGGGGTTAGGCTTTCTGATACCTGCCGTTAAAGGCATTTCTAAAGGATACAGGGTCCTGCCTAATAAGGAGCTCCAAACAACAAGCAGACTTTGCTCCTAGAAGCCAGCCCAGGAATGTGAGTAAATTCCCATTTAGGCAAATGGGAGGCCACAGTTCAGGCCATGGCACCTCCCAAGCCGGGGGTACCAGCCTCTCGCCACCTAGGCTGCATTCCAAGGCACGTCTGTTCCAAAGCCTCCCTTCCGTCTCCAGCCCTGTGAGCTCCTGCCCCGTGCCCAGTACTGAGCCTGGCACTGGAGTGACAGCTGGGGACAAGACACGAGGTCACCGCTAGCAGGGGACAGACGTCTGCCCAGTGCCCACAGTTCACTAACTACTTATTTAACTGTGACAAAGGAAGAGATGTCAGACGCGGAAAAAGCATGCAACGGGGGAGCCAGCCTGGGGGGTAGGAGAGGACCTCCCCAAGGACGTGACATTTAAACTGAGACCCGGAGGGCACACTGATCTTCTTCCACTGGCTGAGGCCGTACAGGTCGGGGGGGGTCTCTCCAAGCCTCAGTTCCCACCTCTGTGAAATGGGGGTCCTGGCGGGCCTCCCTCGCTGGGTCGGTGTGGGGCTTCAGTGCGGTGACACGGCGAAGCGAGGACTGACTGCGTTAAGTGCTCGGCAGATGTGAGCTAGGACATTACTCTTCAGGGCGAATGGAAGCCTGTTGGCCCCTCGTGACAGGCTAATTGGAGAAACAGCTTTTGCCGGAGTGTCTTCAGGCTCGGGGGGACCGTGGAGTGGCGGGAGCCGGCCCTCCTGTTTGACACTTGGGAAATGAGAGGTACCCCTCGGGCACTGCTCGCAATGAGACCCAGGATGTGGGGAGACAAAGCCCCAGGCCCGGGGCAGGCAGGCTGAGAGGGAAAGCAGGGGCCAAGCCAGGCCAACAGGAGGTCAGGAGTCAGGGGTCAGATTGGAGAGCCCAAGGCTGGGAGGGGCAGAGGGTCCTGGGATTGGAGTCAGACAGACCCAGGTGGGCTCCTACCCCGGGCCCCAGTCCCCCCAACCAGTGATGCTCACACCTCCGTGGCCCTTCCAGTCTGCCTTCAGTTTCAGGAAAAAGTCTTGAGGCCAAGGCCAGGGGCGGAGGCAGCCCCCAAGACATGCTGGAACCCCACAGCCGGCCTGTGGCCTCCCCCATTCGCTGTCTGCCTCTCACACCCTGGACTACAAGAGGTCAAGAGAAGGCTAGGAAAAGGTCATTCCCTCTGGTGTTGTCAGATTTAGCAAATAAACACATAGGATGCCTAGTTACAACTGAATGTCAGATAAACAAATAAAATGTTTAGGGCAAGCATGTCCCATGCGGTATTTGGGACATATTTACACTAAAAAATTATTCACTGTTTATCTGAAATTTAAATTAAACTGGATGTGCTCTATTTTATGTGGCAACCCTAATCCCGTGATGTCCTTATGTCATGCCCTCCCTTCAGATCCATCCGTGGCTCCCCAGTACCTTAGGCCAAGGTGCAGCCTGTTGCACACGTGACAGCAGAGGCCTGCGTGGGGTGGCTCCTGCCTGTGGCAGGAGAAGGCAGTGGAGCCCAGCCGACATGAACACGACCCCTCCGTGCCAGGCCCCATGCTGGGGACTGGGGACCCTCCCATTGTGGCTACCCAAGGTCCTCTCCATGAATCCTGTCCCTATCAGAGACTTCAGACTAAAAGGCATTTCTTTTTGGTTTTTGGTTTTTGGCTTTTTCCCCTTTTTGTTTTAAGCCCCTGCCTCCTCCCCATTTCCTCTCCTTCATGGGTGGGAAACCCCTGATTTCAGAGCAAAAGGACCCAAAAATTCACATGGCATTTCAAGTTGAACCCGCAGCTGAACCACTGACTTCAGAGAGTTCCCCAGAGCACCTCCGGGCAGAGCGGTCTGGGCCTCGCCCCAGCCTTCACCCTGGAGGCAGAGAGAGGGAGCAGGAAAGACACCCGCTTTCCAGAATCCCTGGAAAAGAAGGGACTAGCATTTACGGGGTGCCACACTCACACCCAGTCATTTAAGACTTGCTCCAGGTAGCCCTTCCTCACCACCACCACAGAAGCAGCCAGGTCCCCAAGTGACACGCATCCCGAGCACCCTGCGCCTTCCCGGCCTGGGGCAGATCTGTTTCGGTTACGTATTTGGGGACTGGTGTGCTCAGGGTCTGTCTCCCCGTTGCCGGGCCCCGTCAGCCTCACTGCTATTCCCCAGCACCCAGCACAGCACCTGGCGTCCAGTAGATGCTCAGCAAATATTTGTGGCGTGGAGGGAGGAGGAGGAGGAGGTTCATGAGCTCCTGAGAGCAGGTGCCTTGCGCGGCTGGCTCGCTGCTCTGTCCTGTGGGTTCCGTGCAATGGGAACGTGTGCTCCGGGAAGGTGTGTTGAAGCAACAAGGCTCCCTCCGTCAGCACCATG
This sequence comes from Leptonychotes weddellii, assembly GCF_054177405.1. Lineage (NCBI taxonomy): Eukaryota > Metazoa > Chordata > Mammalia > Carnivora > Phocidae > Leptonychotes > Leptonychotes weddellii. Next base: position 74,494,208 of record NC_138382.1, on the reverse strand, counting down.
AAATTAGTTCCTAGAATTTAACCCACGAACCATCAAGAAACCGCAAAATCTGGCTCACTTGTTTCTCCTCCCGCTCCTGAGTTGGTGGCCCTCGCCGGGCCCATTGCATAGATAAGGAAGTAGAGAGCCCCCTACTTCCTCATCACAAAAGGCAAACCTAAACCCAGGTATTTTTTTTTTTACAGATTTTATTTATTTATTTTTTACAGATTTTAATTAATTTATTTATTTATGTGAGAGAAAGAGAGTGAGCGAGCAAAAGAGAGAGAGAGCACGAGCGGGAGAAGGGGCAGAGGGAGAAGCAGGCTCTCCACTGAGTGGGGAGCCCGACACAGGGCTCGATCCCAGGACCCTGGGATCATGATCTGAGCCGAAGGCAGACGTTCAACCAACTGAGCCACCCTGGCGCCCCCAAAGCTGGGTATTTAGATATACATCAAGCTCTAAAGAAAGGCAGGGAAGTGATTTCTTCCAGAGTTAAGATGGGGGTTACCAGTAAGGGGAAAAAGGGGGTATGAGCAGTAAGGGATACATGGGGAGCTTCTCAGTGCTGGTAGCAACACTCTAAGTAAATTGACATCTCCGTGTGTGTGTGTGTGTGTGTGTGTGTATGTGTATGTGTGTGTGTGTGAGAGAGAGAGAGAGTCCATGACCTCTCTAAAAACTTTGCCTGTGCCTGTCAGACTGTTCCTTTACAACCTGCCCCTCCTCTGAAGGACATCTAAATGTCTGCTCCTTGGAGCTCTGGCCTGGGTGCTCTCCACACACACGCACACACACACACACACAATGATCCCCTGCCTGGCTGGCTTCAGCCCCATCCACGCAGTGCCCACTCCTAGTCTATCCCCAGCCCCGGCTTGCCCAGCTGCCCATCGAACAGCACGAGCTTCTTGGGGCCACCAGGACTACCAAGCTGAGACCTGAGGATCCAGTACCACCAGCAAGGCAACCAGGTCAAGGAAGAGTATTCTAGGAGAGGAAACAGCATGTGCTAAGGCCCTGGGGCTGTCATGAGCCTGACCCATTCCAGGAACTCCAAGTAGCTCCTCATGGCAGAGAGGGGGACTCAAAGTAAGTGAAACTGTGCAGGGGCACGATCTGTAGGGCCACAGGGGCACAAATGCCTGTGGGCATCTGACTCTAAACCCCCCCCCCCCAGTTTCCCCACAGGTACCAACTCATACAGGTCTCCTGCCTGCTCCCAAGTGGGGTTTATAAAGCCTCTGCCCCACCCTGTACTCGCTGCCAGAACTCCCCCCTCCTCCGTCCTTCTTCCTTCCTACCCCCATCCTCACCCTTCCTCTCCCTCTGCCCCCTTCCTCCTCCCTCTCTCCCTCCCGTGTGCACACATTACTCAACTCAACAGGGAAGACAGGACCAGCACACGTTCTTCCCACCCCATCAGCTGGCGGAGCAGACCGGACAGCCCAGGACCCTGGGAGCCAGGAAGTATGGTTGGCCTCCACATCCAGTCTGGAAGCTTCTTTCAAGGAACAGCAGGGCAGGAAAGCCCTTGTAACCTTCTGCTTTCTCCTCACACCCCTCCTCCGGGGCACCCCAGCACACCCGTCCACTTCCTGTAGGGCTCCGGCTGCTGAGGGTGGTCGAGCTCAGGCCTGGCTTTCGTCAAACACCGCCCATCCCAAAGGCCACAGGCCCGTGCGGAGGAGGAAGGGGGTCAGGAGAGGGGGTGGAATTCTCCAGATTTTCTCCCAGCCTCCGAAGGGCCTCCAGAGAGCTGGTTATATAAGGTTTCTTTAAAAAAAAAAAATTGTGGAAAGGGAATTTTTGCAAATATTAAGGAGTGCCACTCAGGGCAAATAAGGGGGCGAACACCCTTCAACAGACAGGACAGGTCCCGAGCCCAGGAACCCCAGGCGCTCCAGGTGGGCAGGGGTCCACCATCTCGTGGCCGCTGGTTCCCCGGGCCAAGCTCGGTGCCAGGCAGGAGGAGGCACTCGGCAAATGTTTGCAGATTTAGCGAATGAAATCAAGGGAAGAGAAGCCGAAAGGAGAAGAAATAGACCAGGGTTGGGGGTGAAGGGAGGGAGCCCAAGAGAGAAGACAGGAGGGTGGCTCCTGACTGGGAGGGGGCTTGGGCGGGGGGGGGGGGTTGCTCAGGAATCAGGAAAACTGCTGAGTAAAAACTGTCTCTGAAAAGGCCCCAGATTATTCATCTAAGTCTTCATCTCGCTAAATTTCAGTTCAAGCGGCTGCAAATATTTGAAATGAGTAATTTCTCCTGATGAAGAGAGTCTGATTTTGATTCTGCCTAATTTATTTCGAGATTTAGGGGAGCACCCAGAGGAGAGGGGTTGAGCCTGTCGTCAAGCAGCGGCCACCCCCTCTCCCCCAAGCCGCCCCCTGGTCCTGCCCTGCCCCAACGTTGTGGTTCCGGGAAGAGGGGTGTGGGCTGTGTAGCTGGAGAAGGGGAGGGGCCCCCATCAGAGGGGCAGAATCTGAGCCAGGTGGCCCCAGGCCTCTGCCACCTCCTCTGGGCCTCCAGGCCTCTGGTCCACTCCGTCCCAGCTGCCAGCTCTGCCTAGTCACTCCCCTCCTCAAGTACCTTCAGTGGCTCCCTAGGACCCCCAGACAAATCATCCCTGAGCCCAGATTACTTCCCGGCCCCACCTCCTTCAAGGGCTTCTCCTCCTCCTCCACTTACCCAAGTGCCCCCAGGCCCTGGCACCTTCTCACACTCCACCGGGCACGAAGCAGACCCTGTTCCTCCTACAAGGCTTGAGCCCAACGTCACTTCTTCTGCGAAATCTTCCTTGTCCCTGGGAGAGGCAGGAGTCACGTGCGGCTCCCACCCTGCAGAGCCCTGGTCCCCTATGCAACCACCATCTGGAGGCCTCCTTGCCTCCCTAAGCAGAGTGAAGGCCAGGGCCACGAGTGTGCCCGAGAAACGTGCAGGGGCAAGAATTCATCATAAAGGCACAACTGAAGAAGGGACGAGTGTACAAATAAACACGTATTAACACAGAGCCCACCCTGAACACAGAAGCAGCCACGGGGGTCCCTGGGAGAGGTCTGGCCTCGGCACCCCTCGGGGTCCACCTATCCAGACGTGGAAAAAAAGGCCCGGCTGTGGCCCTGGGACACAGACAACTCAGGCACCTCGGCAGCCCCTCACCCGCGTGCAGAGGGGAGAGTGTGACTGGCTCAGGGCCATCTGTCCCCACCCACCGGGAGAAGGCCCCTCAGTGGCACCCAGCAAGCAGGCAGGAAACACTGGCTGAATGAATGGGAGGCTCCCTTTGCTTCTAGTATCGGAGTAAGGCACACGGGCCCGGGGGAGGCAGGCCTGGGTCTGAATGCTGGTTTTACCACTTCTTGGCCTTGAGCCCACATCAGGTCACCCAGCCTGGGCCGGGGGGCTTCCAGAGTATCTGAGGTGCCTTCTGTCCTGGGGGCCCCAGGAACCCACGGCCCTACCAACCAGAATAACGGTACCCGCCATTTGTTGAGCACTCTCCTGGCACCTGGCCGGTGCCAAGGCCCTTCCCACACCATGTGACCCCCTGGGGGACCACCTTTGTGGCCCCGTTTCAAAGATGAGAAAACCGAGGTCCACAGAAGCAGAGCAACAGGTCCCAGTTCAGACTGGGAAAACACACACGCGAAAAATTAAGTCAGGAGAAGTGGAAAGAGCACTGGAACGTGAGCCCAAGGGCCTGGGTCCGGGCCAGCTGTGCCCCGGCAGGGAGACCCACAGCCTTGCGCGGCCACCTGCCTCCTGTCCACAGCGGTGAGCCCACTGCCCCCACACTCTGGATCCAGCAACAGCCTACAAGGTGGGGAAAGGGGGCAGGACGGGGCAGAGCAAGCTCAGCCAGCAGACACCATGAGTTCTGGGGCCTCGAGACAGGAAGCCGAGACAGAGGCCGAGGTGTGCGGCCAGCAGGGCTGCGGGATGAGCTCAGGGGCTCTCAGCACGCAGTAGCTCTAGCAGTGGGGACGCGGCAGGCAGGCGTGCTGAGCGAGAGCCTGGGCGCCCCACGCTAGGTGCTTTCACTTGCATTTTCTCCTGGAAAGGAAAAGCAACCCGTGGGTGGGAGCAGAGGGAGCGTCATGGGTGTCAGTTCCCCGGGGGCAGCAGGCGACAGGCTTTACCCACATGAGCCACTGAGGCACGGGTTCGTTTCAGGCTGACCGGGCCCTCCGATGTGCCAGGCTCCGTCCTGGGAGTGGGGTTCAGGGCTGAGTAAGGGCAGGGGGGCCCTACCCTCGAGGATTAGCAGTGGGAGAGGTGAGACAACAGGCATCGTTCACGGTGGACCCAGCATCGACTCCAAGGCCGATGGGGCTGGCGGCTCAGGTAGGAGAGAGCCCGCCACCAGGACCCAGCTTCTGGGGCAGAGGGGCAAAGCCTGACCCAGAACTCCGTCCCGGCCTGGAGACACCCAGCCCGGCTGTCTCCAGTCTTCCCGGCAAGGGCTGGGCTGGGCTTAGACCCCAGAGGGGAAAGGTTTGAGCTGGGTGAGTGGGTGGGATCCCATCCCCAACCACCCGGAATCCCAGATTTCAAGAGGCATATATTGCATAAGGGGAGGAGGTGGGGTGACGAGGAAATGCCTGGTTTAAAATGCAGGTTCCCAGGGCCCATCCCCAAAGGCTCTGATTCAGTCCATCTGGGCCTAGGCCCAGGAATCTGCATTTGACCACCAGCCCAGGCGACTGTGGTACAGCAGGTCTGGTGGGGGTCACTGCCCATCACTGCATGGTGGAGAGCCTGGGAGCTCTAGGGCCTGACAAACATGAGGGTGAGTCCACCTCCATCCCTTCCTTGCTGTGTGACCTTCAGCTAACTTTCTTTCTTTCTTTAAGATTTATTTATTTATTTGAGAGACAGAGAGAATGTGAGCAGGGGGAAGGGCAGAGGGAGAGGGAAAGAGAATCCTTAAGCAGACTCCCCACTGAGCATGGAGCCCCGCACAGTGCTCGATCCCAGGACCCTGAGATCATGACCGGAGCCGAAATCAAAAGTCAGACGCTTAACGCTTAACCTACTGAGCCACCCAGGTGCCCCTTCAACTTTCTCTCTGCTGGTTGGTGCCCCATGTAGCCATTAAGAGAGGCGGGTGGGTGCAGGGTTTAAAAGCTCAGGCTCGGGCGCCTGGGTGGCTCAGTCGGTTAAGCGACTGCCTTCGGCTCAGGTCATGATCCCAGGGTCCCGGGATCGAGTCCCGCATTGGGCTCCCTGCTCAGCAGGGAGTCTGCTTCTCTCTCTGACCCTACCCCCTCTCATGCTCTCTCTCTCTATCTCATTCTCTCTCTCAAATAAATAAAATCTTAAAAAATAAAAAATAAAAAATAAAAAATAAATCTCTGTAATGTTTAGGGTCGTTTAGAATGGTGCTTCTGGGGGCGCCTGGGTGGCTCAGTTGGTTAAGCGACTGCCTTCGGCTCAGGTCATGATCCTGGAGTCCCGGGATCGAGTCCCGCATCGGCGGGGAGTCTGCTTCTCCCTCTGACCTTCCCCCCTCTCATGTGCTCTCTCTCATTCTCTCTCTCTCAAATAAATAAAATCTTTAAAAATATATATATATAAATAAATAAATAAAAGCTCAGGCTCCCCAGTCAGACTACCTGAGCTTCTGTCCCACCTCTGCTGCTCACTGTCTGTGTGAACTTCCTTGGCCTAATTAACGCCTCTGTGCCATAGCTCCTTCAACCGCACAGGGGAGGAAATAATAGCACCTGCCTCCCAGGACTGCTAATGGAAAATACATGAGTGCCGGCACCCACTACACACTCACTGAACTATAGCTCCTGTGCATGAAGTCTCAACTTCCCAGCAATCTCCCTGCACCTGCCTCATCCCCACAGCAGCCAGAGGGATCCTATTAAAGCCTGTGCTCCATCGGGGCACACCGCAACTGACGATCCACAATGGCCTCCTGTCTGGTAGCCCTCTTTCTCACCATGGCCAACCGGCCCCAGCTGCTCAAAGTCCAGCCCATGTCTGCACCCTCAGCCTGCCCACCACCCGGCCCCTGGCTCACTTGCCCATCCTCTGCCAGAAACTCTCCTTGGTTTGGCTCCTTCTCATTCAGGTCTCAGTCCAAACGTTGATACCTTATTGCGTGCTGACTTTTGTGTTTGATTAAAATATTTGTATTTGCTTATATCTTTCTAAAGAAACTCTGAAAGATTCTTTAAAAACTAAGAACAGTGATTATTGGGATGGGGAACCAAACAGATAGGGGTGGAGGGAGAAAGGGGCTTTTCATCTTCTGGGTTTTGAATTGTGTGAGTGGCTCTATATGTTCACCAAAAAAAAAGTGTATTTTTTTAAAAGATTTTATTTATTTGAGAGAGGGCGAGTACGAGTTGGGGGGGATGGGGAGAGAGAGCAGGGAGCCCAATGCAGGGCTTGATCCCAGGACCCTGGGATCAGCACCTGAGCCAAAGGCAGACACGTAACCAACTGAGCCACCCAGGTGCCCCCCAAAAATGTATTGATAAATGGATGAATGCATTTTTTTATATGTCAGCCTTCTTAGAGAGGTTCTCCCTGACCAAACTTACTAAAGCTGCCCCTTTTCCATCACTCTTCACCCTTCACCTGCTTTATTTTTCAAATCAAAGTGTGTATTTGATTGATTATTGTGTGTCCCTCCCATTGGAACATCATCCTATGAGCACAGAGCCATGGCCCATCCCAGGGCCATGTCAGAGGTGCTTAATGGAGCCCTGTGGAAGGAGTGAAAATCATCACAGAGCTACTCCCACCTGCCTAACTGGGCACACCTCCACACACTCTCCAGGGCCTACTGATGTTACACCGAGGACTGAACCTGGCATAGCATCATTGCTCAATAAATGTTTATTGAGGGGCGCCTGGGTGGCTCAGTTGGTTAAGCGACTGCCTTCGGCTCAGGTCATGATCCTGGAGTCCCGGGATCGAGTCCCGCATCGGGCTCCCTGCTCGGCAGGGAGCCTGCTTCTCCCTCTGACCCTCCTCCCTCTCATGCTCTCTGTCTCTCATTCTCTCTGTCTCAAATAAATAAATAAAATCTTTAAAAAAAAA
>NC_138382.1:74479672-74487069 GCF_054177405.1 Leptonychotes weddellii | reverse complement strand
TCATTTCCCCTTACTTTTCAAAAAGTCTCTGCTGTAAGGTCTCTGCTTGCCCACCCTCCCTGCTGTAAAATGTCCCAGACAGTTTGAGGGCCAGAGAAACTATAGTTTTGGACCAGTGGTCAGGAAGCCCACAGCTCCCCAAGAGTCCAAGGGTGCCACACCTAGGTGCTAGGGGTGGGAGAGAGCATCCCCATCCTCCAACCCCACCCACCCCAGGGCTCCTCCAACCCCTCCTCCCAGCAGCCCTGAGAGGCCACAGACGTGCAGTGGAAAGAACTCGGCCTCTGGAATCTGACAGCCCTGGATCCTGTCCCAGCTCCTGACCTCCCAGCACATTCTATGCCCCAGTCACCTTACCCACTTCTTGATATGCCTGCTTTTATTTCGTCCTCACAACAGCCTTAGGAAGCAGCTGTGTTGCTGCCGAATTTCAGAGCTGGGGAGGTCGAGGCCGGAGAATCACGTTCCCTCAATTACCCTGTAAGAGTGTCCCAAGCCAGGAGTCACACCAGCCTGTCTGTGCTCCCCCCGCCACCCCTCACTGCCTTAGGCAGGTGCTCCCACTCTGTGACCCTCAGTTTCCCTATCTGTAAAATGGGGGACTGGAGGCTTCTTTTCAAATTTATTGTGAACATTTAAGAACTTGAAAAGGGACTCACGGAGGAGTCTGACCCAGGAGGGGCTCATCAAAGGTTTCCTTCCCTCCCTGTTTCTGCCTCTCACTGGGCAGCCTCGGACAGGTCACCTCCCTGGCTTCCCGCATGAGAGGGATGAGGATGGCCAGGGGAACACAGACAGGGCTACTGGCAGGACCTGCGAGGGCCCAGGGCTCAGCAAGCGGGGCCCGGGGAGGGGCTGGGGCCAGAGAGAGGGGCAAAGACCGGCCCACCTGCCCACCGGGCACACCTGGTCACCACAGAGACGTGCCCCCGCTCCCTAGCAGAGTCCCCAGGGAGCTCACAAAGGAGGGGTGGAGAAGGAGAGGAGAGCAACCCCCTCCCATCTTTTGTTTCTTCCTTGCAGTGTTGTTTTGGGGGTTTTGTTTTTTGGTGTGTGTTTGTGTGTGTGTGTGTGTGTGTGTGTGTGTGTGTGTGTTTTAATCCAGCCACTCTGTGGTCCTGTCCGGGACCTCCTGCCTCCTCCCACCTCCTTACTGGTGACTGTCACACGACAGACATTTTTAGTGGTGACAGCTGGCCTTGTGGAACTCGGCTCGAGTACGGGAATGGTTTTTAAAAAAAGAGTGAGCCAAACCACCGCCACTTTAAATAGCAATGCAGCAGGGAGGAGAGGCGGGCTAGCGCGTGCAGGCAGGAGCTCCGGCTGGGTTTCCGCAAGGGGCTGGTGGAGGAAGGGCCCAGCCCAGGGGACCTCGGGGCTCATCCTTCTCACCTCTGCATTTGCCCGAGGGAGAAACTGAGGCCCCCCAGAGGGCGGAAGTCACACCCAAGATCACAGGCTTGTGAGCGGAAGGGCTGTGACTCCACCCAGGTGTGTGCGGGCGACCGGCAGCACCAGGCTCTTGGCTGTGATAAGGCCCCGCCTCCCAACGCCACCTGCCCTTTCCTGAACTCGAAGAGAGCCCATCGATGGGGGTGATGGTGACTGCTTCTGAGACCAGGGCTCCCAGCTGGGGGCACCATGAGGGCAGAGGTCCCTGGGCCTGAGACAGGCCCTGTCTTTGCAGGAACTCGGGTACCATTTGCAAAGGAAAGACAGGTACGGGCTAGGATTCCAAGGGGTCCTCCTGCATCCCCTGGGCCCTCACATTTGTAGCCTATTCAGCTCCCCTCGGTCCAGTCACACACCGCGTCCTGGCCACTTCTGTTCCCATGAATTCCCTTTTGTAGCTTGAACCTGACCATCATGGGGGTACTGACACCTTGGAAATTGGCAAATGCTACGAATCAGGGCTTCTCTTCTCCTGAGAACGCTGGGGGCGATCCATTGACCGGCACACCGCTGTCCAGGCCCAGGCACCCTGTTGTACCCATGGTTTCACCAACATCATAAGCACCAACTCTGGAGTCCAAGAGACCCAGGCTTCAGCTTTGCTCCTTCTGCAATTCACTGTGTGAAGTTGGGCAGGTCATTCCACCATGCTGAGCCTCCATTAGCTCCTCCATAAAATGGGTATATAAAGGGTAGCAGGATAGACCTCACGCTGAGAATAAAGGAGGAAAGACGTGTAGAGTGCTCAGCCCAGGATGCGCCTTCATGAATGGTGGCCGTTCTTATCATCACCGAGGGGATGTGGGCTCCCCGTCCCTCCACCATCTAACCCTCCTCCTTCTAGACTCTGCCCTTTGCTTCTGTCATCACTAACGGGCAGCTGATGCTCAGAGCAGAAGAGCACACGTGGTTGGGTCTGAGCAGGGAGGAGGGAGGACGAGGCCCCCCTTCCTTGCTCGGGACATTGCATTTCTCTTTGTGTAACCTAAGAACGAATTCCCCAAGGCTGTCCGACCTTCCCATTCCCTACGCCCTTCCCTGCTTTAATTGTCTCCACGACACTTACCTTCAACGCTGTCGGGGTTTGATGCCCATCTCGCCCCCAGAATGTGGGCTCCATGAGGACAGAGCATTTGCTGCGACACCTGGGGTCTAGACAGATGCCAGGCACATCAGGAGTGCTCGATCCACAACCGCTGAGGCACGAATGCACCCTGAGGGGGCATCTCAGCCGCCCGACAGTTTCTCCGTGCCACCTGGAAAATTGTGGGTGGGGGATGTTCACAATTCGAAAGGGAAACATGAAGCAGAAGGGGAAAGAAGAAAGAATAATCCTGCATCGCAAGAGGGAACCTCGGTTTACACACTACCTTCCCACGCACCCTCCTCTACGGAGAACCCACTGCGTGTATCTCTTTGGATCCTCCCAACACCCTGGGAGATGGATTTTTTTATTATCTCCCCTACCCCACTTTACAGAGGACACTGAGGCCCAGAGAGGTGAATCCACTTGCCCAAGGTCACACAGCACTAAGTGTGGGAAACCCAGAACCTGTGCTCTTGCTATTAACAACCTATTAAAAATCTCCAGGGGCTCCTGGCTGGCTCAAATGGTAGAGCATGTGACTCTTGATCTCAGGATCATGAGTTTGAGCCCCACACTGGGCATGAAGCCTACTTAAAAAAAAATAAAATTAAGGGGCACCTGGTGGCTCAGTCGGTTAAGCATCTGCCTTCGGCTCAGGTCATGATCGCAGGGTCCTGGGATCGAGCCCTGTGTCTGTGGGGCTCCCTGCTCAGTGGGTAATCTGCTTCTCCCTCTCCCTCTACCCCCTCCCCACCTGTGCTCACTCTCTCAAATAAATAAACAAAATCCTTTTTAAAAAAATAAAAAATAGGGCGCCTGGGTGGCTCAGTTGGTTAAGTGACTGCCTTCAGCTCAGGTCATGATCCTGGAGTCCCGGGATCGAGTCCCACATCGGGCTCCCTGCTCAGCAGGGAGTCTGCCTCTCTCCCCCCTCTCATGCTCTCTATCTCATGCTCTCTCTCTCAAATAAATAAATAAAATCTTTAAAAAAATAAATAAATAAATAAATAAAAAATAGGGGCACCTGGGTGGCTCAGTCGTTAAGCATCTGCCTTCAGCTCAGGTCATGGTCCCAGGGTCCTGGGATCGAGCCCCGCATCGGGCTCCCTGCTCCGCGGGAAGCCTGCTTCTCCCTCTCCCACTCCCCCTGCTTGTGTTCCCTCTCTGTCTCTCTCTGTCAAATAAATAAATAAATAAAATCTTTTTTAAAATTTTTAAAAATAAAAATAAAAAATTTTAAATCCCCAGCCCTGCATCAGGGCAAAGAGAGAGAACCTTCTTTACCACGAGGGAGATTCAGAAATTAAACAGGCTGGTATTTGAAGCAGGGAGCTCCCCATCGCGGGAAGGATTCAAGAAGAGGCTGAGCAACACTTAGAGAGGGACAGGGGGACCGGGTTCCTGCACTGGGTGGGGGTGGGAGTGAACAGACGGACTGGAGGGCCTCAGGGTTGAGACACTTGAGTCTGGAGATCCATATCCCAGGCTGTGAGCTGTGGTGAGTGTTTCTGTAAATAACACAGTTACTCTACATTTCGAGGCTTGGAAAAGAAAAAACAATGCTAGTAAGTTAAATAAATGTATCAGCATGTCATAGTATACATTGAGAAACACATTTTTACTTGAGAAAATCTTTGGTTAATAATATCTAATGTTTTTAGAGTGACCGTATGCCAGACTCTAACAAATATTTTAATATATTAAATATATATTTTTAAATGTTACCTTATTTAATCCCCACAACGATCCTGGGCAGCGGGTACTCCCATGATACCTGTGGATTGGCCAGGTTTCTGCTACAACACTGCTGTGTAACAAACATCCCCACCAATCCAGAGGCTTGCCACATCTCTCCTCCCCTCTCATAGGTCTGCAGGTCAACAGGGCTGGCTCTGCTTCCTTCTGTGGGTCGACTGGATTTAGCTGGGCCACAGGTCAGATTCAGGTTGACTCCACGGGTGTCTCCTTCTAGAACCATCAGCTCCCTGGGCCGTGTGTGCTCTGCAGCACACGGTAGAAGCTTAAGCAGCCAGGCCAAAAACCCAACCATATTTCAGCCAATGCTTCTGTCACATCCACTGATATCAAATTGACCAAAGCAAGTTACGTGGCCAAGCCCTCACTTCGGCAGGCAAGGGAAACAGACCCTGCCTGTGCCAGAGGGAGGGACCGCAGCGTCACAGGGTGAAGAGCATAGATGTATAATTCCCATTACAGGAGAGAGTGAAAAGTTAAGAGTAATAATGTCCAATCTGCCCCCAACAGGTTTCACAGGTGAGAACTCAGGGCCTCACCTGAGGACACAAATGACCCAAGGTGACACAGCTGGCTATTGTGATTTCCCCCGGGATTCTGGCCCAGGGTGTCTGACGTCAAAGCTGCTCTGGCCCACAGCTCATCAGGCAATCCTGGTACATAAGAGGGGTTCAGGAAACGATGGGTTTGTTATCCAAGTGCACACTTCAAACAGGTGCGGTTTATTGCACGTCCGTTATATTCAATGAAACGCTGACATTATTTCTTAAAAGAAACTTTTTAAAAAAGGAAAAAACAACAGTCAGTAAATGAAATGTTGGTACCTGGGACAAGACTTGATTCTGAAGAGTATCAGGAAAGGGCTGGCGCTCGGCATCCCCAGGGAGAACCTGGCAGGCTCCAGGGACCTCCGCGGGGGGCCGGCCATGGAGAGGGGAGGTCAGGCCTACACGGTGTGGCTGCCCTGGGAGATTTTAGCGGGAGGCCTGGCTCTCCTCAAGAACCAAAGGCTGAGAGAGAGAGAGATTGGCCAGCCTGAAGATGCAGCAGCGGGGTGGAAGGGGAGAGGCAGATTCAGTGCTCCCTGGGGCCTACGCCGATTACCCCTCACACGGAGGCAAAGAGGGTGATGCCCCCGAGCCAGCCAGTGAGCACAGGAGGTCTATGGGATTCAGGGGAGAGGGTCAAGGCTCCAAGGTCAGCTCCAATATGACATCCGCCCTTTCATCTTTTGGTTTGCAGAAGTGATGGGGTGGGGGGTGGAGGGGAATAATGAGGTTCCAGCCCTGGGCCCCTGGGGCCCTTTGCTTTGTGACCCAAAATTCAAGTTACGTGATGTCTCCGAGCCTCAGCTTCCAACCAATTTATTTTTTAAAAGGTGTGGGGGGAGCCCTGGGTGGCTCAGTCGGTTAAGCATCCAAGTCCAGATTTCGGCTCAGGTCATGATCTCAGGGTTTCAAGATCGAGCCCCATGCTGGGCTCTGCAATGGGCGTGGAGCCTGCTTGGGATTCTCTCCCTCTCCCTCTGCTCCTCCCCACCTCTCTCATGGGCTCAGGCCGTGATGGGCGACCGGCTGCTGACCTCCCAAAAAAAGAGAAAGCAGAGGGTATGGTGCCTGGTGAGGAAACACCCCACACCCGTGAAGTTGTCTAACCAGAACCAGCGAGCCCGAACCAGGACAAGCCTCTAGACCCAAATGGCAGCTCACGGGAAATGCAGGGAGCACAGCCACGGTCAGAAAACACAGTGGGGACCCAGCCAGCCAAGTCCAGCCCGAGGGAGACTCTCCGGGACAAATCAATTGCAAGGAAAACAACACGGGGTCGAGGAGCCTATTTAAGAAGCGATTTAAAACACTCACCGATCTCCATGTGTGGCCCTTAATTTAGATTCTGGTTCAAATAAAAATCATTCTCTAGGAATGCATGTTGTATATTTGTCATATAATATGCAATTACATATTAAATACATAAAAACAATTATAGATTAAATGTCTAGCATATGAATACGCTAAATACTATCTGAAAAAGATATGTGTTTATGTTTTAAATATAAACAGAGGCCATTGGAAATTTGATGACACCACCAATGGTGTGTGAAATATATTTACACTTAAAAGAAATGCAATGATATTGATTGGGGTTTGGGAGCTATTATAGCTACGTGTTACATTTTGAAAGGCCCTGATTTCTAGAGCTGCATACTGACGTATCTCCAGATTAAAAAAACATAACGGCTGGGAGTTGCTTCAAAGTAAATCAGGATGGGGATGGGAAGCATTGGGGACAGAGGTGAAGGGATCTGACTGGGAGTGAGTGTTGGCGCCCCTAGGTGACGGGCACCCATGTTCATTATACTCTTCTCTCCAATTCTGGTAAGTGCTTGGAAAGTTACATCATGAGAAGGTGCAAGTTCCCACCATTAAGGGGCACCTGGGTGGCTCAGTTGGTTAAGTCTCTGCCTTCGGCTCAGGTCATGATCTGAGTCCTGGGATCAAGTCCCGCATCGGGCTCCCTGCTCAGCGCGGAGTCTGCTTCTTCCTCTCCCTCTGCCCCTCCCCCTTCTTGTGCTCTCTCTCTCTCTCTCTCTCTTTCTCAAGTAAATAAAATCTTTTAAAAAATAAATGTAGAAAGGGGTTTTTTTTTTCCTGATTTTTTTATGGTGGTAAAATACACATCACATCACATTGGCCATCCTGACCATTCTTAAGTGCACAGGCGGTGGTCACATGAGGACATTCACACCGTCCGTCCCCAGAACTCTTTTCTGCTTGCAAAACTGCAATTCTGTCTCCGTTAACCCCCGGCGACTGCCCTTCTGCTTCCGACCTCTAAGAACCTGATGACCCTTGGGAGCCCACACCAGTGGGATCACACAGGATTGGTTCTTTCGTGACTGGCTTACCTCACTTAGCATCACGTCCTCAGGGCTCATCTCGAGGAGGCAGTGAGAGTCAGAATCACCTCCCTTTTGAAGGCTGACTAATATTCCGTTGTACGGATAGACATACCACGTTGCGCTTGTCTGTTTCTCCACCGGGGGACTGTTTCCACATTTTGTGGGCTGTTTCCACATTTTGTGGACTGTTTCCGCATCTTTTTT
>NC_138382.1:74472369-74479572 GCF_054177405.1 Leptonychotes weddellii | reverse complement strand
CTCAAGGTCAGGCGCTGTGCTGGACACACGGATACCACACTGAGCCAGATGGATGTCCTTGGCCGTAGTGGCCTTCAGGGCTGGGGGACAGGGCCAGCGCAGCCTCCGCTTTCTGGGGCTCTGGCAGGAAGGGGAGCTGAAAAAGGGGACAGGGCTCATCAAAGGGTATCAAGTTCACCAGCCAAGCAGAGGGCAAGAGCAGAACCATCAGGGGTCACCTCTGCTTTAATAGAAGCTAAGCCCGCAAGCAAACTTCTGGGGTGAGCTGGGGTGTCTCCCTCTCCTCGTTGTTCTACTCAGTGCCCAGGAAACACGGTGGTTCTTGAAGTGGTAAGGGCTTCTCTTCAGAACCCAGGAAAGCTCGGGCAGTGCCTTCCCTGCACTCACTGTGAGCCCCCGCATGCCAAGACCTGCGTTTCAGATTTCTGCTGTCAGGGGGCTCTCTGGGAAGAGCCAGACACACCGATGGCAGGGCAACAAAGAGTGCCACGATGAGTGAGTGCAGGCCCAGAAAGGGCCCCAATCTCCACTGAAAGGGGGGACCCGGGCCTCCAGGGACTCAGAAGGGAGGGTGGCCCCGGTTCAGTGTGAGTCTGAGCCCCCAGAAGAGAGGCTGGGGGGTGGGCAGGGCCAGAGAAGGAAGAGCCTGTTAGCAAAGGAGAAGAGTCTGGATTTTACCCAGGGGCAATAGAGAGCCATTGAAGACTGTTCGATAATGCCCTCAAAGTTTCCATCACTCTGGCTGCTAGGGTGAAGACGGGAGATGGGAGAGGGCAGGCTGGGGGAGGGCAGAGAGGTCGGAGGGTCCCACAGCCATCAGGCAGTGTCTCCATCCCCGTCCTGGGAACTGCCTGCAGGGCTAGCCCCCACCCCCCACACACCCCGGAAACTCCAGAATTCTCCAGGGCTTCGTCTTTGGCCTCCACCCCCACCTCCTGCCAAGGTGGTCAGGAGGACACGGCTGAAAACGCAGAGCCCCAGAAGAACCCACATGGGCCTGAGTGGTTAAGAACTTGGGACAGAAGTCAGAGAGACCTGCTGGCCCCTTAGTGTTTGCGAAGCCTCGAGAAGGTTGCCACCACTCTGGGCCTCAGTTTGCTCACCTGTTAAATGGAAATATGCACACTTTTCCCCTACAGGGAGGTGAAGAGAACCAATGAGAAATAAGCACCAAGTGCTAGCACAGTGCTTGCTGGATAAATGTTGGTGACTGATTATCAGTGGTAGTACTGAGTATTACCATTCCATATGGCCCAACAGTCCCTAAAAGCCCAACCCTTCCCCTCCCCACCCCCAGCAGCAGGGTTCAAGCGTTCCTGGTCTTCTCTACCCGCCTTTTTCTGATTACTTCTGCTCTTAGTCTCTAACAGGTAAAATCCTGCCTGTGCCTCAAAGCCCTGCACAAAAGTCACCTCCTCTGGAAGGCCTGCCGGGATTCCCCCTCCCCCACAATGCAGGAAATTCTCTCACCTCTGTGGCAGCTCCTGGCTTCCCATGCCATGAAATCTTGTGTCACCTTCTCACCTGTTCCTTCCAACTGGGAGGGCTGGTATGGAACAAGAGTTGAGCAAACATGGGATGGAAGGGTGGAAGATGGACAGACAAATGGGTGAAACATGTTTTCTGCATCAGTTAGAGCTAGTTTCGGGAACAGAAACCCAACTCAAACTGCCAAAGCAGATAGGCGGGCTCAGGCAAGGCTGGATCCAGGTGTTCAAATGATATCATCTCTTTTTCTCTCTCTTGGCCCTGCTCTCTACTGTGCTGTCTTCATCTTTGCCCAGACTGTCCATGTGGTTGACCCTGGCAATCCTGGCCTTATATCCTAGGAGACTAGACTGCCAGCAGAAAGAGAGCCTCACCTTCCCAGGACTGCCTTGCCCTGGCAGGCCTTGGGTCACAGGATGGCACCCACCAAGCCCTCTGGCCAGGAGGATGGCCAGGCCAGGATCACATGCTCGTCCCCAACAGAGGATGGGGGAACCACGTGACCTAGAGAACTGACGGGCAGGGCGGGATACTAGGCAGGTAAAAACAACAGCTCACTCCCCCCCCACACAATGTTCCCAGTCTCATGCCCCGGGGGCAGATCTGCAGGCTCCTTTTGGGGAATGTGAAGGGTAGACAGGGGGCCCTCTTCAGAGAACTCAGCCCCAAAGAGGAAAGCAACAAGTAAACACATCACCAGGAGCCACACTTCCGTCAGAGCCAGAGCAGATGGCCCACAGAAGGCGTCCGCGGAGGAGGCTGGCCCCTCGGCCCGGGGCGGTAGTCAGGGAGGGCTGTCCGGAAGAGGAGATGCCATGGCCTTGCCTCCCAGCCCTCCTCCCCCAGGAATACCTGCCCCCGCCCCGGGCAGCACCCCAGATCCAGAGAGAGAAGGCCTGACTTGGCCCTGATTCTGGAGGAGGGTTTCGGTGGACGCACGAGGGAAGGACGTCACACACAGCCCACAGTGCGTGCTCGGGGCAGTAACAACTGGAGTCAGAGGCCACACAAACATTCCAAAGCAGCTCTCTCTTCTTCCTCCCTCCCAAGAACAAGGGCAGGACAGTGACAGCAAGAACTGCCCCGGATTGGGCACGATGCAGGCCCCATGCAACGCTGGGACACGGCTGATGTCATCTCTATCTTACAGACAAGGACCCGAGGATCAGAGAAGGAGCATCACCCGCACAGTGCCGAACACTAAGACTGAGCTGGGACTGGACCCCAGGTCTGGGTGTTCGCAGAGCTGTGTCCCCAACACTTTGCTGCTTCCTTCCACTCTAGAGCAATGGTCCCCACACTCGGATGCCTGGCACCTCTGCCTGGAGCTGCTGAAAATCCCATCTTCCTGGGCCCCTCCTCAGACCCTCTGCAGCAGGGTCTCGGGCCCGGGGAATCTGCAGTAACCACGCTCCCGGAGATTCCAACACAGCCAGACCTACAGGCACCTGGGAACACCATTTGGTTTCCAGAAGATCAGCCCAGAAATCCCACCAAAGGGGTGAGGATTCAGGTGCAGATAATTCCCATTCCTCAGAAGCCCAAGAGTCCCACTGGGGAAGGGACCCCGGAGGTGAGGGACAAGTGCCACCCTTGTCCTTCCCTGCCCCTCCTCGTGGCCCCACATACCCTAAGTTTTTAACTAAGATATTCCAGTCCTTCCCCCTGTTCAAACACAAATGTACAGTCCCCACCAGGACTGGGGCAGGGGGCGGGGGGTCCTCCTGCCAACACTTTCTGTGTGTTCCAATCTCTTCATGGAAGAAGAGGCCCCCAAGCCTCTAGAGAGATTTTCCCCTGCCTTCTGAATTGCATTTGTGAAGGGGTAATTGATTTGCTTCCCCTTTCTTTATTAATCAAAGACTAACCACAGCCAGCCAGGCCTCTGATCTAAGGAGTGGGGCCACACCGAGAGGGTGCCATCCTTACCCAGAGCACAGACACCCACCACTTCTGATGGGGCATGGAGCCTTCATTCCTGCTGAGCTTCCTTAAGTGTCCAGAACACTCCCCCGAAGCTGAAGGGCCCAGCACACCAGGTAGGAAGCTGGGGTTACTGGCAGGGAGGACAGATGAGTTGGCCAAGAACAATTTGCCAAGGTTACCGTGGAAGCAAAGCCCAGGTGCTGTCAGCCTTGAGACCTGGGCTTCCTGCTTTTCTCTTAGATGTGACCAGAGCCTGAGAGCATGTCCCCTGGAGTCTCTTGGCTGCGGTACCAGAGCAGTGAAAACAAGGCCAGCAACCCAGTTAGAGCTCGATTTCAATAACAGAGCTGCCAACAGGGCTGCCCCTACCCCAGGCAACTCATGGGGCCTGAGGACCTCCTGCTTCTGCCACATCTGGGATTGCGGGGGGTGGGGGCGGGGGTGGGGGTGGGGGTTGGAAATGACCCGTCCTGATTTCCCACGGCTGGCTCCTGAGAGCTGAAGAGACTGAGGAAGAAAAGGCTTTTCTTGGATCCCACACGGAGGCTCACTCGGCAGAAATTTGCCAAGAGCCTCAGTTTCCCCTCTAAGTAACAAGGATGCCAAACCTTCCCTCATTCCCCATCTCCCTGCCTGGCTCCTGGGACAGCGCAGGACAGCATGGGGCCTACTCTTGCTGCAACCCTGCCCTGGGATGCCCCCTGCCCCTAGGGACAAGCCAGTATCCAGAAATAGGAGGGGGTGGGGGGCCGAGTCCAGGCCCTGCCACTGAGCCCCAGTCAAGCTTGCGGTAGCCATCCTGCCCAAGAAAGTCACACATTCGAGATCAAACAGACACTCCTCTCCACAGTTCCAGCTCCTTTAGATACCCACACGTGCCTCACCACCTCTCACACTGGCCCCTTCCCCACTGTTCTCTGCCTTCCAGACCCCCCTCTCGTGCTTCTCCAAAAGCCCCAAGTCCCCTCCGACCCCAGGGCCTTCCCCCATGCTGTTCCCTCTGTCTGGAACTCCTTCCTGCTCCTGATCTGCCCAGCTCCTCTGACAGCCTTGCCCAGGTATGGACCCCTGTGCCGCCCCCCGCCCCGACTCTGTTAGAGACACCCACCCTGACCGTTAGCACTGTGTACCCACAGGGCCAGACACACAGCTGACAGTAAGTGCTTGGCCAACGGAGAACGGAAAGGTGTCCGCAAGATCACGGGTTTTAAAGCAGGGCCGGGAGCGGGGGGAGGTGGAGGGGAGAAGGTGGTGGGGCGGGGGATCCGACGCCGCCGGGGGCTGACGGTACTAAGTGGAGAGTGGGTGAGTCAAGGCTGGGGCTGGCGCCCGGCCCCGCCCCTTAAAGGGCCCTGGAGACGCGACGGAGCCGTCCCAGGGTCCCTGGGGTCGTGAGGTTTAATCCAAAGGGCCCTCCACGCACCAGGACCCCACACAGGAGGGGGACCTGCGCTCCTCGCCAACAGCGCACCCGCTGCTACGCGCACGTCCGCGTCCGCGGTGGCGCGCCCCTGGCCGAGGGCCTGGACTACAACTCCCATGATGCTGCGCTCCGCGGCAGGCCCGGGCGGAGCGATCCCCGAAGGCACCGCCCCTCGCGGCCTTCTGGGAGCTGTAGTTCCCCCTGGAGGGGCGCGGCCGGGGGACCGGGGCGACTAGGCTTTCTCTCCCGGAGGGAAATGCGGAGGCTATGCGGCCCGCGAGGAGGGAGAGGCTGAGGGCACTGGCTGCCTGCTGGCCCGGCTGGGGCTCCCTTCACTCCAGGAGCTGTCTCTCCCAGCATTGTTTCATAACAATAACAGCGACTCAGTTTCATGAGCGCCTACTATGTGCTGGGCCCAGTGCTAATCTCTTGGAGGACGGATGAAGACAGACATGGTCCCCGTCTTTGCCGGCGCACAGTCCAGGCAGGGAGACAGACGCGGGACATTTAATTGCACAAATACTTAATTACTTGTGCTGGGTCCAGAGGAGTACAGCATGAGGCTGTAATAGCAGGAGCGGCAGGGAGGGTGGTGGTTACTATTTTCCCAGCCAAAGACGGATGCAAAGAGAAGACAATGGACTGGAATCTTTGAAATTCAAAGGGTGAATTTGATGGGTAGGGTGAGAAAATCCAGACCCATCCCTGCCAACTTCTTCATTATCCCCAAGAAGAAATTGTCCCAGAGAGATGAGGGGACTTGCCTTCACACACATGCCTCTCACCCAGCCGTGGGTGAGAGGAAGAGTTCCAGATGCAAAGACATCCAATGCCCAGAGTCCTCCCTCAATGTGGCAGAGCCCAGCCCTTACCCTGGCGAAGGTCTTTACCTCCCTGAGCCTGTTTCCCCATCAGTGAACCTCATCGGGTAATTCTAGCAGAAAAACCAAAGATGATGGATATGCAACCAGCATTTTACAAGCAGGAGAGGTGCCAGGGTGAGTCACTTTCCGTTCTGTGCCCCAATGCGATGCCGTGGGACAGCCAGGAGCCATCTGTGGACCGCTGCCGGGTGCCAGCCGGGGGACAGGCTGCCAGGGCTGGAGGTTCGCAAAGGAGAGAGACCCTAGGGGCTGGAAGCCCTTCTCTGAGGAGTTGGAGTTTAATCTGAGCCCTGAGGATGAGGACAACCCAGTCAAGTCTCTGAGGCAAGCATGGAGTATGTCTCCCCCGGTGACACGTTGCAGGTGCTTAGGTTAAACAGCAGAGCTTCAGTGCAAATCTGACCATGTCACCCCTCCTGTGAAGTCGTCCATGGCTCCCAGCAGCCATCCAGATGACATCCACAGCCCTTAGCCTGACCCTTGCCCACTCCTTGGCCTTCTGTTTCAGAATTCACCAAGCCCTTCCCCCCAAGGGGCCTTGGCAGGCCTTTGGCCAAAGCTAAAGATTGGCAACCCAAAAGGCATTTTAATGCCTTCTCCCTTTCTTCCCTCCACTATAGAGACAAGCAAAATTTAAAAACTCCATTTTCTCAGCCTCTCTTGAAGTTCAAGGTAGCCATGTATCCTGGTTCCAGCCAATGAGATAGAACAGAAGCCCGTAGGGAGTGATCCCCTTTTTGAATAAAGAGATGGAGTCTGGCAGGCAAAGTCCTTTTCATTCTTTGCTCTTTGGCCTCTTGCTCTTTCCCTTCTTTCTGCCTGGAACACAGACACAAGGCAAGGAGGTTTAGCAGCCATGTTATTGTTATGAGGTAACAATGTGAGACTTCCACACTGAGGTTAGTGAAAAGGAAGACGGAAAGAGCCAGGGTGCCTGGTGGCATCTGTAAGTCACTGCACACATCCCTTAGGGCTCACCTCGGGCTAACTGCTGTCTAAGTCAAAATCCCTTGTCTGTTTAGGCTGCTGTAGTAGAATTTATCTGCAATGAACATGATGCTGATGATACACAGCATTGCCTGAGTAACCCCTGCTTTGCGCCTATCTTATTAGTCTCCTTGAAGCTAATTGTACTCCAGTCTGTATGCTGGCCTCTTTTGATTCTTTGACCAGGCTGAACTCATTCCTGCCTCAGGATCTTTGCACTGCCCCCATCTACTCGAGGCTGGCTCCTTCCATCTTTGAGGGCTCAACTGAAGTGCCACCTTCAAAAGGCCCTCCCTGCTCTGCAGCCAATTAAGCCGACTGTGCTCTTTGTCCATGGGGGCCCAGTGTGCCATGGCTGCAAACAGTAGCCTCCTTGGTAGTGTATGCAGCCTGTTGATTGTATGGGTTGCCCTAAGGGACCTTGGAGACAGCTCTTTCCAGTGGACACTGAGGTCTGACCTCATGCTATCTCCAATCTAGGCTGCAGACAGGTAT
>NC_138382.1:74427739-74471869 GCF_054177405.1 Leptonychotes weddellii | reverse complement strand
TTTTTTTTTAAAGATTTTATTTATTTATTTGAGAGAGAGAGAATGAGAGACAGAGAGCATGAGAGGGAGGAGGGTCAGAGGGAGAAGCAGACTCCCTGCCGAGCAGGGAGCCCGATGCGGGACTCGATCCCGGGACTCCAGGATCATGACCTGAGCCGAAGGCAGTCGCTTAACCAACTGAGCCACCCAGGCGCCCCAGGTAGTTCTGTTTCATGCTGTGGCTCAGTTGAACTTGGTCCCAGGCTGTGGGTTGGGTCCAAGTCTGTTTCATCTGTCCATTGTTCTTTTTGGATGAGAAGCTAAATGGGACATATTTCGTCATAAGGTATCACAAAGATGCAAGATGGACGGCAAAGACATGCAGTATCTCCTGAGGTCTCTGCTTAAGCATGCAGTCTCTGCTCCCCACAGCCCATCGGCCAAAGCAGGTCATACGGCCAAGGCCAAAGTCAGTGGAGCAGGGAAATATGTTCTGCCTCAAGGAGAAAGGGATTGAATAATTGCTGAACAATAACTCAATCTATCCTACTTTCTTAGCCTCAGTTTTCTTATCTATAAAATGAGATTGATGAAAATTCCTACCTCATAGGGACAAAAGTCCTGAGCTCTGTTCTAAGCTAACCATACCTGAACCCTGCACTGGTTGGCACTGGACTTGGGTTATGTCCCACTGCTGCCCAGTGGGGGGATGGGGCTGCGAATCCTGAAGATGGGATTGGAGCCAAGGCCACCCAAACCACAGGGTTGTTCCTTGATGGAGCAGAGGTGGAACCTGAATTGGGAAGTTCACCACAGAGCCCACTACCAGGGCCACACATGTTCTTGTTAACCATCAAATCTCGTTACTGCACTTCCCAAATTGTTTGAGTCTCACCAACACGCTCACTGCAGGGATCCCCTCCCATTATCAGGCCCCTTCTGGTGCTCCATGCAAGACTAGCAGCACTAATTCTCCCAGCTGCCCTTTTGGCTTCAACGGTCTCTGAGTCCCTCTGGCCTGAGACTAGCCTGGTGGGCGTCCTCGTCCAGAACCCTGGAGAGGGAGAGACTCATACAGACTCTCTTCACGATTGGGTCTCGGGATGATTCCCCCGTCAGTCCAGCCTCATCCTCAAAATCATGAGGAAGCCAAAGGCAGGAGAATAGAGTCGTGAAACATTTGGATTCTGGGAAGAAAAAACTCGGGTACAAACCCTACCTTGCCACTATCTGACTAAATTTAAGCCAAGCAGGTAAGCTCTGTGCAGCTCAGCTCCCTCATCTGGGAAATAGGGCTCATGACTACATCACATGGGCGTCTGCATGGGATGATGGAAGGATGATTCAGAACACGGGCTCTGGAATGGGACGGCATGGTGTTGGAACTCCAGTTCTTCTGGTGAGGAATTCTAGAAAAGCTTTAGTCTTTTTGTCCGTAAAAGGGGGACGATACAACAAGCTGCCTGATGGGGTGCATGAGATCCCATGTTGTTGTCAACCACTGAGTGCAGTGCCTAGTCCATATTCAGTTCTCAACAAAAATGGTTCCCCTCCCTCCTCGTGACCCCCAAAATATCAAACTATCTGCCTTAATCAACATGGGACAGAACTAGTCACTAAATGTGGAATGATGGGATATATCATATGATGTGCTTTATGTTAACTAGTCCAGTGAGTAAAATATCCAGATTTCAGAAGTGTAAGGTACAGGGTAGAGAGTGTCTTAGAAAAGATTAATTCAGTGTTTGATATTACAGGTGAGAAATCAACTTGTGGTTTCATGGAATAATGTTGTCTGATTTCATTACCTTGGGGTAGCCTTGTCTCCCTGAGAATATGCATACCATTGGGGAACACACCGTCCTTTCCCCTTCTCTTATGTCCTGTAAAGAGTTTAGCACATAGTAGATACTCAACAAATATCTGTTGAAAGAGTGAATCAATCTATCCCTCCATTAATCACAGAACCAATGAATGAATCAGTTCTTGATTTAAGAACTCTGTTCACCACTAGGGGAAGGATCAGACGGGTTAAAACTTTTTTCTTTTCAAGAGGGACTTCCCTGCTACACTGATACTTAAATATTTTTTTGTACATAGCTGATACATGTGAAGCTAAAACACTTGTTCATCAGGATTGTTTCACACAGGCAATGTTTGTTCATTGAACAAACACTAACTGGACATGTTATTTGCTGGACACTAAGCCGCCAAGCACAGAAACTTATGTCCCTGCCCTCAGTTTAGTCTAGAGGAGGAGACAGACACACATGTAAAAATAAATAAATAAATAAATAAACATTTGCTTGGTAGCTGTGGGATGCGTGATCCATGAATTGGTCAAAGCTCCCCTTTCTCTTTCATCAAGGACTTCGTGTCAGTGACAAAGCTGTGCATTCCCTGAACCTGTCAATTTGCCGGTTGAGCGCACCTGAGGACTACATTTCCCAGCCTCCCTTGCAGCTAGGTGGTGTCACGTGACTCCATTCTGGCCAATGGGAGGGAGGAATGACGATTCAGGCTTTGCTATAAAACATCGTGCGGCGTCCTCCTACACAGCCAGCAAAAAAAAAAAAAAAAAAACTTGCCTGGTGGAACCACGTAATGGGAGGAGCCTGGAGGCTGGAGGAAAGCTGTGTGACCCACACTGGATTGCAACGTGAGAAAGAAAGAAACTTGTATTGGGTCTACCCTCTAAGATTTCGGGAATGACTTCTTCCTGTAGCGGAGCATAGCCCAACCCCGAACACTGAAAACCAGTAAAATCAAGCTGAAAATATGAACCAAAACAGCATGGAAGTTTCACGGGTCCACACGGATGATCACAAGCCACAGCTCTCAAAGTCCTGGCGGCCACCTTCTTCTTCCTGCCAGGTGCCTCCCCAGGTGTTGGGTTAAAAGAGCCGACCCTGGAGGCAAAACAGGCTAGATTCCAGTCGCTTAACCTCTCTGTGCCCCAGCCTCCTCATCTCTAAAATGGGCATGGTACTAAAAGTACCTCAGTCATAGATTCTATCATGAGGATTCGACAAGAAGATGCGTGTAAAGAACTTAGTGGCTAGTACACAGTAAGTGCTCAATAACTAGGCTAAGAAGAGCCAATGGGAGCCACCACCAAGGACACAAAGCAGAGACCCACTTTGCTGCACCCGCTGGGGTCAGTCTTGGAGAAAGGCTCTGCCCCCAGCACAGACCACAAGGCTCCACTCTCCTACCTGGGAGCCTCTCCCCTTCCTGTCCCTCTCAGCCAAATTAATCCAGCTCCTTTGAGGTTACAAGCAGGACTCCTGCTCACATTTCCACCCCACCTGAAGCCAGAGCTCTGTGTGTGTGTGTGTGTGTGTGTGTGTGTGTGTGTGTATGTCAGAGGGGGTGGGGGAAGGCAGGTGGAGGCGAGGAAAGAGCTGGGTTTTAGCAGACCAGATGTGCATCCTGCCCCTTACTCCTCCACTCATTAGGAGGACCCTGCTCAGAAACTTCTTGTCCCTGTGCCTTGGTGTCCTCAATTGTATGACAAAGGTGATGATAGCACCTGGGTCCCCAAGGAGCTGGATGGGTTCACTGACGACGTGGATGTCGGGGGTCCTGCGGGGTGCCCTTTCACCAGCACAGGTCCAGAACTGAAATTCTATTTACCCCCTTGTTTTAAAAAATTAAGAAAATAAAAAGGAGCTCGGGAGATGAATTGAGGACAGATGATCGGTGCTCACTGGGCTGTCTCTCCCTCCCACACTCTTCACACTCACACACTCACACACACACTTGAAAAATGATTTTTTTTTTTTTGAGAAATGCTCTCAAAACAAAAACAAAAACTCTGCTTTGTTCCATGTAAGCAGCATTAAAAATTCACCATTTGTGGGGAGCGAGAGGGACAGGAGTGCAGCCTGAGCTCGGCACAGATTGCTGGAGAGTTTGGACCAGTGATGCAGGGACTTGGGCTCTGGGGAGACCACCAGAGAGAGGGTTGGGATCTTGGGGACCGTCTGCCCAGGGGGCCTGTGAGGCTGGTCACTTTCCCCTCCCTCTAGTCCCTATCACAAAGCCCTGTTTACTTCCTTTATCACCCTCATTGCAATCTTGTTTATCTATCTGCTTGTGTATTTCTTGTTTGCTTCCCATCTGGTCTGGAATGTAAGTGAGGTCCATGACAGCGGGGACTGCCGGGGTTCTAGGAGCTGATGCAGAGCCTGGCACACAGTAAGCACCTAATATTTGTGAAAGAACAGAAGAGTAAGTCCATAAATGAGCAAATGGAGGAATGGACAAGAGAGCAAGGGTGAGGCACAGTGGGTCAAGATGGATGAAGACAGCCTTTCCCAAGCTTGGACCAGGGCAGTACCCACACAGCACCCTGGGAATGTGTGGCCCCGGAACAATTCTCTGGGCCTCAGTTTCCTCAACTGTAAAATGGGGACGATAGTAATCCCTACCTCATTTGATTGTTCAGAGGATTAATGAAAAAAAAAATCCATGTTAAACATAATTCTGTGTCTGGCACAACGATCTGTAGTTTAATTCACCGAGTGGTGAGGTGGAGGAGGCAGGCAGCCCACACGCTAGCTCCCACCACTCACATGAAAAAGAATTCGAAGATTCAGTTCCTGAGATCCAAGGAGCTCCTCACTCCTTAGAAACTCCCAGCTGAGCCTGGTGAGGGGACAAAGGTCTGTACTAAGTGAGTTATAAAAACAACTCCTAGCCAGGAACCGCTGAGCTGCCCCCGCACCCACACACCCACACACCCGCCCAGGACCGGTCCAGGATTAACTCTGGCCTGCCCAGCATGCTCAGCTTCTGGCAGGATTTTGAGAAAAGAGAAAAGAGGGAAGGGGGAAGTCTCCCGTTTCAATTCAATACTAATCCCTTCCACTCTTCAAAGCACTTTGGAGTCACTTGCTGCTCACAGGACCTCCTGGAGGAAGGTGACAAGAGAGGAGACTGAGCCCCAAGAGAAGTGATACAGGCCAGTCTGGAGCTAGCACCCATGTCTCCTGAGCCCCCAGCCCCCACTCTGCCAGTGAGTCCACCCCAGATGTCCAAAGCCCTGAACGCACACACTCCATCCTCATCCCAAGAGCAGCTACCCAGCAGGTCTGCCATAAAGGCTCCCAGCTGAGCCCTTGGCAGACATCACTAATCAATTGGGGCACATGCCAAATCCCTTCCGACCCAGAGCTCCAGGCAGACACTACCAATCAATTGGAATTGGCCTGGGAGATTAAGAGGATCCTCAGCTCCGCTCCAGGCTGTGCGAGCTGCCTGGTGTTTTCCCCAGGGCTCAGCACAGCGCCTGCACGTTGGCCAGCATTTAGTCCATGGTTACTGAGTGAGTGAACGGATGAATGAATGAATGAACAAATAGACATCCAGCCCATCCCAGGTGCTTGGGCAGAGACCCTAGTTGAGAGATCACATCTGCCCTCTCTACACATTCCATCAATAAGTATAGGATTTGCTGGAAAGGCCAGTAAATCCAAAAGGAATAGCGGGGTCTCCACTCCTCTCCTGCTACTCTGCTCATAGTACTCCCACTTCCCCAGAGCCCTGGGATTGGAGTCCTTTCTTTCTGGTATGTGACCCCAGGCAAGTCATCCAAGTTCTCTGTGCCTCAGTGGCTCCATCCATAAAATGGGGATTATACCCAAACCTGCCTCAAAGGCTGGTGTGGGCACTCAAGGATATCACCATGAAAAGCACTGGGCCCAGTGCCTGGCACAAAGCAAGAGCTCTGAAAAGCCAAGTTTCCATTCATCTTTCTCATCACACTTAAGGACCTCGAACCCAGGGACTGCCACGTCTTTCTGCGCACCGAGCCTGATGCCCAGGACCATGCCGGGCAAACACTGACATCGGTGGGTTATTAGCATTCACCAGGAATAGTGACAGGGTACTGGTTCTGTGGGGCAGGAGGTGGGGGCTGTCTGGGCTCCAGGACCTAGCCGAGCTCCCCAGTACCCACCAACCACAGAACAGCTTTCCTGGGACGAGTACAGGGCTCCCACCTCCAAGTGCCACTAGCCCCTGGGCCTCGGAGAGGACTCAACAGTGATCCCTGAGGTCAGCAGCGCCCCACTGCCTTCTCTGCCACTGCTTGCAGTCCCCAGTCTCAATCCCCATGGAGCAACACTCCAAGTCTCAGAGACAGTGAACTGTGGCAGCCAGGCACTGGGCCAGGACGTGGGACAGCTGGGTTCGAGTCCCAGCTCCAGGCCAACACTCTCAGTGCATCCCTCCTCTGGGTCCAGTTTACCCATGTGGGAATTAGAAGTGGGGGTAGCCTGGTCTCTAGGGCCCTTCTAACCCTAACGGTATCTTCTGCATACTTAGGTTCATTGACTGATTTAGTCCACAAGCATTTATTGAGAGCCTACTGTGTACCAGGCCCTGTGCTAGGCCCTGAGCTGTTCTCTGCTGGAAGGCCCCTCCCCATCCTTGGCCCCCAAGGCTCAGCTTTCCGCAGGAAGCCCTCCCACACCAGCTTTGGGGCCCTCCCTTGCCCTCCTGCAGCCCCGTCCCTCTTCCTATCACAGACTTATCACGCTGTTTATCTTGTCTGCTTCCCTCTGAATCGTGGCCTCCTGAGGACAGGATCACATCTTATCCCCTGACGCATTTGCAGGGATTCCAGAGGACAGTCCTGGAAATAACTCTTGGGCAAATGAACAATGAATGCATGAATTCTAAATCTCACCCCAACACAACACTTTTAATTAAGCTTCTTGCCTTTGCATCCCTTTTCCCTAAGCCAATCGCTAGGAACCCACCAGGCAGATCCCACTGCTGAGCAGGAACCTTCCTAGCCGTGCCTCCCTCCTGCCATCTGGGTAACCAGAAAGAGCTCACAAGGCACACATAGCACTTTCAAGGTGTTAACTGCTCCGACATGGGGCTGACGCCGCTGGGGGTTTGACAGGAGCCCAGGTCCCCATGGGTTCTGTGCCCTGCTCCACGCTGTCCCAGCAGACACTCGGTAAATATTTAGGCATTAATTAACTTCCTCCAGGGAGCGGTGACTCAGTGCCAGATATAATCTCCCAGCTCTGGGGGGGAAAGGTGAGTGCCCAAACCTTCCTCAGGTGCCCAGACAAATAAGGCCAGCTCTCCACCCTAAGAAGCCTTGTCTCACTTGGACCTTCCCTCCTGCACGGGGTTTAGGTCTGGGGTCCCTTCCTCTGCACATAGATGCGCATGGATGCTCACACACACAGCTCCACACTCACCGCCCTAAGCAGTCTCCGGTACTCTGCTTTGAGCCATTGTGCATCCGGACAGAAGCCTTGTGTGTGACCCATCCATTCTACAAACATTTGTGAATCCCTACTGTGTGCCCCCCAGCTTTACTGCTCCCCGGGGGCGCCAAATAGCTCAGCTGTTCCATTGCCTCCTTCAGCAACTGTTTTGTTACAACAGCTGTGGCAACTCCCCTGTCCCAGGCCACCCCAAAAAAGATCAAGGGTTTTTATGAAGCTGGACAACTGCTTTGCTCTCCCCACTGGCCCATCTTGATTCTTGAGAAGGAGAGGAAACCAAGTAAGTGTGGGCCCCGGACAAGAGGGCCCAAAGAACGGGGTCACACAAATGGACTGACCACTTCTTAGCTGATCCCCAGGAGTGAAAGAGCCTTAGCAGAGCTCAAACTTGCCTTGGGGCAGGGGTGAGTGGGGGACTGGGAAGTGCCAAGGGGAGCTGCCCAAGTGAGGGGCCTAGCCCTTGACCCCCTCCTGAGGTTAGAGAACCTACCTCCATTCCTATACTGATTCCCCATCTGGGCCCCCAGAGGCGTATTTTGGGGTGCAGCTCAGAGACTGGCTGTGCATGATGAGCTGAGGCTGAGACAGATACTTGCTTCTTTGTGATACCTGCAGATGCTGGTCCCAGAGCAGTCGGCATGAAAGTGGCGGGCATTGATTACATCAAGGTCACGTTCACAGTGTGTGCACTGAGGCCTGGGAACTGGACTCAGATCTACCAAGGGCAGAAGTAAGCAGCTTAACTCAAAGAAGTTAGAGTAAGTCCAGGCCTACAAACAGTCCTGGGTTCAAATCCTGCCTCTACCCCTTCTTGGCTGTGTGACGGGACCTTGAGCAAGAACCATACACTTAGTTTCCTCCAGTAAATTCTGGGCAAGGACAGAAGGAAGGCCTGAGATCAGCATTAATAATCCATTCTTGGACTCTTGCAACAGGCCAGACACTGTGGATCCCAGACTTGACTGTTGCATATGGAGTCCTCACGGCCAGAAAACCAGATAGGACCTCCCGCCTGTCCCTCCACCTGCCAGTGATGTCTCAAAGGTGAACTCCAAAAGTAAATAAATGAAACTTTTGTGTGTCTTGAAGACAGGCCCTAAGGAAGTAAGGGGCAATGGATTTTTTATTCCTACACACATTATCTCCTGGATAAATTCCACTCTTGTGTGTCCCTATCACCAGACCACCTCTTCCATAGAACGGAAGAAAGATGCCCTTTCTCTGAAGTCACCCTAAAATGTCCATCCTGGCATCTCTGGGTGGGGGTAGAGAGAGATGCTACCTGGTTGAAGGGCTTGGAGCAGCCTGAGACAGCATGGAGAGGACAGAGTGCCCAATCTGGAGCTGTGGGACCTCGGGCAAGTCCTGTCCGATGTCAGTGCCTGGTTCCCGCACCTGAAAAATGGGGTAAATGCTCCCTAACTTTGTTTTCACCCTTGATGCCTGGCCCTGAGTAGAGCTGAAAAGTGTTTGTGGAAACAAATCTCGAGAATTCTTGAGACCGAAGAGAGACCCAGAAACTGGAGGATGGACTGGCTGGGTCTCTTCGCTCCCACCCAGGAACAAAATAGGTGCTGAGGACAATGGACCCAAGGAAAAGAGGGCACTCAGAAGAAGTTTGCTCCTGGGACCTCCACCCCCACCCCAGCCCGCACAAAGCCTGCCTAGCTCCAGCAGTCTCTGTGAAGCCCAGTCCTCCTTCACAGGGCCAACGCAAGGACCTCTTTGTCAGGCAAACCTCCTGGACCCCCCACTCAGCAGCAGTCACCCCCCTTCACACCTCCCCATCCAGATGGAGAGCCCCCAGAGATAGCAATCCTATCCCTCTGTTCTCCGATCTCTCAGTCCCCAGCTGGGAGGAGGTGGCCCATGGATGGTTCGGGGCAAAAGGGAAACAGTGTTAACAAAATTTAAATTGGAGAGTTCCTGGGCCCTCGTTATTCGCCTCCCGTCTGGAGCTCACAGTCCTGGCACAAATCCTAGCTCTGCACCCTGGGAGCTGTACGATTCCACACGTCACCCCCCTCCTCGGAGACTCGGGTCCCTGCTCTGCAGGCAGTCACAGTGAGGGATGCAGGGTGTTTCTGGCAGGGGTCTGCCCCATACTAGGCACATAATAATAGTCCTCATTGTCATTATTATTAGTTAGGAAGGAAAGGAAAGGTTACAGAACCGGTGATAAGGACACTCGGTGTGGCTCAGAACGCCTTCGGACCTCAGCTGGTTTCGAGGCCATAGGCTCTCTAGGGCATGGCCTCTTGAGACCAAAATTCACCATGTTTTGGGTTTTCTCGTCAGACAAATGGGGGAGGACGGCGTTTCCCCGAGTATTTCCTAAGACCCCTTGGCCAAAACGTCAAGGGAGTCAGGCCCAATATTCTCTGCGGTTGAGGTACCTCCAAACCTTTCTCCCTTGAGGGTCCCCAAGGTCAGGCCGGCGGCCCCATTAGTGTCCTGCAGAGACCTGGGTCCCGCGGGTCACCCGCGGTCGGCAGGTGAAAAAGGAGGTGCCGCGTGGCGGGGAGTGGGGAGTTGCGCGCACCTGCCGCAGGTGAGCCCAGCCGTGCGGAAGGGGGAGGAGCCGTCGCCGCCGCACTCAGGTGAGCCGACCCCCGGCTCCCAGGAGCTAGGCCGAGGGCGGCTGCGGGCTCCAACGTGGCGGCTAAGAGGCGACCCAGGGTGCACGCAGCGGCCCCAGCGGCTCCGAGTCCCGCGCCGCACGGCAGCCCCAGGAGAACATTCGAGGCAGCGGCGGCGTTGGAGGCCCGGGGTCCGTTCGGTATTTGAATAGCACAAAGGAACCGCCTTGGTCTGATTGGCTGGCCGAGTGGCCCCGGGGCGGGCAGCGCCCGTCACTCGGGAAGCTCCGGGTACTCCTATTGGCTCATGAGGTGTGGGGCGGGGCCCGGACGCCCGGCTAAATAGCTGGGGCCGGGGCCGGCCGAGGCTCATTGCTTTGGCGCCGACTGGGGAGCACGAGCCCGCGGGTGGCGCGCAGCGCATGGTGGCGGCTCCTCTCGGAGCGCAGCCGACCCGCTGACCCGGGCTCCGTTTCCCCTGCCCAGCGCGCCCCGGCGACCGGCTGGAGGCCGAAACAACAGCAGCCTTAACAGCAGCAGCGGCCGCGGCTGCTCCGCCGCCACCGTCTCCGCGGGAGCATGGAGTGCGCCCTGGACGCCCAGAGCCTGATCAGCATCTCCCTGCGCAAGATCCACAGCTCCCGGACCCAGCGCGGCGGCATCAAGCTGCACAAGAACCTCCTGGTGTCCTACGTGCTCCGCAACGCGCGCCAGCTCTACCTGAGCGAGCGCTACGCCGAGCTCTACCGGCGCCAGCAGCAGCAGCAGCAGCAGCAGCCGCCCCACCACCAGCACCAGCACCTCGCGTACGCGGCGCCGGGCATGCCGGCCAGCGCGGCCGACTTCGGCCCGCTCCAACTTGGCGGCGGTGGGGACGCGGAGGCGCGCGAGCCGGCCGCCCGGCACCAGCTGCACCAGCTCCACCAGCTCCACCAGCTGCACCTCCAGCAGCAGCTGCACCAGCACCAGCACCCGGCGCCCAGGGGCTGCGCGGCGGCGGCCGGGGCGCCCGCGGGCGGCGCGGGGGCGCTCTCGGAGCTGCCCGGGTGCGCCGCGCTCCAGCCGCCGCACGGCGCGCCCCACCGCGGGCAGCCCTTGGAGCCGCTGCAGCCGGGTCCTGCGCCGCTGCCGCCGCCCGCGCCCGCCGCGCTCTGCCCGCGGGACCCTCGCGCCTCGGCCGCCTGCTCCGCGCCCTCCGCGCCCCCAGCGGCCGCCCCTCAGGCCGCTGCTGGCGCCTCCCCGCCCGCCTCCCCGGCCCCCGCCTCCTCCCCAGGCTTCTACCGGGGCGCGTACCCGGCCCCCTCGGACTTCGGCGTGCACTGCAGCAGCCAGACCACCGTCCTGGACCTGGACACTCACGTGGTGACCACGGTGGAGAACGGCTACTTGCACCAGGACTGCTGCGCCTCCGCCCACTGCCCCTGCTGTGGCCAGGGCGCCCCAGGACCCGGCCTGGCGTCCGCCGCCGGCTGCAAGCGCAAGTATTACCCTGGCCAGGAGGAGGACGAAGACGACGAGGAGGACGCGGGCGACCTGGGAGCCGAACCCCCCGGGGGCGCCCCGTTCGCCCCCTGCAAGCGCGCCCGCTTCGAGGACTTCTGCCCGGACTCGTCCCCGGACGCGTCCAACATCTCAAACTTGATCTCCATCTTTGGCTCGGGCTTCTCGGGGCTGGTGAGCCGACAGCCGGACTCCTCCGAGCAGCCGCCGCCGCTCAACGGGCAGCTGTGCGCCAAGCAGGCGCTCGCCAGCCTCGGCGCCTGGACTCGAGCCATTGTCGCCTTCTAGGGACCCCCGAGGGCACGGGGACCCGGGGCCCCGCGGGGCTGGGGCCAGACAAAGACTCGGCCAAGGGGCGAGAGGAGGGAGCGAACGGGCGCCTGGCCACCCGGGGCTGAGCTGGGAGCGAGCAGGGGGAGGCGGCTGATGTTTTATAAATTGTAAAATAAAAAAAAAAAAATCTAAGATCTTGGACTTTATTTTTGCAGAGAGAAAAAGCGCCTATTTAAGTATGCTTTGTGTTTCTCCTACTCTTTTTTTTTTTTTTTTTCTTTTTATTGTAGTGATTGCAGTGGTGTTTAGCGAGGAGACAGCCACGTGAGGGAGGGCTGCTGCCCGGAGGAGGTGCCGGGCAGCCGGGGGCGAGGCAGGGCGCCCGGGCTGCCGGGGCGCGCCGGGCACGCAGCGCAGGAGGGCGCGGGGCCCGGGACGCCGATTCCAATCAGTTGTCAGACCCAGGAAGCCCGGCGCTCGGTTCTCCCGAGTCCCTCCATGGCGTGAGGAATGGGTCTTGTGAAATCCTGAGCAAAAACAAAGGCAAACTCTCTATCTCCGAAAGGGACGTTTGGGTCACATTTCCTCTCTGGGGGCGGCCTCCAAAGTTCTCAAAATGAGAAGGCAAAAATGAAAACACTTCAACTTTTTTTTTTCTTTCTTTCCCGGGGTTGGGTGTCTTGAACCCCTCCTCTCCCCGCCCCTCTGGCTTCGCTCTCTTCCCCTCCTCCACCCGTCTCCTGGACTCAGGGGTGGCGCCCGACACCCCGACACTCCCGGACACCGTTTGGGGAAGGGGTGGGGGCGGGCACGGCGGACTACATTTCCCATCATGCCCAGCACTGCGGTCCTCACTGAACAAAAAAGGAAGTCGATTCCTTCACCTGGATCCCCGGCGGCCCCGAGGGAGGGAGGGGCCGGGACCGCCGACTGCGTTGGAGACTTTTCACTAAGTTCCCGGTCAGATGTGGTGTTTGTGTGTGTGCTTCTAAGTTGCACTGTCCTGGTTGAGGCTTCGGTTGCATTTCATGAAACCAGCATTGTTCGAGGCTGTGAGAACCCTGTCCTGTGTCTTCAGCTCGATAGATTTTGTTTAATTTAAAGCCTTTTGTTGTAAAAAGGTGGGGTTCCTCTGCAGCCCCTCTGGTTCTCTGCCATCAGCACCATGTGGACTCCAAAACAAGTTGCCAACCCTTCCTTTCTTGGCCCTTCTCCTTCATTCTTCTGTATTTTTGTGCATACTGAATTGTATATCACCGGGTGAAACTGTTCAGATGATTTGTTTAAATTTATAATCTTAATAAAAAGTCGATTATAGAGGATGGTGGTGTCTTGTTTTCGGATAGGCCTGGAGGTGGTGGGGAGAACAGGGGGAGGTAGGGAGAGACCCCTACCCCCATGCAAATCTCAGCTCTCCGGGGCCTGGGCGGGCTGAATCTGCCCACATCCGCAGGGCCGGGGGTGGGAGCGGGAT
Organism: Leptonychotes weddellii; assembly: GCF_054177405.1. Classification (NCBI taxonomy): domain Eukaryota; kingdom Metazoa; phylum Chordata; class Mammalia; order Carnivora; family Phocidae; genus Leptonychotes; species Leptonychotes weddellii. The sequence continues at coordinate 74,458,811 of NC_138382.1, read as the reverse complement.
TGGGAGTGGGGGAATGTTGGTTGCTGGGGATGCAGCTAGTGCTGTAGGCCGCCCGGCCGTCCTCCCCAGAGGGGCCTGCCCCCCACGGGAACGGCCACCCCCGGGGTCTCCAGCAGGAAGCCAAGCCTGCCTTCAGCACATTTCCTGCCCAGCCAGGGGCGCAGGGCCTGGTCGGCCTCAAGTCTGAGCTCTCTGCGGCCGGGGAAAGCAGCCGAGGGACGCCGGGGGGCTTCTGGGCCACCCACGCTCGCCGCCCCGCGCCTCCGCCCGCTCGTCCGCACGTCTCGGGCTGCAACTTGGGGAAGTTTTTTCCTTTTCCTTTTTTTTTTTTTTTTTTAAGTTGAGTTTGTTATCACTGCTCGGTGCCACTTGGTGGTGTGCTGGCGGCGTCTCCCTCCCTCCTCGCGCCCCTCCCCTCTCCCTCCCTCCTCCCTCCCGCCCGCCTCTCTTCCCTCCCCAGTGGATGGAGGCAGGAAGGCTCCAGGCGCGCTCTCCCCTCTGACCACCTACGGAATGACCTCAGAATGGGAGAATGTGCCAAGGCCCCGAGGAAGCTCGCGTTCTACCCACTGGAACCAAATTCACATCTGGAGCCGTGGCTCAAGCCCGCGGGCGCGCGGGGTGGTTCCAGCTTTGCAAATAGGGGATAGGGAAGAAAGCCTGAAGGGAAAAAAAAAAAAAGGCAAGAAAGAAAAGAAAAAAAAAAAAGGCAAAGTGGCAGCTTGCTCTGTTTGTTTGACAGTGTCTCTCGGTGGCCCTCTGTCTCTGACCGTCTCCCCAGTGTTCCCGCGCTCGCTTTCTCACCCCTGCGCTCCCCTTTCCGGCGCAAGCCACCCCGCAGGACGACTCGCGCCCCCCGCTCCGCCTTCATGCCTCCAGCAGCGACTGGAGGGGCCGCCGCCGAGAGGCCCCACCCCAGACTCTGAGAGGAGGACGCCTGCCAGTCCCAGGGGCCCGCTCGGCTCCGGGTCCCCGTGTCGTGCGAGGCTTAGTACGCGGGGACACTCCAGAGCGCGGGGGGCCGCGAAGGTCCGCGATGGGGGTGGGGAAGAGAAAGACTACGGAGGCGTGAGTTACGGGGAGGAACGGCACCTTCACCCGCCGCCCTCCCCCCCCCACAAGGGCTGTTTTCTCGGCCTCCCACGGGAAGAGTCTGGAGCTGCTGGGGAGGGGGAATAGTGTGTCTCCCCGCTCCCCATTTTTTCCCTGCAAGTACGAGGAATAGCTATTTAATGCACGGTTTTGCTTCAATCCACCAAGCCAGTTGCCAGAGCTCCCCCTAGCGCCACTTCCCGGGCGCTGCAGCGGCTGTGACTGGGAGTGGGCGAGGCACAGCCCGGGGCGGCGGGGCTGCGGCGGGGGGCCCGCTCTGTGCCCACCTGGGGCGCAGCGTCGCGTCGGATCCAGCCCGGGCTGGAGCGGGAGCCCGGGGCCACGTGCGTCCCCATTCCAGGCCTGCGTCGAGGAGGGGGCACGTGGTCTGTCGCCTTTGTTGGGAGCGCCGACCTGGGCACAGGAAGGGACCGGCCAAAGGGCTTGGGATCCCCCCATACGTCGCCCGGATGCCTACGGCAGAGGAGTGTGGGTGGTAAGCTGCTAAATAAGAGCTCTGAACCCAGCAGGACCCTGGGACCTGCGTTCCCCACCCTTTTGCCAGGCTAATGAGCTTCAGCAATGCCAGGAGACTCAGGCACATTGGGATCTAATTGGCGGAGGGATGGGAATGGAGGGCTCTGAGAGCATCCAAAAGGGAGGTACCCTTCCCCCTTCCCCCGTTATCTTTTCAGGGCCCAGACGTCCACGCAGAGGGTTAATGCCCTGACCATAATAATGCGCAGTGACCCAAAACACAACCCACTGGCCATCTACATCGCACGCTAAGACATTCCGTACAAAACAGGAACACAGGCACTTGCTGCTATGCTGCATATCACACGGGGGCCACACCCGGCCACACTGTCCCCAACACAAGACACTCTAAGCAGCATCTTCATTCCACTCAAACCCCTAGGGTATCGCACAGCACGCAGCACGCCCACCCAGAACATCCTGAGAGACTAATATTCCTGTGCATAGCACAAGGGAAAGGCTGGGGGGTGGGGGTGGTGGAGGATTCCTGGCCATGACAGTGCTCGGAAGGATGGAAGGGGGCAGGCACTCAGTCCATCCAGAAGTCCGTAGACCCTGATCCACAGACAAATCCCTCTTTCTCCAGTAAAAAGACCAAGCCAGACCCCACAAGAGCCCCCAGGCAGGAGTTGGGATGCTGGAGGTAGGGAGAAGAGAAGAGATTGGGGGACCCAGGGAGTGGTGGGGGGAGCTTCCAGAGGACAGCAGCTCTGGAAGCCAGAACTCACTCATCCCATCCCCCCAGATTAACCAGCACTATCACCACCACCACCACGCCTCACACACACACACACATACACACACACACATTTCCCCCAGCTCCTAGAACACCGCAGGTCCTGCTGCCCTTGATACATGGTGTAGGGTTGAGCCAGGCTCCAAGCTGTGCTCCCAGCAATGTGGGGCCCCTGGGATGACAGCCCAGATCCTCAGGGAGCTGCAGGCTGCCCTCCAGAGAAGCCAGGGGCTGGGGATGCCCTGGGTTCCCATGAGAGCCACTGTGCAGGGCGCTAAGATCTGAGTGCTTTTATCAAGTGATTGTGTGTGTGCACATGTGTGTGTGTCCATGGTGTTCCTCTGGTGCAGGGCATGCACACCAAGAGCTGTGTCTTTCTGCATCCCCACTCACTGGCCACATATATTTACAGAGCACCCACTTGGTGCCCAGCCTGTGCAGAGCACTGAGCTGACCATTGCAAAAGATACAGCAAATAAAAGAAGAGCAAATCCCTCTTTATGGACTCACTCGTTTGATTTTCTCTGAGACAGATACTATTAGCATCCTTGTTTTAGAAATGAGAAAACTTGCCCAAAGTCACACAGTTAAGAAGTGGCCAGTCGGGTGCCTGGGTGGCTCAGTTGGTTAAGCGACTGCCTTCGGCTCAGGTCATGATCCTGGAGTCCCGGGATCGAGTCCCGCATCGGGCTCCCTGCTCGGCGGGGAGTCTGCTTCTCCCTCTAACCCTACCCCCTCTTGCGCTCTCTCTCTCGCTCTCTCTCTCTCTCAAATAAATAAATAAAATCTTTAAAAAAAAAAAAAAAAAGAAGTGGCCAGTCTTCCTATTGGAGTGCAGAGTCTAGTGGGGAGGAATTTATAATATATTACACCGTGAGCCGGCAAAGGGCCCTGATGCGGTCTAAACAGTAACATTGATAAGTTCCAGCTGAGCCTCACCTAGCAGGTTGGGCGCACCCCCCTCCTACCGCTTCATTGCTTTATGCTCTGGGACCCTGGGCAGTGCATCGACGGACACACAGGACCCACCTGTGTGTCTGTGTCCCACCCCGCCCAGGGCAGGGACTGACCTAGTCCTGGTATTTTTCAGGACCCTTTAATGTAGGGGACAGCAACCTTACTGGAACCAGCTTGGGCAAAAGGTGGTTAGAGATGACCGCTCCCCTCCTGCAGACCCACTTCACACAGCTGTAGACGGCAGCTCCTGGCTTCGCATCTCGTAGCTTTGCCACCCAACAGGGATTGTCCTCTACTCTTATTCTTAACTGAGAAAATCTCAAGGAAGGATGCTGTCACATCCCAAGCCTGTGTCCTGTGCCAAACCTCTGGCTAGGGCTGGAGGGTGGTTGGAGACCCAGGGCACAGGCATGGCAGCTTCGGGGCATGGTGAGTAAGTGTAGCCAACACAGCTCTGGGGAAGGAAGGTTCTCCTTGCTCCTAGCCAGGATAACGAGGCTCCAGGGCCATCTGGCACCTCCCAGGTTTGCCACTCAGGCAAGGGGAGGGGAGGCTGCGGCCCCCAGGACAGGGGCGGGCTCCCAGCAGGCTCCACGGCAGGGATAGTGACAAGGGCCACTGGGCTGGAGCTCTTATGTGGCCCCAGAAGGCACTCCCAGATACAACAGCAAAGGCTTTGGGAGGGGGAACCCGGGGTGATGAAGGGTGCTGGCCAGTGGGATGGAGAGGGAGGGGCCGTGCCCAGGTTATCGTGCCCACCTTTGTACCCCCAGCTGGTGCGGTCTGGGGACATCTGGGGTCACATTATCTCTTCTCATGTGCAGGTCAAAAAAGGCTGACTAGGAGCTCTAAAATACTAGCGATTATTACTAGGTGGGGACTTTCCAGACGACCTTTGCTTGGTCATTCATACATTTCCATATTAACCAAATTTTCTGCAATGAGCATGCATCACTCTTCTATTTAGAAGAAAAAATGAACACTACATTTTTCTGTGACGTGACAGGCGCTGTAATCGATGTACAGCCTGTTTACAGAGCGGGGGAGGGGGTGCAGCTCTATTCAACCTGTCTGGGACAGGCTCAGCCCCTGAGAAACAGAATACACACCAAAAAGCCTCGATTCACCAGAATTCAGCCTCCTGCACTCTGTCTTTGTTAAAAGAAGCATGAGACAAAACGACAGCTCATCTCGAGGATGTTGTTGAGGAGGCATTCTAGAGGGAGTCTTGTTCATTCACACCTCTGACCCCTGGCCCAGCTCCGCCCAGTCCTACCCATCCATCATCACCGAATGATTTGCTCTGAGTTGCTAGATTACCTGGCCAGGAGGGGAGTAAGAGGCAAATGTGCTTGGGAGAGGTTTTCAGCAACTTAGGCTGAAACCAAAGAGCAAGTTGCAAAGCTCAACCCAAAGAGCACTGGATTAGGAGTCTGGACACAGAGTGGCGGGTTCTGGCTCAGCCAGAGGCCTACCTACCTTGACACCTGGGCTGAGTCATGTTCCTCGCAGGCCCACATTCCCTCACCTGTTGAGACAGAGCAAGATGAGAGAAGTCCCCAAAGTGGAAAAAGTAGCCATAGCTTCCAGCCTTCTGATGATCTGAGGCTTTATGTCCAATCACAGTAAGAAAAATGCGGGAGGTAATTATCAGATTCCGCATCTACCTGTAAGCATGGTCATCTGCCTATCGCACTCACTCATTCAAGAAATCCATGCACTCAGGGGCGCCTGGGGGGCACAGTCAGTTAAGCATCCAACTCTTGGTTTCGGCTCAGGTTCTGATCTCCGGGTGGTAAGAGCCCCGCATAGGGCTCCGCCTGGAGCCCTGCAATGGGCTCCGTGCCAGGTGTGGAGTCTGCTTAAAATTCTCTCTCCCTCTCCCTCTGCCCCTCCTGCTCATTTTTTTTCTCTCTCTCTAAAATAAATAAGTAAATCTTAAAAAAAAAAAAAAAAGAAAAGAAATCCATGCATTCCAGACATTCAAATATTTATCGAGTATCTCTAGGTGCCAGGCACTGTGCTGGGCACCGAAGATGCAGCCACGACCGAGACCGACAAGGGCCCTGCCCTCATGGAGCTTACATTCTAGCAGGGGAGACAGGCAATAAGCAAAGGAACAAATAAACATTAAGTTAAGTGTCACAGGAACTAGGACTAGGGAGAAGGGGGTGGTCGGATTTGGTGGTCACACAAGGCGACGATGTTTCAGCTGAGACCTGAACAGCTCAGCTCTATTCGTCAGGATAAGATAGGCTCTGCTGTCGCAACGAATTAATCCCCAAATCTCAGAGATTTAACACAACGGAGATCGAGTTCTTGACCACGCAACGTCCAGCTAAACTGACAACTCTCAGGGGCTACTGTCCTCTGAGAGGTGACTGGGTGATTCAGGAGTAGAGTCCCGCCATCGGGAAGTGACTCCCCTCACTTCTACTTGCAGCCCATGGGCTGGGAAGGAGAGGTGAAACACAGGTGGGGGGCGCTAGAATTCTCTACCATCAGCAGCTGGACAAACAACAGTGGAAGGAGGAGAGCTCTAGACAGAAGCAGCAGCAAGGGCAAAGACTAGACACGGGAGCTACTTTGGTGTGTTCGAGGACCGGAAACATGGCTGGCATGGCTGAGGCAGAGGGCAAGGGCGAGAGTGGCGAGAGTTGGGACCAGAAGGGAAGGCAGGGAGAGGAGGATGCGGTTATGACCCATGGAGGAACCTCGAGCCGTGTCTGGCACACAGCAGAGCACTCAAGAAATGGTAGCAATTACTGGTGTTCTAGGAACTTCCTTTCCCCAGGTCAGTGGGGGGAGGGTGTCTGGCGGGCAGAGGGAGGAGACGAACCAGTACAACCACGGTCTGGGCCAGCTGCCCCAACCAGTTTCCCTGCTCATGCTGGGCAGGCTGGGGCTCCAGGCCAATTGGAGCTCTGTCCCTCTCTGCCTGATGGCTTGGGCCCCATAGACACACCCATCCAAGGGACCCTCAGCAAAGGGGGACGGTGGGAGGGTCATCCCAGTGCTGCACGAGGGGATATGTGGCATCCCCTCCCTACAAGTTGTAATATCAGATGAGCAAAAGTGGACCAGCGCACATAAGGCAAGCAACAGAGGGCTCCCCGGGACCACCCCCACTGGGGGTGCCTGTCCAAAGCCCAGCCCCGTGGTTCCAAGCTCAGCCTCCATTGTCACCCAGACCTGAGTGCGAAGTGGACTCTGCCACTTTCTAGGTAACGACAGGCTCTTCACTTCCCTCTCCAGCCCTCCAGTCCCTTGTCTACAAAATGAGGATGCGCATGAGTACTCACCTGAGCGGCGAGCCTTCTGCAGCACCACACCGGGCATACAGTAGGTGCCCAATAAATGAGAGTTCTGATATTGTCACCAGTCAGCTCTGCCCAGTTAATAAATCTTCACTGCAGACTACAGGACCGTTTTTCTACCGACTCTCTCCTGTTGAACAAAATTGATGACCAAAAAAGTAAGAAGATGCACCTTCTTCCAGAGAGATCCAATGAAGATCTGTTTTACTCTGGGGCTGGGGAAGGAGGGCGGAGGAAGTGCCTATGAACGTTGTTGGATTTTTTTTTTTTCTTTTTTGGTCTTTCCATAATTGGCACTCATGTTTTCAAAAAGGTTAATCTCCAGGAAGGTGTCTGGGTATCTTTAGGGCTTGGTTATGCCTGGCAGTCAACATTTACTCAGTGTGTGTTTAACAGTTTCATTCCGGACATATGCTTGGAGATTGAATGGATGGATGGACGGATGGATGGCTGAGTGAATGGGCTGTTTGTCCATTCCAAGGAGTGGTTTAAAGGCGAAAGAGTGCAGTGCCTGGGTGGCTTAGTTGGTTAAGCGTCTGCCTTCGGCTCAGGTCAGGATCCCAGGGTCCTGGGATCAAGCCCCATGTCAGGGTCCCCGCTCAGCGGGAAGCCTGCTTCTCCCTCTGCCTCTGCTTGCCCGCCCCCTGCTTGTTCTCTCTCTCTTTCTCTCTCTGTCAAATAAATAAATAAAATCTTAAAAAAAAATAAAGGCAAAACCGTTGGTGAGAGATTACTTGCCTGCCTTCCCCAAGTCAGGCCCTTCCCACCTCCTTCCCCTTTAGTCTCTAACTCCTCCCCCTTCTTTCCTGAAGTTTCTTGAACATTCCCATGCACCCTTCCCACATTTATTCTGCCCCACCTCCGGCCCCCAGTTGCCCTCCAGGGCACTACACACACACACACACACACACACACACACACACACACACATACCCCAGGTGGAACTTGAGGTTCTCCTTCAACACCCACATCACCCAGCCTGGGAATGGTGGGAAGGCCGAGGAATAAAGCTTTCCTTTCTCCCGGGAAAGAACTGGGGGTCTGAGACACATAAACGACCTGGCTGAGAACAGAAGAGGTCCACGTGGGGAGGGCAGTTAGATCTCTGACCTGCAGACATCCCAACTGGATGGACAGTTATAAAACTGTTTTAAGTCAGGAAGGGAATCCAGATAGCCAGGTTGCCGGGCCTGGATCCTCCCCTCTGTGGGTCCTGCAGCATTCAGGCCTCTGCAACTCAACTACAGTGGGCTTGAGCAGAGAAGACATTAGCCAGCTCGGGAACTGGGAAGTCCATGGGGTTTAGCCGTGGGCACAGCTGGACCCAAAGGCTTACATGATGTCACCCAGGCTTGCTCGCTGTCTCTGGGTGCTTCCTATCTCTCCTTGGCCTCTCCCGAGGTTGGCTCTGAGGCGTGAGCAAGATGGCCACCGGCCAGGCCCAGCTTCACGGGCCTGTGACCAAGTGCAGTCACCCAGCGCCTCACGTTCAAAGGACCCCGTGCTTGGGGTTGAACGCTCTGCAGCTGCCGTCTTGAAATCCATAACCGCTTGTCTTTGAATCTGTGTTTTGTGAGTGAAATCTGATGGGACAATGGAGCATGCGCCGAGGACCTGGAGCTCCAAGCCATGTACTATTCTGCCTCTTGCCACCTCTCTGCCTCCCTGGGATGGGGTCTCAGCTCTCCCCCTACCCCTGGCACCCTGGCCCTGCCTAGCCTCCCCCTCCTCGTGACCACTAGCACCTTCCACCCTGGGCACAGGCACAGGGAGGGTTGGGGACAGGGTATCACAGGGCAAGCCAGCAGCCATCAGCCCTGGATGGGCAACACCACTGCCTGTCTGGCAGGCAGCCAGAGACCCTGTCTAGGCAGGGGCGAGCCTGTCACTTACCCCCATCCAGGGCCTGAGACCCCCGGATCACCTCTGCTGTAGGTTGAGGTGGGGGCCTGCAGGAAGGGAAGGCGCTTGGTCATCTCTTGCCAGGGCTAGAGACTGGCAGTTGGTGGGAGGGGTAATTCAGCAACTGTCAGGCCCAAGGGAGCAAGGGAGCATGCACTTGGGGTACCCATGGCAGGAGTGGAGCCTGCAGTATCCCCAAGCCCGAAAGCACCCCCTCGGCCAGCTCTGGGTGGCGGAGGACCCACTCTTCCTCCTCCTCCTCCTATAACCTTCCTGAGTGCTCTGTGTTTGTCTTTTCTGGCCCGCTCTAGGCACCCTCAAGGACAAGCCACACAATAAAAATTGTATAATTTGGGGGATTCTGCAAAGGAATGAAAGGCTCTGACATTTGCATTTAAAACTGGTATTGTGCAATATAGGGAGGCATGGTAAAATTCATGCTAATCATTTAAACATTTTTATTTTTCTTTACTTAGAATGACATTCAACAGCAAATAAAAAACACCATGACAAGTGGAGTGCGAGCCTGTAGAAGGAAGTACCAGCATTCTATGTACTCTTAATGGCACTTTTTCCTGCTTTTTGAGCAAGGGGCCCTGCATTTTCTTTTGGCACTGGGCCCCACAATGACGCAGCTGGTCCGGCCACTAGCATCCCCAGGACAACACTGTCCCAGCTTAGCAACCCCGGCAGAAGGGGCATCTATCCAATAGCTCCCAAAAGGAAGTACCAGGGATCGTACTCAAGGCCACAGCCTGGGTCACATGTTCATTCCTGAGCCAATCACAGCGGATGAGGAGGCAGGGGCGTGTCCTGATTGGCCAGGTCTGGGCGTGTGTCCATCCCTAAGAGTAGGGATTGGCCAGCCGGCCTCAGTCCTTACCAGTGGGTTCTCCGTGGGGAAGAGGGATTCTATTCCCAGAGAAGTGGGGGCTGCCTAGTCACCAACCGCCAATGTCCTTCCTCTACACACTCCTCATGCTTAGCTTAAAAAATAAAAAACAGGGGCACCTGGTTGGCTCAGTCACTGGTAGAGCATGCAGCTCTTGATCTTGGGGTTGTGAGTTAGAGCCCCACGTTGGGTGTAGACATTACTCAAATAAATAAATAAATAAATAAAATCTTAAAAAAAAAATAAAGAAAACAGCTGGGCAGAGCAATTTGGTTCCACTGTCCCAGCTCTTATCTCTCCAGTGTCCTTTGCTGGGTCCTTCTCCCCTTCCTTGAAATGCTGGGGAGGTCCTGGCTTCTGGTCTTTATTCCCTTCTCCTTCCCTGCCACCTTCTCCTGGACAAGCTCATGTAGTCCCATCAACCCCTTGACAACTCTGTCCCCAGCTGGGACCTCAATGCTGAATGTGGCTCAGGGGTCCCAACCCCACTTGACCTCTCCTCTTGGGGTCCCGGGCATATCAGAGCTTCCCTGTCTCAACCCAGACCCCTGAGAGCTCCCCCACGCCTGCTTCTCCCTCAGTCTTTCCCATCCAGTCAATGGCGCCACCCACCAGCAAGTTGCTCCGGCCCCAAACCCTAGAACATCTGGACTCCTTTTTCCCATAAACTCATGTCCAGTCCTGCCCTCAACCCCTGGCAGCTCTCCTTCAGAAGAGATTCCCACCTGCCTTCTCCCTCTCCTCCCAGGCCCCTGGTGCCTGGATGACTGCCTGTGCTAACCCGCTCGCTGCTCCTCACCTCCTCCCTCTCATTGCCCTCCAACTGTCCCGCTTCCATTTGAAAACCTTTAAGTCAGATCACAGGATCACGGCACCACCCAACTCAAAACTTGCCAGGAGTGAAATCATTGAAAACCGGTTGGGGAGGGGCAGAGGTCATTGGGCACCGCCGCCCCAGCCCAGCAGCCCTTGCGCTGAGCCCCCCCACTTTCCGTGAGTTGGGGTGCTCCCACATCCTGCAGCATGTCCTTCTCTCAGCCTTCTCCTGGCTAACTCTCTCTCCCTCGGGTCTCTGCCCCAGTGCCACCCTGACTACCCATCTACATTTGTCCCCCTCTACCACCCTCGTTCTTCTCGGAGCCCTTGTGGCTGGCTGACGGCTCACTGTCTGTTCCTTTGCACACTCATCTGTCTCCTCACTGGAATGTAAATTCCACCAGCCAGGGAGTTCACCGGCTCACTGCATCTGGAAAGAACGGTGCCTGGCACATAGTAGGTGCTCAATAAACTGCTGTTGGTAGAATGCCCCCCCCCCACTCCCGGTGGGGTCAGGCAGGCATGGGGAAGGTGGCTATGAATGAGCTCTGGCCCCCATCAGTGCAACAGAGGAGGCCCCCCGGGGAGGCCTGGAGGCAGAGAGGAGGCCAGCAAGGGGGGGCCTGACTGTTTCCAGGGGGGCGGGGAGTTTCAGTGCAGGATGGACACTTGCCCTGCTATGTCGGAGGCGGGGGGGGCATCTCTGCATCACCAAAAGCAGGGCAGCAGCTCCTGCTCGGTGTCTCTCCTTCCTGCTCCGCCTCTCTGCCCTTGGGGGCAGGGGGTCTCCATTAAACCCAGCCTACCCAAGGCCAAGTCCACGTGGTCTGCCTCGATGGTGCTGCCTGAGCTTGGCAGTGAACCACAGAACCACAAAACCTGGGAGCCTGGGACACTGGGAAGTCATCCTGCCAGGCTGGCTCTCCGTGGGGCCCCGGAGCTCCCGCCCTGGAGCTGGGGGAGGGACGACCTGCACCCGGGGCTCCATCCAGCACCTGTTGTCCAGGGTCCTAGGATGACTCCAGGGAGTTCATTCATTCATTCATTCACTCAGCTATTGGGCACCTGCCCGCTGTGGGGCAGTCACTGTTCCAGGCACTGGAGATTCAGTGGTGACCACAATAATCCTGCTTCCTGCCCTCCAACCGAGCTTACATCCTATTGAGAGAAGGGATGATAACCAAGTAAGCAAATCAATAGATAATAAGTTCCGATCACGCTGAGTGTCATACAGGCAACTAGAACAGAGGGCAGGGTGGAGAACAGCTGGCCTGGTGGAGGCTCCCTCAGCAGCGACTCAGAGAAAGCAGGGAGGGCCCCTTGGAGGTGGTGGCATCTGAGCTGAGCCCTGAAGAACCAGACAAAACCCCTGGTCACCGTGAGACCCAAGCGATCCAAGCGGAGGAAACAGCAGGCACAAAGGCCCTGGGGCAGGAATGAGCTTGGCATCTGAGAGGGCCAGGGAGAGAGCAGTGTGACTGGAGGGCAGGAAGCAGGGGGAGGGTACAAGGGATCGGAGGAGTCAGATCACGTGGTGGACTGTTGTGCCAGCAGTGAGAATACGATGGGACTTAACTTTGAGCAGCTCAGTGTGGAACCAGGGTTTGGAGGGCAGAGTGGAGTCAGGAGACCAGAGAGGAGGCTGCCACACTGGTCCAGTAAGAGCTGACAGTGGCTGAGATCGAGGCGGCCACAGTGCGGGTAAGAGAGGTGGACAGATTAGGGTTACACTTTGGAGAGGGACCCGGTAGGACCTGTCTGCGGGTTGAATTTGGAGAATGAAGGAGAGGCTAATGTGTGGATTTGGGGCCTGATGGAGGCTGTCCACTCGGATGGGCTGCCCGGACTTGGAGGACAACCGGGAGCCCACTGGCCAATGAGCAATTTCCACTAGAGCAGAGAGGTCTTCCTCTTGCCCAGCTGGAAGTGACTTGTCATGCTGATGTAGGAAAACGTCAGACAAACTCAGTTTCCATCCTGACTCACGGGGTAAGCTGGAGACCTCGCGCCATCCCCCCACCGGCCCCCCATTTCCTCTTCTGTACAACGGGAAAGTGATGCCACCTTCTCAGCTCACCACGAGGACTCCGTGAGGGCACAGGGACAGCATGTCTTGCAGGCTGACACGTGGCTACCACCCAGAACTGTCACAACGGTCCTTGCGACCCTGCCTCTTCCTTGTCTTTGTGGGACTGGCCCTGCCTCCCGGAGAGAAATGGGGCTCTGGAAGCAGGTGCCTCTCAGACAGGGCCAGGGTCTGGGGCCCGTCCTGGAGAGACGGGCTCTGCCGCGGGAGGAGTAGGAGGGCTCTCGGGCCACCTGAGTGGAGACCACGCAAGGCAGCCAGGGCCACCCTGAGGTTTCAGGTGAGGCCCCAGGAGTGTGTGCTGCAGCAGGACAGAGACCAGCACCTCCCCGTCCAGCCAGTGACTTCACCCACCAGGGCCTCAGTTTCCTCTGTGAAACGGGGACACACTTGGCCCATAGTGAGGATGAAGGGAGACCTGGCTTTTAAGCACTTCACCCGGGGCCAGACACACAGGCTGGGCTCAGGAACCACCAGCTCCAAGGTCTCCTGGGGACTCCCGAAGGTCAGGCTACAGGCAGCTTCTGGGGCCTAGAGCAGCGGTGGCAGATGAGGACATGGGGGGCCAGGAATGTGCATGGAGGACTCCCCAGGCCGGTGTGGTCCAGGCTGGAGGTTGGGCCCCAGGGTCAGCAGGCAGCAATGGGACGAGCCCCTCTGGCTACACCTCAGAGCCTTCCCTAGCTTGGGGTCCTTGTCCCACCACAAGGAAGCCTCCCCCGCTCCCTGTCCTCTTCAGGCCCCTTGTTCCCTAAAGGCTCTCATGTGTCGTCCTAAAACCTCCACGAGGGACCGAAGGCCATCACTGAGCTCAGTGGTGAGGATGTCTGTGTTGGGGCCTGACAGCCTGGGTGGGCATCCCGCTTACCAAGGCTGTCCTTACCCCTCTGTGCCTCAGTCCCTGCACACTCACCCATGGTGGCTGGTGATTTCATAAGATAATGCGAGAGAGAGAGAGAGAAATGCAGGCAAAGCCCTGATGAGTGCTTCCCCTTCAAAGCATCGTGTGGTCACCCCTGTAAGACCATGTTTATTTGTTCCCAATTAATACCTAGGGAAACTGAGGCTCAGACAGGCTAAGTAACTGGCTCAAGGTCACACAGTGGGAAGGAGAGCCCACGCACACTTCGACCACTCCACTCCTCATCCCTTGCAGAGGTCTGCCCAGAGAGCAGACCAACCCCAAAGTCCCCATGTGGAGGTCTGAGCAGTCTGGTCCAACTGAGGCTGGACTCTGGTTATCTGGGGATGGGGCATCTGCACTATGCCCGCCTTTTCAGTGTCCCTTTGGAACAGCCCCCACCTAGTCCCAAGCACATCAGGAGGGAAGAGGGATTTGTCCACACCCGTATCTAGAGGTCAGCAAAGGTCCAGCTGGAGAGGGTGCTGAGTGTCCCGGAGCGGTGGTAGTGGACAGGGGGAGGGCACTGGGACCCGAACCCGGGGCATGGCTGGCTGCCCGGGGAGAGGGATGCTCCTCCTGCTTCTCTCCACTCGTGGAGCACCGACTCAGGCCAGCATTGTGGACACTGTCTCAGTGCCATGGTTCTGGGCTGCCTGGGCATCGAAGCCCCCTGCTCAGAGGAAGGTGGTGGATGAAGCTGGGACTCCCAGCTCTGCCCCTTTGCTGAGGAGGGAAACCACCTGCCACAGTATCACAAGCATGGGGAAAATGGAACCATCCCTCCCTTGGTTTATCACCACGGCCACCCCCATTCCAGGCTGTGGGCGGGAGAAAGTGCACCTCAACTCTGGGGTTAAGTTCTGGACCCAATCCATGTCTGCTGGGATCCTGAGAGCAGCAACTGGCTCCCAGGGGTCACCAGCAGCCCGGGGAGGCTGCGGATGCCCAGATGCCCACCAGGGAACACAGCAGCCTTCCCTTGCTGAGTCCAGCCTGCTGGCGTCCTCATCGCTGGTCCTTTCCGATAGCTCTCCTCCTCCAGCAAGCCTGCCCACATATCTGAGTAGGGCTTCTCCTCCCTTCTGTCCCTCCTGCCTCCCTGCCAGAGATACACCAGACTCGGCTCTTTAGGGGAAAACCTTTTTTATCAGTTTTTTTTTCTTATTACAAAATAACATGTGGATATTGTAGACAGATTTTAAAAATCAACTATGAAAACCATCAGGCAAAGTTAAAACTTACCCACAATTACTTTCTTTTGTGGTTCACTAATGTTTAACATTTTCATAACCATTTTTGGGGAGGAAGAAAAGCAGTAAGGATCCCACCACCCAGAGATAAGCACATTACTACCTGAGAAACAGCCTCCCGGCCCTTTGCCCATATAGACGGACAAAGGGACAGATGGATCAAAAACGTAGATTGTTGGGCGCCTGGGTGGCTCAGCCGGTTAAGCGACTGCCTTCGGCTCAGGTCATGATCCTGGAGTCCCGGGATCGAGTCCCGCATCGGGCGCTCTGCTCAGCGGGGAGTCTGCTTCTCCCTCTGACCCTCCTCCTTCTCGTGCTCTCTGTCTCTCATTCTCTCTTCCAAATAAATAAATAAAATCTTTAAAAAAAAAAAAAAACGTAGATTGTTGCTGTTTTATGAAAAGGAGTTCTCCTTTGCCCATAGTCCTTGGAGCGGTTTTACCTGCTCAGCAACAAACAAGTCCTAAGCATCTTTCCGGAAGAGTAAACGGATGAGCACATCCTCTGATGGCTCATTGTACAACTGTTCTGTCCTGCTTCTAATAAATCCCCAAGTGTTGGGCACACGGGGCATCTGGAATGTTTCATTAGGATAAGTCATGCTAGAATATGCTCCAGGAGGAAGGGCTCCCGTCTGTCCCGTCACCGTAGCCTCCCGGCCCCCAGTGCAGGGCTTGGAGCAGAAAAGGCTCCAGCAATGTTGGCTGAGGGAGTGAGCCAACACCAGCCACAGGGAGCAGCCTGGCAGCTCAGCCCAGACCTGGGCCTTCCCGGCCCCACGAGGCCTCGGGGGCCTCAGCTGCTGTCGCCTTCAGGTTCTCCCGGGCTTTCCTCTCTCCCTTTTCTCTTGGCCACTCTAACCACACTCTCACTTCTCCCCAGCCCACCACACCTCTGCCTCGGCCCTGGTGTCCTCCACACTGCTCCGAGGCCCCCACACACCTCAGCCTCAGTGCTGGCTGTCTGGCCTCCCTGCCGGGCTCTCCCGGGAGACATGGCCCGCTTCTGCACCCCCACCAGGCCTCCACGGGGGAGGCCCTGACTCATCACAGCCATTCAGAGCTGCCCCAAGTCCTGCAGAGTGCGGCACCCTCCTAGGGGGTGGCAGGAGAGAGGACAGACAGCCAAGGAGCAGCAACGGTGGGTGCTGAGTGTAGGGGCTGGGCCTCAGCCCCAACCAAGGAACCCCAAATAAAGAGAAGCTGTGTCTGCAAACAGTCCCTTAACCACGCCCCACCTCCCAATTTGGTGGCCGCGCCTCCGATATCCCCCACTAACCATCCTGGGGCCGCCGCTGCCATACATGTCGCCCCCATAGCCAGGGTATGCTGAGTGCTCAGAGCAGAGGATAGGCGGGGGACCACAGGAGGACTCTCAGAGGAAGGGAGGCCTCAGCTGAGCTCCGAAGGATGACCAGGGGTTCCCTGCGGGCAGAGTGCCAGACCCAACGGTTGGGTGGGCCAGGGAGTCTGAGGAACGCAACGGAGGCCAGTGCAGCTGGGACCCAGAGCACAAGAGGGGAGCTGGAGCCCCGGCGGAGCCCAGGAATGAGAATTCCTGGAGGCTCCTGCAGCCCAGGCTCCCCTACTCCACCGGGACTTGGGTCTCAGCAGCCCTGCTGCCTCGCCATCAGCCAGGTCCAAACGTCCACCCAACGGAGCTCCTCAAACTCAGCAGCCACCGCTGAGCCCAGCCACCCCCACCCCAGGCACAGAGGGGCCGTCCCCAGGGTCACTGAGAACTCATCCCCTTCCCTCGGCACCAAACCCTACCTGAATCTCCCCCTGCCCAGCCCAGGGCTCTCTCTCTGTCCTGCACGGAGCCTTCAACACGTCTCACCTGGGCCAAGTCCCAGCCCCATTGCTGGCACCCAGCTTCTGACCCAGCACCCAGATAGCTGTCAGAGTGTCCTAAAACCCAGTCTGGGTGTCTCTCTCTCTCTCTCTCTGTCTCTCTCTCTCACACACACACACACACACACACACACACAGAGGCACCAATTAAACCCCTCTCCTGGTCCCTGATACGACGTTTACTGGGGCGTGCTGGGTGCAGTTTGGCTGGTACTGGGATACAGCACCAAGTGGGCCCCTGTTGTCCTGTGGCCCATCGAATAGCGGGGCAGACAGACATGAATGAAGCACACTTGTTTTGCAGATAATTCAGCACAGTTGCATTGTGTCGAGAGGATGTGTAGTATTATGGGAGTCTTGGCTCCGAGCCCTCTGCAGACCAGCCAGCCCCCCAACAGCTTTTCCAGCTCTGCCTCCACACATTTGCTCACAACAGGCCCCCACCAGAATGCCCCCCGTCTCTGCCCATCATCCCAGGTCCCACTCAAATGCCACCTCCCCAGAGCCTTCCCTGAGCTCCCCCCAGAGTCGATCATCCTGTGGCCCCCATAGCTGGTCCAAGATCCCTCTGTTTCCCCCATTAGTTTGGAAGGTTCTTTTCTTTTTTTTTTTTTGGATTTTTTTAAGTCATCTCTACACGCAACGTGGGGCTCAAACTCACGACCCTGAGATCAAGAGTTGCGTGCTCCACGGACTGAACCAGCCGGGCACCTCAGGTTGGAAGTCGCTTCAAGGCAGGATTCTCCCTTTTCATCTCCACACACCTGCAAATGCTGTGTACGTACGGAACATGGGCTCACTGCTTGTCGGCCTCAAGAAGAACATGTCGCCCGACTTGGGTGCAAGTCTTGGCCGCGCCCGGCCCTCCCTTTGTTCGCCTTCCAACCCCAGTCCTGCCGGGGGTTCTGCTAGGAAAGGCCTCTTTGCGCCCACCCCCACGCACCCCTGTGAGCACGGCCTCGGCCCCCCCGAGCCAGGAACACGGGTGCAGAGCTCCACTTGCTCTCTGCAGCCTGTCTGGCCCCGGATGGTGGGCAGCCGCCGCTCCCCCCGCCAGCGCTGGGAGCCAGCCCCACGCTCAGCTTGCCTCAGAGCCCAGGGAGCCCCAGCCGGTGGACAGCACGGCAGCCATCCTCCGCCGAGCGCCCACCCCATCACCCAGAGCGCGAGCCGGCTTGCCAGCCTGCACAGAGGCCCTTGTGTCCGACTGTCCCCCGCACACCCCCAGCTCCTGCCCGCCCCACCCCACAGGCAGCTGGGGGCAAAAGGAAATCCAGAACAAGGCAGGAGGCACCAGTCGGTGCGAGGGTGCGCCCTCCCTCCGCGAAGAAGGGACAAGCAGGCTGGCGCCTTTTCAAGGCCTCGCTGCCGTCAGCCTCCCCTCCTCAGCACACAGTGGACAGAGCCTGCACTCCGGCCCGATCATCACCCCCGGGAGCCTTCCCTGACCTCAAGCCCCCCGCGCACTCTGCCCATCTCTGCTCCCTTTACAGCAGAGCTCTGGAAGAGAGGAGTGAGGGGTGGTGCTAGAGTGTGCCTGGCAACCAGACCGTCGGGCTCCGTGTTCCTCCTCCCAGACTGGGGGGCTTGGACCGGGGACCTCACCTCTGTGCTTCTGTGAGCCCCTCGTGGGCCTCATGAGCACGCGGGAAGCATGTGCACCTCCACGTCTGATTCCCATTCCCTCCCTAGCCCTCTGCCACCCTGCCACCCATCCCACCGAAGCAGCCCTGAGCAAGGCACAGAGACCCAGGGCTGGTTCCGTCCTCTTAGCCACGTGCCCAGGGCTCTGACCTTAGGGTCTCCCGCTCCACACCCTCCCCCGCTGGTCTGCCCAGAACCAGCCAGCCCTCCTCTGGCCTTCATCCCCACTCCTGCCTTGGTGACCCTGGGGACCCGTCACTTGCTGACCACTCCCTAGGCTAGCAGCCCAGCCCCGCCCCTTGCTCGAGATCAGCAGACCCAGGTGCCTACTCCACTCCTCCTCTTAAAAGCTAACAGGCACCCCCCGAGGCCCCCAATAGCAAATCCCCCCTCCCACGTCTGCCCCACCTCAGGAAATGGCAAGAATTGGGGCTGCTCTGGGCTTCTCTTTTCCCTCTCACACCTTCCTTCCTGTTGGTGATAGCTCTAAACACAGCCGAAACGGGACCACCTCTCACTACCTCCACACTGAACCTTAATCCAGGCCACCATCCTCGCGCCTCCCAGACAGTGTCCACCTCCCCTCTTGCCCCACATACCCCAGGCCCTTCTCACTGGCCAAACCCTCCACCAGCTCCCCAGAGGATCCTCGGAGACTAAATCCCAAAACTGTCAGTGAGGATCTGTGAGGACCCTGCCCTCCCAACCTCCCTGTGGCGCTGGGCTCCCAGCTGCTCCCCCTGCCCCGTAGCCTGCAGCTCTCTCCATGACTCACGGCCCTCCAAGGAGTCTTTCCCAACTGTGTCGCTCAAGCAAACCCCACCTGCCACACTCTCAATTAATTGCTGGTATCTCCTGCATAATACCCACCACCACCTAACATTCTGGTATTTTGGGGCTGAATACACAGCCACTAACCATCTGTGAAATGACTGGGTCCTCACAATCCATGGCCGGAGTAGCATTATGCCCACTTTCCTGATTAGGAAGCCAGGCTGAGGTGAAGTCAACTCTGAGGGTCTCCCAGCTGGTAAGCAGTGCAGCAGGCCTTAGGTTGGCTCGGGTGGGCCTGACTCGAGGCAGGGCTCTCGGCCACCAGGCTCTCCTCAGCAAGGCCTCCGAGGCTGGGAGAAGGGCCGAGGGCTCATCCTCTGAGGAGACTCATCTGCAGACACAAGCCCACGAACAGGCGTGTCCAAGGAGGTGACCAAGAAGCCTCGGGTACGGCAGCCCCCCAACTCCGAACTCCAGCACGAAAGGGAGAGAAGAGGTGGGGAAGGACAGTATAGAAGGTGCACCCCTAAAAGCCGCAGGTGCATGGCTAGCAGCAAAGTCCAGTCCCAAGGCTCCCCCCTTCAAGTCCGGAGTCCAGAGGGGCTGCCTATATCTAGAAGAGCCGTGGGGACCATAGGCATTTGCTCTGTGCCAGGCCCTGGGCTGAGGAATCTCACATCCTTCACTCATTCCATTTTGCAGATGAGGAAGCCGAGGCTCAGGGAGATTCAGGTAACTTACCCAAGGCCTTCCAGCTGGGGGTGGGGACAGCCAGGACCCGCCAGAGCCTGCTTGGACGACCGCTGCATGTTCACTGGCTGCCTGGGAAAGGCTCAGCCCAGACGCCCGCTGAGCCGGCCCCAGCCCCAGACACCATGGCCCGAGGGAAGGGGACCTGATGGGGAGACAAACAGGCATGTGGAGAAGGAGTAAACACGTGGCATGAAAAGACACACCTCACACGGGTGACAGGTGCAAAACAGAGGCTTTAATCCAAACAGCAATGAAGGCGCATGGGGCTGGGGTGGGGGGGGGACAAGGTGGGCAAGGGCAAGAGGAGCCAGGAAGGCGGTGGTCTGGACCCTGGGAGGGAGGCCAGCATGAGGCCTCTCCTAGGAAAACGATTTCTGTGACTCTAGTGGTTCCTGTCCCGGCCTCTGCCCAGGCCATCGGCCCAGATGTGAGGGTCAAGTCCCTGAACTGTGCTTCTTGGGAGCTCCCCCTTCCCAAAGGAGATGTGGACCCGGATAGAGAGTGGGGGTAGTGGAGAAGGGCAGGCCTGGGCTTGGGCCAGGGAGAGCCTGCAAGAGGCTGGCCCAAGAGCAGCCCTAGAAGAAACCTCAGAACCTGGCATGCCAACAACCCCTCACCCAGCCCCGCCCCTGCCGATCTGCAGAGCCAAAGCCTGGGCTCGGCGGGGCCGTGGCTGCCTCATCCTGGAGAGCCAGTGGGTGAGTTCAGGGAGAGGGGAGGATGGGGGGGGTTGCTGCTGAGTGCTCCAGTGGCCCCTGGCCCACTGCCCTGAAGGGCAGGGAAATAGGGCCACAGGGCCCTGGAGAAGCAAGCAGCAGGGAGGAGGGAGCAGAACCTAAGATTCCAGAGGAACCCAGGTTCCCCACAACCACAGCGGGCCCCAGCCCCTCCCTGTGTCTCTGCCACCCCCTCCCAGCCTGAGAAACTTTAGAAAGGCAGGCCTCACCCAATAAGCCAGTGAGCAGGCCCTGCACCCAGTGCCTACCCAAAGGGCAGCTTCCAGAGGCCACCCTTGTAGAGGGCAACAGGAGTGGCTATGGCCAGAAAACCCAGCAGAGCCAAAGGTCAAAGAACAGGAAGCCAGATTGAGGCGCTGGACACAGGTGCCAGCAGGCCCAGAGGGCAGCCATGAAAAGAAGCTGGGAGGGTCACGGGCCAGAACACCCAACGCTTCTTGGTCCCCAACTCCCCCCGAGGCTGGCCACCAGCCTCATCCTCCAGTCTTCAGAACCCCAGACACCCACCCAAACATGGCTTAGGAAACTGACCCACCCCACGGGGAGCAACTGCTCCAACCCCTAAAAAGGCAACAGGACCTAGGAAAGGAAAGCAATGGAAACCGCAAACCCCTCCCCTCCCAGTGGTGCAGACCAGCCCAGGTCTCGTGCTGGACGGGACAGGAGAGAAAGGAGGAGAGGAAGGCCAAGCGTGGGGCTGGGGCCCGAGCACACCCTCCCGCCATGGAGAAACGGGCCCCCCTGTGGTCACTTCTCCCTTCACTCGGGGTCCTTCAGCCTTAGGCCCTGGGCCTCCCTCAACCCCACGCTCACCACCCACCCCAGCAGACAGCCTCTCAGCAAACAGAAAGAACAGAGGGAGGGGTCAGGGAGTGACCGGAGCTGGGGCAGGGGAGGGCAGGCACAGAACTGCGGCCTGGGTGGCCCTGGCTGCTCAGCCCCTAGCACGAGGTGACCGGATGGATGGGCAGCAGGCTCCCGAACTTGAAGTGCTGGATCACAGGAAACTTCTCCAAGCACTGTGAAGGGGAGAGGGGAGAACAGAGGTGAGGATGGCGCTGCACCCCTGTCAGGGGCCCACTCGGCCTCTCAGGCCTCCAAGCAACCCCTGGACGACTCTGGAGCCTCGGACAGGCACGGATCCCAGAAAGTGTCCACCCAGGGCCCAGGAAGGGGGCCATCTCAGGGGGAGCTTCCGGGGCCTCCAGGGAAAGGAAAGGCTTCCTACCTGTTTCTGACCACCTCCTCCCATCTAAAGACCTCCCCCCCCCCACTCCATGACAATCAGACCCACCAAATAATGAGTGAGGAAGAGGGAGAAAGGAAGGGAAAGAAAAGGCAGCCCAACCTCACGGGAGGGTGGGGGGGTGGGGAGGTGGGGGAGGGCAGGGAGTTGGGGACCAGAGATGAAAAGAACCCTCCAAACCACAGGGGAGCCCCCAAGCCCAGGCCCCGGTCCTGGAGAAGAAGTATGAGGACATTTGGATACAAGCTTGGGAAGGGTCCAAGACCCATTTTTCTGCAATTTTCAGTTCTCTGGACTGAAAAGGGCATGCTGGCGAGCACTTCACAGTGAGACAGTAAGAACCAGTTAATGTCCCTAGACCCCCAGGGCAATTCCCAGCAGCCCTGTGCATGGGGCAGACGACAAGAACACTGAACAGGGGTATGGCCCTACTCCCTGAACCCAGCCCAGCCAGGACCTCAGCCCAGAGCTCTGGTGGAGATGGGGAGATTGGCAGGGCCTACCACAGAAGCTGGCCTGGCCCACAGGCTGCTGGGCCCCAGGCCACATACCTCGACCCTCTGACCCAGGCACTGCTTAGCACCATACAGGACCAGGAAAAGGAAGGGGGCCCCAGCTCCCAGCCTCCCCACCCCAGTCCTGCTGTGCCTAACACAGGCCCTGGTCACTGGCTAGCTCTCTCAGGAAGCAGCTCCGGGCAAGGGAAGCTCCGCCTTCTCTCATACCTCTGACCACAGAAAACCACCAGGATGGCTGGGTCGGAACATGACTTACAGCTTCAGATAGGGCGAGTCCTGCTCTGTGACTGTGGTCTCAACCTCCTCCTAAACTTCGGGGCACAAAGGTGTGCCCCGACTGGCCCAGGTCCCCTCACCTCAACAACCAGGCACAGAAACGAGGAGGTCTTGACCAGCTGTAGGTCAAGTGGGGGACAGTCAAGACCTGAAGGGGGCCCAGGAGGTGAGCAGGAAAAGGAAAATCTTTCTGTGTGATGGAAGGATGGAGAGCTAAGCTCCGAGAGGGAGCAGAGCTCCAGGCCACAGCCAAGCTGCTGGGCCTACAGCAGAGAAAGTGGGGAGCAGGCAGGGGCGGGGTCCCTCAGGGGGAGGAGGCGCAGAAGCAGCTCCAGCAGAGGCAAAGGCAGCTGCTGTTGTGCTTATGTCATCAAGGAAGTGGTGGGAGTTTGTAAAAGGGGCCCCCCCAGGGCCCTGGAATTCCAGAAAGGGTCAAAGGGTCAACCTGCTTCGAGCTCTCATTCAAGGGAAGCTGCAAAGGCCAGAGGCTTAGCAGGAGGGGGCAGGGGCGGTTCTCTGCACTCTGCCTTCAGGGACCCAGAACAAGTTTCCCCAGGGCCACGGGACAGGAGAGGGGCTGGGCTAAAAGCAAGAGGCTACTTGGGGCAAAGGAAGGCCGAGGCTTCAGGACAACAAGGAGAGGGAGCCTCTGGTCAGGCCTTCTCCCAGCTAGCTGTGCCCGGGGGGTGGACTGGGCAGAGCAGCATCTTCAGCTCCGCCCGCCCCGCACAGACCCTTCAGCGGGAGGCCCGGATCTGCAGGCCCTTCCAGGTGCTGGTGTTTCAAGGGGGAGAAGGGGTTCTCCAGGCCCTGACAAGGCCCTTGGGAAGGGAGCACCAGCAATGACAGCCCTCGGGAAAGACAGGCCCCACCACCCACAAGGGCACCGAACATGTTTGCTTCCTCACTTCAGAAAGGTGGGTCCCAAATCCCGAGGCCACCTGATGCCAAGCCTGGTCAGGCCTCTGTGGCAGCTCAGAGGACCAACTCCCCTCCCAGAGCCAACTCTGACTAGTGGCCCTGGCCTTGCTAACCCTGTTCTGGACTTCAAGACTGGTGGGCCTCGCGGGTCTTCCCCATGGACTGAGAACCGACCTGAAAACACAAGTCCTTTTCCTTGGACCTCTGGGAAGGGAGCAGGCGATCCCACGGGCTCTCGGGGACCATAAGACCAAGGGGTACCTGCTAGCAACATCACCGAGATGCGGTGTTCCTAAACCCCCAGTCAGGGGGCTCCAGCGCTATCCTACAAAGAAGTCTGGCCGCCACCCAGCACCTGGCAAGGCTGCCGGCTCGTGCTGCACCTGCGAGCATCCAGAGCTGGAGTTTCCCCCGTTTGGGGGAAGGGCACTTTGTGATCCCCTGGTGTTCCCTCGGTCTGGGCCTGAGCTGCGGTGGCTGTCCTCCCGCACCCGCAGAAATCCCACAACGGTTACGACTGTTCTATTCTGTTCCTGCGGCTGCACCACCATTTGGAATCTTAGCTTGCTCCTCCCTCATCCTGTCAGGCTGGAGCTCCTCCTCTGCAAGGGGCAGGTAGGGGAAGGGGGCAGGGGCTCCTGCTCTCCCCCACCCCCCAAGATAAGTTTAGAGTCATGCAGGAAGGACAGCACTTCAGACCCCAAGCAGGAAAGGCACCAGAGTCCTGCCTGTGGCGTCCGGGAGCGGGGGTGGGAGGCTGGAGGGGCCGGGCACTCCTCACACACTGCACACAGCCCCCCAGCAGTGGGGATGGGTTCCCCACCGGCACCCACTGTGGGACTGGCGGGGGGTGGGTGTCAGGAACAGGACACCCCGAGGGCAGTGATCCAGGTGCTCTCCAGGCAGGGGACAGCTGGACTGGAGGGCCCAGTGGGCTAGCCCGGAAGGAGTCTGCGCAGCCCCAGCAAACGCTCCCCTCAGATTAGAGAGGTATGTGGGTTGGAACCTAAACACAGGATGTGAAGTCCAGAGGAAGGGGACCAGAGGGGGAGGGGGCGGAAGGGAGAGACAGGGCCAGGCCCGGTCAGCTCCAGCGCCATTAACCCCTTCAGGGCCATGCAGAGGAACAGGGCCAACTGGAAGCATCTGTGCTATCAAACCACATCCAAGCCTCCAATACCCTCTCCTCCCTGCACCCCCTGCCTCCATTGACAGGATCTGAGTAAGCTTTGAGGGTAATGAAGCAGACCCAGAGAACCAACCTCCCTCCCTCCGTGGGAGAGGGTTGGCCAAGGGTCAAGAGATGGGCACCCATGGGACAACATCGAAGCCCACCAGCCTGAGGGCAGAAAGAGGGGACTTTGGGGACTCGTTACTCTTGGTGAGGGACTTCACATCTAGGCCCTTCCGTGGCCAAGGTCACGCAGCTCTTGCACTGGTGTGCACGGATGTGAAAGGAGCTAGCGGAAGGGACAGGATGGAAAGAAAATGTCTCCTCCCTACTTGTAAGAAAAAAAAGCCACCTCCTTGGTGGGGAAAAGGTGCCAAAGAGGAAAGAGGGCAGAGGACACCCTCAGGAGCTGGGCAGCTAACTTCCAGCAGGGGGAGCTCAGGGAAACCATGTCCTTGCCCTGCCTCTCCCATCTGAGAGCAGGAAGACCACCTGAAGTGGTTGCCAGAAATATCTGCTCCCAGAGACCTCCCACCTGCCCAGGGATCAGACCCACCAAAGTCTGAGAAGCACCAATTTGGATGGTGCCTGCAAAGCACGTCCACTTCTGTGTCCCCATGGGAGACACAGCTGTGAGGGGCCTCTGGCCATCTGACAGAGCCCTGAGCTGCAGGGCCTTGACTCATCAGTCACAGGGCAGAGCCGGGCCTCCGCCTAGTGATTCTTTGACTGCCTATCCCACAGACAGAGACTCCGAGGCCTGCAGTGTCAGAGGGGCTGGCCCAAGATTCGGAGCCAAGCAGCAGAGGGGGTGGGGTCAGCAGTCCCAGGACCAGCCCTTCTCACCTCGGCCTTGTACATACGGATCAGACCCTGGTTCACTTTGGACCAGGAGGGCACAGCGCTGATGTTCCACAGCTGGTTGGAGTGCTCTGCAAAGGGGCCTGTCTTCATCTGGAAAAGACAATCCACAGCTGGAGAGGCAGGCTACCTGGGAGCTCATCCCCCGGATCCCCATAGCAAGGTCACGCATATGTGCGTACACACAAGTGCGCACGCGCACACACGCACAAGCACGTACAAACATGCACACACGCTAAAGCACATATGTGCACGCGTATGTACGCACAGACAGACACGCAAACGCATGCATGTACGCTTGAGGACTTGGCTGCATCATCTGGGGGGGAGGGTACACACACACACGCACACACACACACGCACACACGCACGCACACACATAAGTACCAGAGACGGTCTCTCTTGGTCTGCAAGACCCACAGGGAAAATATAACCTCCAGAGCCACCCTCTTTCTTCCACAGCCAAAGAAAGGGGGCCCGATTCCCACCACCACCACATTCAGCAGCCTCAGAAAAAGAAAATCTCAATCCAAGCCCTGGCTGGGACTCCCAGCAATTCCCACCCCTCAGCCACCGAGCGCTGCACCAGCACAAGGACCTGCTCCCACTCAGATAAACAGCAGCAGCAGGCTCCCCAGCCCTCCCCGGCCCCACACACAGGGTGGGCTCTACCGCCAGGGACTCAGGCTGAACCTGCCACAGGCAGAGCCAGAGCCAGAAGAGCGGGTTTGGGGGAAGGGCAAGGTGGGGAAGACTAAACCCAGGAATCCAACTGCCCTCTGCGTGGCAGGCAAAAGGGAGGGAGGAAAAGAGGGGGCAGATGTGAACTGTGAGCCAGGGGCAGCTGCAGCAGATTCGGGAGGAAGGTCTGTTTAGAAAGCCTGACCCACTAGGCCAGGAGGTAAGGAAGGGATGGCATTCACAGCAGCAAGGGACAGGCCGGAGCAAGGAAAGCTCCATTCCTGTCCCTCCTCTTGCCGAGAGTTTGACACTCCGGGAAGGAAAGAGACCCTGCAGCAAGCCCAGTGAAGTTCCCATGACATGAGAAACCACGGCACTGAGACAGGGAGGCTTGTGCGCCTGCGTGCACCCTCCGCACAAGGCCAGCACATCTGTGGCTAGCAGGCACTTCAACCCCCCTCAACATTGCCCCCCCAAGCTTATAAACAGTACTGATGCTGGCTGGGAGAATGGGGTTCAGCACCCTGGGCCCCAGGCTTCAAAAGAAAGAGTCTGAAAGGCAAAGAGGCTAAGCTGGCAAAGAAGCAGAGACTTGGACCCTGAGTGGGTAGAAGGTTCCAGAAGAGGCTGTGAGAGGAGGCGGGGAGAGGGAGAGCTGTTCCAGGGAGAAAGGATGGGCTTAAAGCTCCCTCTCCATATTGGGCATAAGAATAGGGGCCCAGGAACTCATAACACCCCATCGTTTGGCTGTGGACTCCCTGGGTGACCCACTCCCACACGCCTCTCATTTCTCCAATAAGGGCCTTGTACCAAACTGCAAGATTTAAGTCCAAAAAGCTGCCATTTACTACTGTCACCTCCCTTTCCTGGCTAAAGTTCCCCAAAAGCCTGTCTCAACCCCCACGTTCAGTAGCAAGGACAACAGACTCCTTCCTCCAGCAGTGAGGCCACAGCCTGAGGTGGCAGATGGAGACAGGACCCACCCTGGTGGCCGCAGGGCTTTTCCCGGGTTAGTGCCTACACCCACAGTCTTTCCCCAACTCTCTATTTCTTTTTTTTTTTTATTTTTTTATTCTTATGTTAATCCCCATACATTACATCATTAGTTTTAGATGAAGTGTTCCATGATTCATTGTTTGTGCATCCCCAACTCTCTATTTCTAAGGCTCCCTCCTCCAGGATGGCTGCCGGTACCCAAAGCCTATGGGGCCTGGCCTTCAAGGAGCTTTGTTCCATCCATCCTACTCAAGCAGGCTCCACCCCCAACTACTGGCCCTCCCTCTCGCCCCACCCCTTCCCCAAAGCTCTCTGCCCCTTGGGGACCAGCGCCAGGCTCCAGTCCTCTCCTGCACACTTCCAGGCCCAGAGAAGTTCAGGGATCACTGGAGATGTGTAATCAGTTTCACTCTGGACAAGGCCCGATGAACAAACCACCCCAGAGGCACCCTGCTGGCTTGGTCCCACAGCATAGCTCCAGAAGCCTGCTCAGCAAGGGCCCCGAGGCCAGAGTCAGGAGATGATGCTGGGAAACCAGAGGCTCTGCCTCGTGGGCCAGCCTCACCCACTAGGGGCACGGGAGGGGACCCCAAAAGGCCTCTCTGGCCTGCCGGCAGAGCCCCAGTGGCCCTGCCCCTCCCTACGGAAAGGCCAGAGATGCTCTTTCTCTAGAGGAGCTGCCCCCCCCTCCACTCCACCCCGCCCCCAGGCCTTCAGTGTCCCCAGGTCTCCCTAAGTCCTTCAGAAGGAGACTTTGCAACTCTGGGAAAGGAAAACAGACGAGGGGGAAAAAAGGAATCGGGACCGAGAAGACAAAAAAAAAAAAAAAATTAGCTCATTCTAGCCACAAAGGGAGAAGAGAAAGAGCGAGAACGAGCAAGCAAGCTGCAGTCCCGCAGTGACCCCAGGGGAATCGTGTGAGTCAGAGCAGCCATATTGAGCAGGAAATTACTCACAGACGCTGCGTTCCTGCCTCTCCACTCCCAGGAGAATCGGCCTTTTGTAAATGGTTCCTCTGTCAGTAACTGAGGGGGGATGGGGGGAGGCTCTGCACAGCGCCTTCCTGTCAGCTCCTTCCCTTCCAGCTGAAATCTGATCCCTCCCTTCCCAAAACTCCAAATTTAGAAGCCAGATTGAAACTGAAATTCTTTTCCTGCCTGCCCTGGGCTCTTAAAGGCGCCAGGGCTGCATTTCCTGAGACAGCAGAAGCCCTGCAAGGTGGGGTCCCTCATCCAGGATGCCCAGGGCTACCAGGGCAGGTCCTGGGAGACGGGGAGGAGATACCCGGTTCCATTTCCAACTTCTTGTTGTTTTGTTTTTTCTCCTAGTTGCACCAGCCATCCTGAACCCCAGGTCTCCAGAGGCAACACCGCCCCCTTCCAGCCCGAAGCCCATGGAACTCTGCACAGGCCTCCAGATCCCCTGTGTCCCAGTGGCAGGCCTTCAGCCTCCCTTGGTCAGGGTGAGCCAGGTCAGGTCACTCATTACGAACTACGGGCGGTGAAACACTGGTGCGGAGTGGAAGGGGGCTGGGGTGGGCGTAGCCAGCACCCGCAGTGCCAGTCAGGTCTCAGCTTGGCCAGGTGGATGAAAGGGAGCCCTCAGCCCTGCTGGCATTCAGTGTTTACCCCATGCCCAAGCACCTAGACCCAAAGTGAAAACCAGGCCTTGCAGATAGGGTGCAGAACAAGCAAAAACTCTAGGGTCTGCCTTTCCCCCAATTAAGTTACTAAAACCTTCTCAAAATTCAATGTGCCCTTAGCGCCACCTAGTGGCCACTGCAGGATTTCCTCCAGCAGAGGAACTGGGTCCCAAACTTTAAAAAGCTTTTGGGTTTTTAGACCAGCATAACCAACCAAACAAATAAAAATACAAAATTTTAACCTGGATTCAATTCCCATCTTCCCCGAGGCCCAGCCCTGGCCTTCTTCCTTGTTAGTCACTGACGGGGACCCAGGGGCTTGGCCAGCCACCAGAGGGGGCCAGAACAGCCGAGCCTTTTAACCCCCACGTGAGCAAAGCAATGGCTCAGCCTAGAATGTGTACCCCTTCTCCCCACCCTGCTCCTCCCGCTCCTCCCAGGGTCTCCCAGGGCTCCCCAGACCCTCGCATTCCATTCTGGAAAGAGCAGCACATGACTGGCTCTTGAGGCAGTGAGCCAGGCTGCCCCAAGTCCTTCTGACCTTGGGCCTGCTACACTGCTGAAGGCAGCAAATCCGAGACTGAAGCAGTGGCCGCCCAGCCGTCAGTCCCGGCTCCATCTGCTGACTTGGAAAAACGTGTCATTCCCCTCTGGCCTCTGGAGTTTGGCAGAGGTCTGAGCCGAATGCTGACCATGAGGAGCCTGGGGCAATGGCTGCTCAACCAGGCTTCTCTGTTCAGGGGCCTCAGAACCAGGGCCAAGAGAGCAGCCCCGGTGGGGAGGGGACCACGGCCGAGGCAGGAGCATCACTGGGCCCAGACGTGAATGTGGGCATTGGAAAGAGAATGGTGGCAAGACCCTCTCCAGATGGCAGAACAGGGTACCCTTTGAAAGTTTGGGGGAAGGGGGAGAGGTATGCAGCAGGGAGGATGAAAGGTCCTGAGAGAGAGGCCCTTGAGCAGTGAGTCCCCCAATTCCGTGCAAAGTCACCTGGCAAGTGTATTTAATACAGGTTCCTGGCTCTTGTCCCCCAGGATTCTTGATTCAGAAAGCTGGCGTTGGGCACAGGAACGTGGATTTTAACAAGCGCCCTGGGTGACCTTGAGGAAGTGGGAGACCTGGCCTTAGTGGGCAACAGCACCCAGTTAATAAACATCCCCTGCCAGGTGGGCTGGGGACCCAGGCCTGCTTGGTTCACCTCCAGCACTTCAGCTGGCCCATGTCCTCAGGCACTGACAGAGATGTGTCCCCTCAGCAGAAATCCATCCCTGCTGTCCGCGTTAGTCCCTCCGCCTCCTGCAATGGTTGCATCCCACACAGCCACATGCATGTGCTGGACAGGCCTCATGGGCCCCACGCACCCCCTCAGACCTGCTGCATCGGTCACCAAGTGCACTAGTGACAGAGTCTCAGTCCCTCAGCTCGAGGCCCACGGAGTCAAGAGTCACCCCAGACCACTGATTTGGGGGAGGAGATCCTGGACAGTCAGAAGGTGGCTTAACCTTTCATGGGCCTGGTGGGCCTTCCTTGTCAATAACCCACCTTCGAGGGCCAGCCCTGCTGTCTTCAGGCAAGAGTGCTGGCTCTTCTGTCCCACTCCAAAGCCACCAGCCCCAGTTCATCTCGGCCTGGAGGCCACCATGGACTTCTCCCTCACCTCAGTGATAAACAGGATACATTCCAGGAACATGTAGTCCTTGTGGTTCTCATTCACAGCCTTCTCATCGACAAAGTGCCTGGGCTCCAAATACGGGTGGTCTGGGAACAGCAAAGAGCCCCAGGGTTCAGAACCAGACATTCACACCCACCGAGCACCTCAGCCCAGGGCAATCTACACCCACACTGGGGCCATAGTCCCACCCACATGCCCTCAACACTTGACCTTGCGGGAGCAATAAATGACCAGTGTGTGTATGTGCGCACGCACAGTTGCGCATGTATGTGTTCTAGTGGAACGAGCGGTGGCTTTGCCTTTTTCTAGCCGTGTGACCTTGAACCAGTGACTTCAGCCCTCTGAGGCTCGGTTTCCTCATCTGTACAGTGGGGCTATAAAGAGCACCTCCCTTATACTGCCTGATGGTTGGGACCACAGGAAAACCCCAGGCACAGCACCCGCACAGGTTAAGCATTCGTCAATGGTGGCTAGTCTCATGCAGGCAAAGACCCTTCCCAGGGTCACTGAGAAGGTTCTGGGAGATAATCTACCTAAAACGCTTAGAGCAGTGCCTGGCACAGACCAAATACGCAAATGCTTATGAATACTATTTTGTAGGCAGTTAATCCTACCCTGAAGCACAAGTCACCACCCAACCCTCACCCACCGGAGATCCCAGGGAGCCGCCCCAGGCTGGAAAGCAGTGGTCAAGCGGGGGGAGCCAGCAGAGAGGGCCCACAGGAAGGAAGCGGCTCACTGCCCCGCGTTGGGTGGCTGCTCCCTG
Organism: Leptonychotes weddellii; assembly: GCF_054177405.1. Lineage (NCBI taxonomy): Eukaryota > Metazoa > Chordata > Mammalia > Carnivora > Phocidae > Leptonychotes > Leptonychotes weddellii. Next base: position 74,427,811 of record NC_138382.1, on the reverse strand, counting down.
ATGGGCCCCCTTGCACACAGCTCGATAATAACGGCAGATGATGCCGGTCACCAAGTCAAAAGAGCCCCTCAT
>NC_138382.1:74417366-74427639 GCF_054177405.1 Leptonychotes weddellii | reverse complement strand
GGGGGGGGGGGGGGGGCGGAGGGGTAGGCGCCCCTTCAGTACCTATCAGCTGCGAGCTGCCCCAGATGAAGGGCAGAAACTGAAAGTCGTCCAGGCCCCACACTCCCTGGCTGCCGGCTGGCTCCATTCTGTATGTCTTCTGGAGTTTACGCATAACCTCCAGGTACCTGCACAGGAGGGAGGGGAAGAAAGAGGCAGCAGAAAGCAGACAGACAGTCTCAACCCTTCTGCCACTGGGAGCTCACGGAGGCCAGAAATAACTACCTAAGAGTGTAACTGGTCTCTATTTTCAATGAAAACCTACATGCGTAAGTTATGCATCAGCTGGTACTCTCAAAATAATGTCGCTTTATTTTTTTCTCCCACGCTCAGCCTTCTTTTGGCCCAGGAAAGGGGGGTTTAGCGCCATCAACTCCTGACAATGTGAGACCCTGGGCAGGAGCCCCAGGCTCTCTAACTTTGGCCTGCCCATCGGAAAGCTGGTGGGGGACAGAGCAGATCATCTCCTGGGGCCTTCCGGCTCCCACCTTCCCTGTTCTCAGGGGCTGCGTCAGCATCACCAGAGTGGGGCCCGGAAAGAGAACGGGTGCTGTCAGAAGCCTCTGGTGGCTGCACCACACCTGTACGGTTCGGGGGTGGGGTGGGGTGGGGAGTGGGTCAGAGCCCGACTGCAGGGGTTCAGCTGGCTGTGTGAATTCAGGGATCAGAAGACAGCTGATTTCTCTGGGCCTCCGTTTCTTCACCTATAAAATGGAAATGACTGGGGCACCTGGGTGGCTCAGTCGTTAAGCATCTGCCTTCAGCTCAGGTCATGATCCCAGGGTCCTGGGATCGAGCCCCACATCGGGCTCCCTGCTCAGCGGGGAGCCTGCTTCTCCCTCTCCCTCTTCCCCTGCTTGTGTTCCCTCTCTCACTGTGTCTCTCTCTGTCAAATAAATAAATGAAATCTTAAAAAAAAAAAAAATGGAAATCACGGTCACTGCTGCCTAGAGCTGTTGGGGGAATCTAGGGAGGGAGCTGCGCGTGGAGAGCTCAGGACGAGGCCTGACACGGCAAACACACGGAAGCATTAGCAGTCGGCACGTGACTTTCCTTCACTTGTCCTTACTTGGATCTGAACCTGTCAGAAGGCTTCTGGGACGCCCCGTCCACAGCCAGAGCTCGATCAGGACAGGCCAGAAGAAGCAACAGCCAGTCAGGAGCGCCCACCAGCATCCCACCCCAGTCTGACAAGGAGAGGAGAACCCTGCTGCTCTTCTTCTCACTCACCGATCGAACACCTTGAAGACTATGGCTATTTGGTCGTCTACCCGGAGCACCCCGATCTTGCAGAGGCAGCAGAGGAAAGCAGCAAAGGCTGCTTCATGTCCTAGGGAAGAAGAAAACAGCCGAGGTCGACGGTCTTCCAGAAAAAGGAGTGGGACTGTTCTTGGTCTCACCAGAGTCCAAATCACTGAGAACTGCCCCTCTACGGAGGGAGGTCAACATGGAGATAATGGGGCCTCCGCCCCTTCCAGAAAGACCCAGGCCCTTTTGAGAACTACCACTACTATAATTCTAAAAGGCCTAGAAGGCCAAGGCTGTGGACTTCTTAAACAGACATTTGCATTTTGTTTTGTAGGTTTAACTCACTCGTCAATTCCACGCTATCTATTGAGCACCTACTACAATGGCAGCCACTTTCCGTGTCAGGCACTAGGGAAACCACATCCATGCCTTTGCGTGATAGTTTATGATCTACCAGGATGACAAACATTAAACAGACAATCACTTCTATAATTTTAGCTCCGAAGGAGAAGGACAGGGTGATAACTGGAGGATAACACAGGGTGTTCAAGAAGGTTTCCCTAAGAAAGTAATATTTAATCTGAAAGATGAATAAGAGTTGGTAAGGCATTGGATGTGAGGGAAGCAAGAAGAGCCATCTAGCCAGAAGAAACATCATGTGCAAAGGTGCTGAGGTGAGAAAAACTGGGATATGTTTGAAGAACACTAGGAACGCCAGTACGGCTAAAGTAGAAAGGGCAAGGGAGAAAGCGTAACAAGATGAGGCCGGCAATCAGACAGGCCTTACCTGCTACGTAAGAAGCTCAGACTCAGTACCCTAAGAGCAACGGGAGCCACTGAAGGCTTCCAAGCAGGGAACAACACATGGTCACATTACAGGGTCAAAAGGCAGCCCCTTCCATAGGGTCCCTGGCTGGCTCAGTCAGTGGAGCATGTGACGCCTGATCTCGGGGTTGTGAGTTCGAGCCCCACGGTGGGTGCCGAGATTGCTTAAAAATAAAATCTAAAAAAAAGGCACTCCCTTCCGTTCCCAGTCATGTCAAATAGAAATGGTCAGCACTACAGACACCACCGATCAGACCCCGGACTGAATACCATGGTTCACAGTATTATAAAAAAATGTATTTGGACGGAGGCAGGAAAGAATACTTCAGCGACTTCCTGCCCATCTCTGTAGAATGAAGGTGTCTCCAGGGCCTGGGACGCTTGTGAGCTGTTCCTCTCACCTGCAGTTTCTGATCTCCACCAGCCACGGTCCCAGCCACCATCACTCAGGGGCTCTGGCACACTTGACAGCAGAAGAAAAACCCACCCCTGGCTGACCTGGCCAGTCTCCCCTTCAGGGTCCCTCCCGGTCAGTCTCAGTCAAAACTCCACCCCGGGAAGTCTCCAAACACTTGATAAACCTGCTCCCCAGCAACAGGGGGAGCAGAAGACAACGCCTCCCCAGGATCCAGGTTCAAGGGGGCCCTTCTCCAGGCCTGCCAACGCGGCCTGTGATTGTCTCGAGGAACCTGAGCCCCAGGCGAGGGGAAGGCCTAAGAGAGCAGCCTTGCACTTGCCGCTTCAGGGCACGTGAGAAAGGTGAGCCTACTACAGCAGGGTCCTCCCTTGCCGCCCACCCCCCACCCCACCCCCCGCCCCCGCCCCACCCCCAGCCAAGGAGACAACGCTTCCCCTCTGAGGTGCCTGCATGCGCCCTCTCCCGGAGAACTCAGCAGCACACAGACACCGGGCTAGGAAGAGGGCGTGCCACAATGCTGCCGGGCGCTACCGAGCTCTTTCACTTCTCAAGGCTCTGGTGCAGGGCCGCCTTGAGATACAGTAAGTGCTCAATAAATTATGTGCTGCCGGCGCTAAGCTCACAGACCCCGTCTTTACAAAGAACAGAAATCGGTGCTGCGCGGGGACACCACGCACGTGGCATCAGCTCCCCCTGGTGGACCAAGGCAGAGCCGCGGGAGCCGCAGCAGGCCTCGCGGCACCCCGGGGCCCGGGCGGGGACTGCGCCCCGGCTGGCCCCGAAGGGCTGCTTGCTCAGAGGGCCCGAGGCAGCCGGAGCAAGGAGGAAGCAGCCCAAGAAGAGCCTGCACCGAAGCCGAGTACGCAGCGGGAGCGGCGGGTACCAGTGCCGTAGTCGATGCGCGTCGAGTTCCCCACTGACTCCTTCAGGTAAACGGCCACCTCAGGCACGGCAGCGGCCAGATGGGTGGGGACCACTGTGGCCACCAAGTTTTCCGCTTCCTGATAACACAAGAGACACAAAGTGGCGGCAGCAGATTAGGCAGTATCCTGGTGGCGGGCACCCAGGAGCAGCATCTGGCTGGGGCCCGGTTGGCCACGCCAGGCCGGCCTGGCTCCCTGCTCTGACCGAAAGCTGAGGAGGGAGACACTGACCCTTACGCCACAGAGCCACCACCCCGGGGTGGCTTTTCGTCCGCTGGCCCTTCCTCCAGGGGACAAGGGTCTGGGACGAGATGGGAGGGAACTGCAAAGAAGCCATTCAACTCCCCCATCTGGTAACTCGCCCACGTGCCTACAGACACCGTCTTTCTTCACAGTCCCAGGATAACAAGAATGTGTGCCATATATCCACCCAAACGTGCAGACGAGAACGTTCACAGCAGCATTATTCATAGTAGCCCAAATGTGGGAACAAGCCTCCACCGAAATGCCCACCGACCACAGACCGTGGTGCAGTGAGGTGCCGGAACACGACACCGCAAGGCAAACGCTCTGCTGCTCCCCACAACATGGGGGACTCTCGGAAACAGAACGCTGAGCAAAAGAAGTCAGACGTTTATAAGAAGTTCAAAAACAGGTAACACTGATCTACGGGACGGAAAGCGGAAGAGTTTGCGGGAGGATATCAACTCGAAAGGGGCACCGGGGCCCTGCCGGGGTGCTGGGAAGTTTTAGAGCTTGATACAGGTGGGAGTGCAAGGGCCAAACATATGCTAAGATCCAGCCAGCCGCACAGCTGTGAGACGTTCACTTTCCTTTAAGTTTTAACTCAATAAAAATCTTTTAAAAAAGACCCTGTGCCCTCAGAGTCCAGAGGCAGCCCCAGGCTGCTCTTAGGCAGGGACAGCATTCTGCTGGGTCCCTGGGGCTCCCCTCTGCTCCAGGCGGAAACACTGGGCCAGAGAAATGAGGACCCAAGCTTCTCTAGGTTCAGTCTATAGATACCTGGCAGGAAAATCTCCTGGAGACCTGGGAAAATCTGGATTCCTGGGCCCCACCCTAGACCTACAGACTGCTTTTCTAAGAACAGGGCCCATGATCCTGCATTTTTATTTTTTGCTTGCTTTGAACAGGTATCACTGCTATAGGATTCAAAAATAAAGACATTAAAAAAATAAAAATACACTGAATTCTACTCCAGAAACCAATATTGCACTGAATATTAACTACCTAAATTTAAATAAAAATTAATAATTTAAAAAATCAAGAAAAAGAAGCGCAATACTAAATTCTTTGGGATTTGCCAAGAAAATATCGAAAAGTAAAAACGTAAATAAATACACACATTACAAACGGGATGCATTGAGAAGTTTCTGTCCCCTTCCCCACTCTCCCCCGCCCTCAGAGAAGTCACAGCTTTATTAGCCTCTTGTACATCCTTCCAGTGATGTTTCCTTATGCAAACTGAGCAGCACAAACATATCTTTTCATTTTTCCCTCTTTCCTACCAAAAAGTAGCTCGCCATGTGTCAGACCCCAGGTTCCTCTTTAACTGAACAATAAATCCCAGACCACCTTCCCCCAAGCTCCTAGCGGGCTCCTAGTCTTTCTCATAGCTGCATAGCACTCCAGGTTAGATCTACTAGTCTATCTGACCGATCCCGTGCACATGGACACTTGGGACATTTGAATCTGTTGCTAATGCAAACGATGACCTAATTAACAGCCCCATGCAGAGGACTGGGCATCCATAGTGGCGATTCCCAGAAGATGGTGGGGGCAGAGGGTAAATGCATTTGTACTTTTGGTAAATGGAATCGCCATTTTAATAAACTCCCCAGTGATTCTGAGATGCCTGAAAGCTCCTGCACCCCCTGGCCCAGCCCCCAAGCATGTCCTGTGGCAGCCTCACCTCGTCGAGTTTGGCATACCAGGTCCTGTAGGCCTTGTTCCCAAATCGAGAGGGCTGGTCCACCGGAGGGGTCTCATCAATCCACCTGTCCAGCGTGTTGAGAAGGGTGACCAGTTTCTCAATGGCCTGTAGTAAGCAAAATAGAGGGGGCCAAGCACAATGATTAGTGGCCCCCATCTAGAGCCACAGAGGGAAGTCCCAACTGCTGCTGGACAATGACCCATAGGCATGGCATTAGTGGTAAGTGCTGGGGAGATCACACACTCCTACAGGATCAAGTTTTTAAATCCAACTGTCTGGGGGCACCTGGGTGGCTCAGTGGGCTAAGCGTCTGCCTTCAACTCGAGTCATGATCTCAGGGTCCTAGGATCGAACCCCGTGTCGGGCTCCCTGCTCAGTGGGGAGTCCACTTGTCCCTCTCCCTCTGCCCCTCCCCCCATTCATGCTCCCTCGCTTTCTCACAAATAAGTAAAATCTTTAAAACACGGGCCCCGGGGCACACATTATTTTGCAGCCTGCTCAATTTCCTCATGAGCCTCATTCCACATCAACATGTAAACATAATTTTACAACAGCCTTTAGTAAGCTAATAGCATCTCATTGTGCCAACATACTATAATGTTTTACCTAATCCCTCCCTGTTAAATATTTGGGTTATTCCCAATTGTTCCTTCCCACAAACAATCTGGGCAGCCCCCACCTGCAGAACTGCTGGATCAGAGGTCCGAACCTGTGTAATGCTTTGCAAGGGCCACAGCGTCGGGGAGCCAATCTCCCTACACCTTTCCCACAGTAGGCAGGAACCAAGGAGTGGGATCGGTGCCACAGGCCAGGGCAACGTTAGCACACAGCATGTTACTCAATGAGGAAATAGGTGAGGCTGATGATCCAAAACACAGGTCTGGAAGGGCAGCTAGAAAAGGACTCCTGGGTGTGGCTTGTAAAAAAAAAAAAAAAAATTGGCCAAAAAAATAAAATAAATAAATAAAAATTAAAAAAATAGGCCAGGGGCGCACGGGTGGCTCAGTCGTTAAGGGTCTGCCTTCGGCTCAGGTCACGATCCCAGAGTCCTGGGATCAAGCCCCCTCCCCGCTCCCCGCATTGGGCTCCCCGCTCTGCAGGGAGCCTGCTTCTCCCTCTCCCACTTCCCCTGCTGGTGTTCTCTGTCAAATAAATAAATAAAATCTTAAAAAAAAAAAAAAAGGCCAAAACGAAAGGCTAGCGGAAGGCACAAGGCAGAGAGAGGATGTTCAGAGGCAGGCAGCCCTGGGAGAGAAGACCTTGCCAAGAAGCAGGTTTTGCCTGTGTCTACTGGGCACGAACAGCACAAAGAGAGACCTCCAAGAACCCCTGACACTGGGTCCGACCTAGCAGGGTGGTGCCCACATAAAAAGTTGTGAGGACGAAGGCAAGGCTCAGTCGAGTCCACTGCTGCATTGCGCAGGCTCCGTACAGGAGCGGTCCAAGAGCTGTGCGGGGAGGGAAGTGAACTTGAGCTAATGGAATACCTATCAGCCAGTGCCCACCCCCACAGAGCTCCAGGAGGCACAAATCACACCAGACCATGTAAACGGCACCTTGTGCAACGTGACAACGGCCTCAATGTTGCCATCCCTCACCTCCCCTTCCTCTATGCTTGGGGTGCAAGAGCGAGCAAAAGTTACCTGTAAGAGGGGAAATCTCCCTGTACACCTGGCTGAGGCAAAGGGCCCGGGTGACATAAAGCTGCCCAGCTGAAATGTGAGACAAAGTGCTGCCAGCTTTGTGAAGAACCAGGTCACCAGGAACTGATCAGGACAGAGCAAACCTGACCCCATGCAGCAACTGAGACTCAGGAGTGATGAGGCAGTAATCCCAGGCCCAGGAAGCACCAGCCAGGACCAATTCCCTGACGATCTCAGTCTTGGGCAAGGCGCTGAAGGGGATAAAGAAGGTGCGGGGAGGCCACGTAAGCCAGGCCCCAGCTGCCAGCTCAGCTGGAGAAATGAATAATTAAAAGGCTCCTAGCTCCTCTTTCTGGAGAGGGCTTTTTAGAATGCAGGGGCTGCCTCTATTGTCTGACTGGCTGGGGCAGAGGGGTTTGGGGGGGCTCCCCTGCTGTGGGCCAAACCCTCAGGAAGCACAAATAGTAATTTGAACTACCCTCCAGCTCCCTAAACCAGTGCTTCCTTTCGGATTTCATGGACCAGTAAAATTTTCTCCAAACCATTACTTGCCAGCGTTTTCTTTGTCTTTGCCCCCAACTTAAATAGGAAACAGAACAGCAAAAAAATAAGGTTCTTATCTACCCACATTTTGCAAAACCCAAAAATTTGAACCCCCAAACATTAAGACAGATATAATCTCAAACTGCAGAAGAGCCTTCTAAACATGGGTCTAGACAGTCTCACCACATTGCCCTTGCTTGTTCCCTTCGCTGCTGGTCTGGAAGCTGCCACCTAGGGCGGCTCTGTCTGCCCTCTCCCCAGCTGCCATCCCTGTAGGAGGAGGCAGGCGTGAGAGGAAGCGGGATCCCCAAGCAGCTGTGCCGGGGCCTCCCCGCATCTGCGGGCTGAGACCACATGCTGTGAGCCCTGCCTTCTGCTGCCCTGCCAGCCATGGGCAGAAGCTGGGAGACCTCTGGAGACCAAACTAGTCACCTCTGCCCACCAAGTGATCACCCTGGCACTGGGATGAAACCCAGCTCAGGAAGCACCCTCAACTGAAGCAATCACACCACTACTGGAGGTCAGAACTGAAAAACAGCTCATGATAACAGCTAATAATGATAAAGACATCCAGTATGTACCAGGTACTGTCCTAACAAGCCTACATGTAGGATCCCACTGACTCCTCCCCAGGGGCCATGAGTCGGTCTGCCAGCTCTGTCACTCAACAGATGAGGAGATAGAGGGTCAGAGGGGACGAAGCCACTCAGCTTGGAAGGGAGAGATTATCCAAACCTAGTCAGCCTGACTCCAGAACCCAAGCACTTAACCATGCTGCAATCCTGCCAAGAGAACAGCTCCTGAGCTAAGACAACACCTGGCCAGCGTGGAGTCTACCATCAAAGCGTGAGCGGATATTACTGGACCTCAGGATCTGCTGGGGTAATTAGAACACCCCCCTGTAATTAGCCTTCCCCCGCCACACTCCCTGCCCACTGAGGACAGCCGAGCCTCCCTCACCACAGGCTCAAGGACAAGCCCTCTCTCTCCCAACCCACAAACTCAATGGTGGGCCAGCCCCCAAGAGAAGGAGGTCTATCCCCAGCACAGGTCTGGCTCCCCTCTGGTGATAGAACAAGACCTCAGCCACCCCACAGCCAGTTGGGGCCCAGGAAGAGGCAGCTCTCCTGAGGCGGGGTATGAGGGACAGGTGGAGAGACCGGGCTGCGACAGGGCCAGGCCTTATCCAACAGGGTGGGATAAGGCACTGAGAGGCAGCTCAGGCCCTGGTGTCTGAGATAAGAGTCTCAAGGTGACTGTGAGCCAACTGGGAGAGGAACCCAAGAGGCCACTGGAGGCTTGGGACCCAGCCCTTGGAGATGGCATCCAGCAACAGCAAATAGCCTGCAAGCCCACACCTCCCCACAGCTCTTGTCCTTTCTCCACCAACAACCTATCTCCAGAAGAGCAGCCAAAGAGCGTCCACCCTGCAGTGCATGCCCTCAACTCAGCATCCCCACTTCCAGGAATGATTCCTCAGGAAAGAGCACCCACAGATCTATATGTAACGATGTTCAGAGCAGCGACATTTAGGGACACAACCTCAAAGTCCACACTTAGGGCTATTTAAACAAATGAGGGCCGGTTCGATGAGGCTGCCATTTACATAGTGGAGGGGCAGCAGGAGAGGAGGAGCTCAGAGGGCAGGTCTGGGTGACGTTCCCCAAACTGTTCCTGGGGCCGCCCCAGGGAGCTGGGTAGGAGGGGAAAGATAGGGAGAGGTCAGCTTTTTGTTAATACATTTCAGTGAAGCACACTTACTTCATTTATAATCTTTTTTCATTTAAAAAGGTACATAAAAACACCAGTTAGCAAAAATGCAGGCTATAAAACAGCATATTTACCTTGATCCCAATTTTATAAATATACATCTACTGACAAATTGGAAAAAAAAAAAAAAAAAAGATTAGAAATACAAACACCAAGAAGGGCCTGGGTGGCTCAGTCGGTTGAGTGTCTGACTCTTGGTTTCGGCTCAGGTCATGATCTCAGGATCCTGAGATGGAGCCCGGCCAGGATCCAGCCGCCAGGTCAGCTCTGCGCTCAACGTGGAGTCTGCTTGTCGCTCTCCCTCCCCCCACTCACGCGCATGCTCCTTCCCTCTCTCTCTCTAAGAAATAAATATTTTTTATTTATTTTTTTTTTTAAATTTTTTAAAAAATATTTTATTTATTTACTTGAGAGAGACAGAGATAGTGAGAGAGAGCTCGAGCAGGAAGGAGGGGGAGAAGCAGGCTTCCCGCGGAGCAGGGAGCCCGATGCGGGGCTCGATCCCAGGACCCCGGGATCATGACCTGAGCCGAAGGCAGAGGCTTAACCATCTCAGCCACCCAGGTGCCCCTAAATAAATATTTTGTAAAAAGGAAAAGAAATACAAACACCAAAATGTCAACCGCACATGTGCTTAGGCGATCTTATTTCCTGCACTGGCCTGTTGTGGGCCGTGAGGACAGGTGACTCTCTGGAGCTACTCTGGGAGCAGCCCTGCTGCAGCAGCCTCCCCCGCCTGTGCCTACCTCAGAGACTTTGTACTCAAAGGTCAGCTTCTTCCCCTTCACACCTTCGTTGAGCGTGAGGATGAATCCGATGTAGTCAGCATATGCCTACCAAACAAAGTGGGGAGTGGGGACGGAAAGAGGGGTGTCAGACCCCTGACCCTCCACACCCTGGCCAGCCCCCAGCT
>NC_138382.1:74410124-74417266 GCF_054177405.1 Leptonychotes weddellii | reverse complement strand
ATCCCGGGACTCCAGGATCATGACCTGAGCTGAAGGCAGTTGCTTAACCAACTGAGCCACCCAGGCGCCCCGTGACAGCAGCTTCTTTACACAACCCCACAAGGTAAACACTGTCACTGTCCCCATTGTATAGATGAGGAAACCAAGGCTTCAGGAGAGGTGACTTGCCCAAGGTCTCCTAAGACCAAGATCTCATTAGACGTGGAGCTAGGACCCCACAAGTCCTCCAACTCCACTATACCACCAGGAGTTCAAGGAATACCAGCAAGGGTTCCTCCCGTTAGTCTTCCAGATGTTTCCCCCACCAGACAGGCCAGGCTGTCAGCCTGCAGTGCAGACCCCCTGCTCCCAGGAGAAGAAACTGTTTTCTGCCCATGGCCAGGTCTCCCAGCACACCCATCCCTGGCTTCCAATTGGGCACTCTCTTCCCTGTTGAGTTGCAGGTTACAACCAGCACAGGGATGAGAAAGCACTAAGGTGTAGGCCCCGGGAGCAAGTGACTTCTGTTTGGTCTCGTTTCTTCTTCCTCTCTGTTGCCTCTCATTCTCTTCCTTCCTCCTTCTCCAAAATGCCAGCAGCAGCCACAGCAAGCCCTGAGAACTGACCATTCCGTATCTAGAAGGGAGCATTCCTGTACCAGGCCCTTCCTACAGCCCGGGAATGGCCACAAACGGAAACAAGGGGTCATGGGGCAGGTCCGAGCCCTCATCCTGCCTGCAAAGCCACAGTCGTTCCTGCAAACTATACCTCGATGCAAAGACAGGAAGCAGCAAGGGGCAGTGTCACCCTCCACGGTCCCTGCTCCCACATGGGCCTGAGTCTCTTGGTGACTAAAGCTCAGGTCATTCTTACAAAGAAGACTGTGTGCAAAGTCTCCACCAATGCCACCATCCTCATCCCTGTAACCGTAACAACCATGCCTGCATCTCAGTACAGCTCACGAATGCCTAGCACTGGGCCAGGTGCTTTTTGGACTTTGAGTCATCTAAGCCTCCCAACAACATTTTACGGTAGAACAAATAGGCTTGGCCAGCTTAGGCGTGCTGCCTAAGTCACAAGAATAGGAAATGGCAACCCTGGGCTTCAAGCTTTGACCTCTCTGATCCTAAGTCCACGCTCCTGGTTGCTGCACTTGGCAGCCTAGTGAAACTGCGTGGACCATGCCACAGAGTCACTTGTCGAGCCACGAACTTGAGCGGTGAGCTTCAGAGCAAGTGAAAGCCTTCTATCCAGTATCGTTCAACACATACTCCATTAGAAAAAGTAACCAACACTTCCCAAAAAGTGTTGGTGCCTACAGCAGGATCAACAAACTGCCTACAAAGGGCCAGATAGTAACTATTTTAGGCTCTGCAGGCCATAACGTCTGGTTCACAAATTCTCAACTCTGCCCAACTCTGCCAGTTAGTGCGAGAGCAGCCATGGACAATACATAAATGAGCCTTGCTGTGTTCCAATAAAACTTTATTTACAAAACAGGCAGAGGTCCAGATTAGGTGAGCAGGCAGTAATTTGCTGACCTGTGGCCTAGAGCATAGTGGCTCAACCCATGGCTATCTAGAGACAGAGGACCTGGGTATGAATCCTGAATCTCATCCCAACCACTTGCTAACTGTGCCATCTGGCTAAACGTCTTTATCTCCTGGCCTCACGTTTCTCACCTTCAAAATGGAGATGACCACTGAGCCCACTTCCCAGAGTTTTTGTGAGGATTAAATGAGCTAAAAAATACCTAGCGCATCATAATCACCCCATCCTCCTTGGAAAACACCCACAGGGAAAGCAAGGAACTAAAGCGACGTTTGGATTCAGCCAATCTGCAGGTTCAGGGCAGACTCGTGGTTCTCACCCCAGGCGATTTGGTTCCCAGGCAACTTCTGACAAGGTCTGGAGACATTTTCGGTTGTAATACCTGGGGGAGGGGTGCTGCTGGCATCTAGCAGGTAGAGGCCAGAGAAGGTACTAAACATCCTCCAATGCACAGGACAGCCCCCTACAACAAAGAATTATCCACCCCAAAACGTCACCAGGGCTGAGGTTTAGAAACCCTGAGGCAGAACAACCAAGATGACGAAGGGACTCAAATGTGTCCTTTGAGCAGCTGAAGGGACTAAGGTGTTTATCCTGGTGAAGATTCAGGGGAGAACATAACTCAGAAAAGACATGATAACCATCTGCAAATATTTCGAAGGCAGGCTTATGAAAGAGGAGCCAGAAAGACTTGCATGGCCCAAGAAGACCCACGGCCATTGCAGGATGTGGGCTCAGTGTCAGCACAGTGGACTCCCTAAAGAGAACCTGCCTTTCTGCACAAGTGACCCCCCCCAGCCCCAGGTGAGCAGACCAGGTGTGGACACCTGGCTGGAGCTGGGACCAAGGCTTTCCCTGGGGATTTGAAATTGGCTTTCTTTTTCTTAGTCCCAATCTTTCCACAGCCTCTGCCAGAAGCCCAGGAGGTAGAAGCTGTTATTTCCTGCCCACCGTTGGACTGAGCAGCACAGAAAGCTGGTCTGCACTTCCCCTCGCTCTAGGTCCCAGTTCCTAGGTATTTTTAGGCCCAGCCACCTCCCTGGCCTAGGTTTCCATGAGAGTGATAACCTCTTCTCTCTGAGACACACTGGCTCCGAGACCAGCTGTAACTTCTCCCCCAGAAAGAGGGGGACGGCCCTCTCCCTAGCTTCTAACAGCTCTGGTTCCAAGAACAAGGAAGGTCAGGAGCTCACTGTCTTTGAAAAAGCCCAAGTTCTTCATCCCAGCTCTGGCCCTACACACTGGTACCTGAGAACGCTTCCATTTGCCCATGTCTGGAACTGTGTGGATCTCCTTTTTTGGAATGATGAAGTTCTGAGTGGCTGGAGGGATATCCTCCGAAGAATCTTGACAAAGAGAGTGAAGAAGCAAATAGATAAATAGAATCTTCCCCCTCAACCCAACTTTCTCTCTCTCTCTCTCTCTCACACACACACACACACACACACACGTTTAAACCAAGACTCCAACCCCCAGTCCCTAGGGTAAACCAGACACGTCCTCCCAGGACAATCAAGCCAAATCCACTGACCGCCCGCCTTTCCACCCTCAGCCAGGAGCCCCGCCGTACTGACGATGCCCTCAACAACTGACGGGTTCAGCTGCTCCGCAGTGCGGTGCCCTCACCTCCTGCTCCCTCACCAGAGAATGGTTAGAAAAATAAAACGAAGTTGACCTTTTAGACAGAAGCAGGCAATTCAAAGGAGGAGGAAAAAAATTACAAACGACCACCCATAAACATTTGAAAAAAATTGCCAACCTCTGAGTAAGCACAGAAATGTAAATTAGATGAGATGGCTTTTCCAGATCAGGGTGGCAGATTAAAACCATCTGGCATCAACTGGGAATGGGGAAGCGGGAACTCTCCTGCACTGCTAGTGGGAGTCTTGGTAGAATCTGCTGAGGAGGCAACTCAGCACTGACTTTTGAAGTAAAAACCACACAGACCCATGGAGCCAACAGTTCTACTTGTAGGCATCAACCCTTTATATACACCTTTATATACACCAAGGTGTATATAAAGGCACTTACTGCATGGAAAAAAAGTAGAAACAGCGCATATATCAATTGACAAGGCAATGGGTAAATAATAATATGCTCACATAATGGAAATCTTCATAGTTTTTTAAAAAGAATAAAACCTAAATTATTGACATAGGAAAACAGCCTAGATATTAATAAGTAAAAAAAAAAATTAAGCTATATTATATATAACATAATCTCATTATTGCAAAAATAGCTATACATACTCGTATAAGTAACATGTATATCAGCATATACACTGGAAAAACCTGAAGGATTAAACCCCAAAGTTAATTAATAGTCCTCTCTAGGAGGTAAGATTTATAAGGGACTTCCATTTCTAAACTACATATTGCTATTAAAAACTAGCATACAGTATGGGGCGCCTGGGTGACTCATTCAGTTGAGCACCCAACTCTTGATTTCAGCTCAGGTCATGATCTCATGATCTCAGGGTCATGAGACGGAGACCCGCATCAGGCTCCGTGCTGGACATGGAGCCTGCCTAAGATTCTCTCTCTCCCTCTCCTTCTCTCCCTACCCCCAACATTCGCAAGCCTGAGCGCACACTCGCACTCTCTTTCGTAAAAAAAAAAAAAAAAAAAAGAATTAGCATACAGTAATTTTGTAATCAGAAAAAAAAAAAAAAAACTTTTAAATGGAGTTTCTATATTTGCAGAACTTGGGAAAAGGAAAACACAGGGCAGTTCCACGTGCTGACCTAGAAGCAAACTTCACACCAAAGTGGACTGCTTAGTATGAGTGGCCTCTCTAGCCAAAAATACCTGGCCCACACTGCAGGATTCCCTTTACTTTGTGACACTGGGAAATACAAGCCCTCAGTCTCTTCTCCATAATTCCAAAATCCAAAAAGTTCTAAAAACCCAAAGTTTTTAAAATAAGTTTGGCACAAATTCATTTGGTACAAAAAACTTAAACCTAAACCAACGTGAGGACATTTATAGGCTTTGCAGATCCCTCTTAGGGAATTTAGGTTTTCCTGCAGAAGTATTTTTGTTTGATTGTGGGGTGCTCCTTTCTGAAATCTGGGGAACCCTGAATTCCAAAATACACCTGGCCCCAAGGGTCTTGGACAGGGGCCGTGCCTGAATCCACTACTGAAGATCTGTTGTATTAGTTAACACCTTCCTTTAAAAACCCAAACTCTCCAGAAAGAGTCATTCACGACATACGATAAATTTGTACCCCTGCTGTCCTCCTAAAATCTAGCTGACATTGCCTGCATGGAGAAAGGGGACATGGGCCTAAGATGGTTCTGGAACATGTGACATTTCGGAGAATGGAGCATGCCCGGAGAGGCCCCGAGGAAAGGGAAAGCTCTAGGATACCCGGAGACCTGAGGAGGAGGATAGAGAATCTGAGATGAGAGCAAGGCAAACCTCTGCCTAATTCAAAATTGAAACCAGAGCCCAAAAAACAAATCAGAAACTCTCTTCCTCCTCCCACCTGTTTTACAAGCCCTGTTCCCAGAACCCAAAATTGAGGCCCCTACTATTAGTAAATTACTACCTTAATATGCTATTAAATAGGGGTGCCTGGGTGGCTCAGTCTGTGAAGGTCTGCCTTCAGCTCAGGTCATGATCGCAGGGTCCTGGGATCCAGCCCCACTTCGGGCTCCCTGCTCAGCGGGGGTCTGCTGCTCCCTCTCCCTCTGCCTCCTCCCTCCTGTTCATGCTGTCTCTCTCTCTCAAAAGATTTTATTTATTTATTTGACACAGAGAGACACAGCGAGAGAGGGAACACAAGCAGGGGGAGTGGGAGAGGGAGAAGCAACCCTCCCACGGAGCAGGGAGCCTGATGCGGAGCTCGATCCCAGAACCCTGGGATCATGACCTGAGCCAAAGGCAGACGCTTAACGACTGAGCCACCCAGCGCCCCGATAAATAAAATCTTTAAAAAAAAAAAAAAGATGCTATTAAATTAAAAGCTTTATAGGTCAGGCTGGTAACCTAACATCATTGTTTTTATGGGAAAATGTGTTCCACATTCCAAATAATCAACTTGCAAATGATCATTAGGAACAGAGAGCCCTTCTGTAAGTTCCCTGCCAGGGGACAGCCTTTCTGAGTTATTTCACAGGTGGGAAACCGTCCAAGCCAGGCCTGGTACCAGAGGAATGGCTACCTTGTAGGAAGCATTGCAACAACCACTAATGAAACACACACACATGTTGTTACCAGAATATGCAATCTCAAATAAAAGAAACAAGCCTTCAAACCAGGGTCTTGATAACTGAGTCCCTCCGGCCTCAGACTCTATCTCTGACAAAGGTGTCACGGGACAGGTGGATACCCTACAAGCTCACAGTAAAAGATGGAAGTATCTAGAGTTTTAGAGATGTTCCCTAAACCCCCCCCCAAAGTATAATGTAATATCATCGATCATTTGAGAACCAGCCTACATGTTCAACCTGTACCTTTTAAAAGGACAACAGCCATCAACATTTCCTGACTACTCCCCATGCCCCATGTTTTGCCCACATCATCTACGGAACACACGCTACAACTCTGTTGAAGGTATTAACAGCCCCATTTTCAGAGAGAAGCAAGGCTCAGAGAATGTGATCTGCCAGGCAGAGCCAGGTCTGTACAACTCTAAAATCCAAGGTTTTCATCACTACACTGTCTGAGTGAAGTAGTTCTTTCTCCTTTTTCCAAAATGTCCTGTTTCAAACTTCAAAGAAGGACCACCTCCTGGCACCTGGCTCTTTCCAGCCGTAGATATCCTCACTGTGCCTTCATCTCTTTCAGTGCATGGGCTATCTCACCCAGCCACCCAACTTCGGAGACACATTCATCTCACTGAGAATTCCGCTTGGCTTCTATCTCTCACAGGCATTACCGAACTTCTAAGGGCACAGGCACAGAAGTTTTGTACTAAATGAAGTAAACGTCTGGTTTCAAATGCCCTAAGAGACCATACCCAGCTCTTTGTTCATCTATTTGGTGCGGGGAAGGGGATGCCTTTTTTGATCTTCATAATTTCTCCTTCCTGAGTCCTTTCCAGGGATCCCAAAATGCAAGACAGTTAGAAGGAATATCCAATGCGTTCAAAACATTAGCTGTGTTTGGTCAATCTATTCGCCCTGTCAGAATTTTAAATCATCTACGGTCAGTCCCTCCTAGCTCGGGTGCGGGAGGTGGGTGTCAGCAAACAGGCTTCCCCTTCTCCAGGAAACGGGTCTCTAGAAGATCCTTTCCCTAGTTATTTGACATGAACTAAATAAAGCCAGGCCACAGTGTAAATAAAAGTTACAGATCGTGATGCCAGGGAGAGGCTCATCTTGCACAACCAGCTTTTTTAAATTAGTGGTTTACACAACCAAGGGCAGTTTCTCTCAGTAAATTTTCAGCCACTGAAACCCGCCTCCAAGAGGGAGAGAGGGTAAGGCGGATGAGGGGTGGGCAGGGTGCGGAGGAGTCTGGAAACCGGGTGGAGGCAGGCCCAGGCCCACAGAGCACCACCCCTCACCCCCTGAGCAGGGTCTAATAAAGAAGGCAGCCACCAGAATCACTTTCGACCCCATCCCTGGCAGCTTCCCCACCAGCTCAAGAGCTGACTTCAGCACA
>NC_138382.1:74404313-74410024 GCF_054177405.1 Leptonychotes weddellii | reverse complement strand
CCCCCCCCCACACCACACCCCTTCCCCGCCTCCGCGCCGGGCGCCGCCCCCGCGCCCCTACCCGACCCCGGCCGGGCCCGGCCCGTCCTACCTGGCGGCGACTGCCGCTCGCCCTCAGCCATCTTCCTCCCGCCAGGAGCCGGCCCGAATGCCTGCAGTCCCCTCTCACCTTTCACCTCCGCACCCCCTCCCTTTGCCCGGCTCCACCAGGCGCTCAGAGCTTTCTGAAGAGAAAGGAGCACCAGCCGGCTATAACAGAAAACCGAGAATTGAAATCACCCCCGTGAAGACGACCGCCATGCTGGTGCGGGGCACTCAGGGAGCATGCCCAGCAACGGCCGGCTCGCGGCTGCGGCGCTCACGGGGAGGCGGCGGCCATGTTGGTGCGGGGCAGCTGGGAGCATGCGCGCCAACGGCCGGCTCACCTCCCTACCAGCCAGCGGTCCGCCCGGCTGTGGGAGCGCGGCAGCCATGCTTGTGCGGGGCGCTCCCCACCTGTCATCGTTGACCCTAACCCGAGGCATATTATAGGACGTTCCCTTATTGACATGGTTGTGTTTTCCTGCCGCTCTGAGAGTAGAGCTCAAGGACACCAGATGGACTGAGAGGGGTGCACGCTACTGCCTCCAACAGCTTAGACAGCCTGTGGAGGTGGGAGACGGCGAGCTGGACAGCAGCCTTTTTTGCCCGTCTTCCTGGATTCCACGGCCTCGCGGGGTCTCGCGACCACTAACTGCGCCCTCGGCTCCGCCCCCGGCCAGCCCCGCCCCGCGCTCGCGGCTAGCCGCCCGGGCCCGCAACCGGCTGGTGGCCCCGCCCCAAGAATCCTCCTCCCGGGGGCCCCCAGCCCGCCGCCCGCCCGGCCCGGTGGGTGGGCGCCGGGCCGCCTCCGGCGGTGACTCTGCAACCTTGGCCCGGAGACTCTAGCGGGGACCCACCAACGGCGGCGGAGGCGGAGGCGGAGGCAACGGCGGGGACTTTGCCCAGTGCGGCGGATCGAGCGGACTGTGTGTCCGCGGGCGGGCCCCAGAGATGTTGGCTTTCGCGGCCAGGACCGTGGTGAGTATGGCGAGGAACCCGGGCGGGCGGGCGGGCGGGCCCTGGACAGGACGGGCGGGCTGCGAGTCGGGCCAGACGCGCAGCTGCGCCGGAATGGAGAAACAGGCCATGGAGGCGACGCGGCCTGGTGGCCACTGTCCTGCCCGGCCAACAGCTGCTGGGGTGGGATCCCCAGGTGGACTAACCCTGCTTGGCAGAGGAGGGGACGGAGGCTCAAGGTCAGAGATCCGATCGAACGCACGTCGTGTGGCTCTAAATTCCAGCCACCTGGAAAAGATAGTGGGGACCCTGGCTTCAGGCAGCACCTCCACCCTTAGACCCAGAGCCAAGGAGCTGAGGGACCGGGAGTCTTTCCCCCAGTTATTCCCTGACTCACACAACTGTCGCATACTCAGCCTGAGCCATCTATGCCCAGGCCAGAGCCACTTCTCCAACCTCATCCAGTTGGTCAGTCTCCTTGGGCTTATCAAATGGCCCCTGGGGAATTTTGTGTGGCCAGAGAAATTCATGTGGAGGCCTCAAGCTGGGCAGCTTGGAAGATCCTCTGAACCGGCAGGAGGCAGCAGTTGGCAGCCCCATACCCTTTGTCTCCACCAGTCCCTCCCCGCCAGCTTGTCCATGTCTACCCCAGAATCCTCCCCACAGGGCAGCAAGTAGTGCTGCCACTCTGATTTGAGTTCCTTTCCTCTCTCCTCCAAGCATATCTCTGCTTGTATCTCCTTCTGTCCATACCAAGAAGGATGTTCAAACAGACACTACCTGACCCAGGGGGCTGAGGTTACTCATCCGCTGGCCCAGAGGCTCTTCCAGATCTCCCAGAACCCCAAGGCTCCATGTCACCCTTGCCACTGACACCGAGCAGTGCCCCCGTCTGACAGACAGCTTCTAGGTCATCCTCCAGGACCTGTTGGGTGGCCTGATCACTTTACGGCTGGGGAAACTGAGGCAAGGAGAGACTTGGCCAGAATCCCCCGGATCTGGTGACTCAAATCTAGCAGAATCCCAAAACCAGCTGCCTCCTCCTTCAGTTTATTTTTTTAGTGCCCGAAAGTCCTCCACTCTTGCCCCCAGGTGACGGCTCAAGAGAAGCAGGCTTTGGTGGAAGAGAGGCCCCCAGAAGGGCTCCAAGAGTACTGGAGGAAAACGGGATGAGCTCTTAGCAGCCCCTGGCCACTTAATGGCCCTTTCCCAGTGTCCGCTCTCTTGCACCCACCCCAGTTTACAGGACTGATTTCACGGTTGTGGTGGAATCTCAGTGGCCAGGCAGTTTCTGCCTCCAGCCAAGTTTTCCATCATTAAACAAACCTACGCAGATTCCAACAGGTGGATTTTTAAAAATTCCTCCTCGCCCTGGCACCAGACCCACCCAGAGAAGAGAGGAGAACATAGTCCAGGTTTCCTCCTACTCTGGTGCCCACTACCGGCCCCTTCACCTGCTCCCTAATCCTCTACTTCTGGCAGCCAAGAAGGATGCCTGCCACCGCCACAACCCTAGATGCCACCCTAGCCACCAAAGCCATTGCCACTTCCGCCTCTGCGTCCCCCCTGAATCTTGGCTCTTGTCTTCTCTTTCCAGCCCAGGCAAGTGGCTGTCTCTTGCTAGGTTCTGCTCGCCCACTGGGTAGCACAGTTAGGCTTAGAGGCCCAGCCCAAGGCAGAAAGACAGGGCTCAGAACCTCAGTCCTGCCATGGAGGACGGGCAGCAGAAAGAGAAGGTATGGAACGATCCTCTGCCACTTGCCTGCCCACTGCTGCCCACAGCCCCCGGATCTCCTATTTCTCTTTCTGCCCACCTGCAGAATCTCCCCAATTTTCTCTCTCTGCCACCTCTTACCCACCTATCAGGCCATTTAGCTCTTGCTTTCCACGGCACTGCCCCTATGCCGCCTCTGTGCCCGTCCCACAGACCGATGAAAACCAAGGCCTGGCCCTCGCCCAAAGGTGCTGTCGTCTTCCGGCTCTTTCTGACTTTCTCTTTATGCCTCTCATCTCCCAGCTTGGCAAGGGTGGGAGAAATGGAGGTGGGGACCCCTGGGTGGGAGCGGTCACCTCGCTGCTTGCTGACTGGCTCATTGGGCTAGGGTGAAGAAGGTCGGGCCTTGTTGCTTCCAGACAGGTGACAGGTCGCTGTCAGCTCTGCCACCTCCAACAGGTGCCATTCATCCTGACTTGGTTCTGGGTTACCGGGATCAATGGCCACACCCCTGCCCATCCCCCTGCCTGCATCCCCAGGCCCCAGAGAGGTGGAGACACCTACAGTTTGAGGGCTGGGAAGCCAGTCAGGCACCACCCAAGAGGCTGTCTCTGACCCCAGGGATGGGCACATAAGTGCCCAGGACCAGAGCTTTAGGATTACCAGGGTCTTCCAGAGCCGGTGCGAGAATGAGCAGGATGTTCTGCTGCCTGCAGGTGAAGCCACTGGGCTTCCTCAGGCCCTCCTCCTTGATGAATGTCTCCAGCCGCTTCAAGGCCCACCAGGATTCGCTGCCCCGGTTGCCCGTGCCCGCGCTCCACCAGTCCCTGGACCGCTACCTCAAGGCGCTGCAGCCCATCGTGAGCGAGGAGGAGTGGGCCCAGACCAAGCAGCTGGTGGAAGAGTTTCAGACCGCGGGGGGTGTAGGGGAGCGCCTGCAGAAGGGGCTGGAGCGCAGGGCCAGGAAGACGGAGAACTGGGTGAGTGGAGCTCCCTGTTCCCATACGGGTTGAGGGGCCTGGGGCCCTCTCAGAGGTTCAGGTCATGAGAGGATCCCTCGCTGTGGCCTGGTGCCGGCCTCATGCTGAATTTCCTAGCACCAGCTGCTCTGGCACATTCTTTCGTGCCACGGGGTTTCTTGAGCGCTTCCTCTGTGCCTCGCACTAGGCCGGTCCCTGAGTGAGCAAGAAGGACACAGTCCATGGTCCCTTGGGGCTGACATTCAAGGAGGGTGGGAAGCAAGGTGATTAAACAGCATACAGGTGAGTGGATGAGTTTCTTTCCGGCAGTGAATTTCCCCAGGAGAAAAAAGGGAGAGAGGAGAATGGCAGTGTCTTTGTTTTGAGTGGGCAGAGAGGAGGTGGCCTTGGATCTGAGACAGAGAACAACTGGGCCAAGGTGGCAAGAGCCTCGCATGTCCAACAGCCAAGGCTGGAATGTAGAGCAATGGCCTGGGGCTGGGGGTGTGGGGCGCATCAGAGGAAGGAATCTGGGCTGGGGTTCAGTGGGAGGGGGCCACAGGATGGCTCCAAGTGGGGCATTGGTCCTGTTCAGTGACAGATCAGATCGCCCTGGTTCCTTGTCCCCATCTGTCAGGCAGGTGTGCACAGCTCGTGAAACTGGGTCCACACTGATGCTCCGTGCACTTTTCTGTATGCATCTTACACCTCAGCACGGTGGAAAAGGACCACCCCAACTGCTGGGAGGGAAGCGGGCGTGGGGGTGGGAGGCACGGGATGAGGCTGGCACTGGCACCCCAAGGGAGATGCCAGCAGGGAGAGGGCAGACGAGTCAGTTCCCTCTGTCCCGTGTAAGTTCTGGAGGCAGCACCAGTGGCCCTTGCTGATGGGGGTTGTGGGGGGAGCCGTCCTGACCTAAAGCAACTGCGGGGCGGGCCGGGGGGAGAGGGAGACTGGCCAAGACGGGGAGGGCTGAGGGGGGAGCAGTCTCGTGGGAGAGAACCAGAGCCGGGTTCCAGCCATATAAGGTGGGAGATGCTCTGAGTGGGGCAGGTGGAGGGCTGGGGGCTGCACACAGGAGATGGGCGTCATCAACTGGCAGGCTGGCATGTACTGAGCCTTGGCAGGCGCTTAGAGAGTCTGTGGTCTGGCGGTTTCCCAACATTTTTATCCCGGAACTCCTTCCCACAGAAGCTTCTAGCTAAAGAGGTAGGGGTATCCCTCTCCACTCACAGGGCCCTCGTGCCCAGCAGATTCTCAGCAGGGGAACGCCCACATCTGCAGGATCTCCCCTTATTTCCCAGCTCTGGCCAGAGGCCCTGAGATCCTGATGGAGTGGGGGCCCCTGGCCGAAGGGCAGCCCGGCTGCCCCCAAGGGGAGGGAATTCCTGTCTGCTCCTCCCTGACCCACAGATGAGGAAGCTGAGGCCGAGAGAAGTAGATTGAAAGCCCAGAGCCACACAGCTGCTCTCAGGGAGGCCCTGAGCTACACAGGAGTGTCTGGCCGACCAGGAGCCCTGTCCTCAGGTCACAAGTCAGCAGACAGACGTTCCTCCCCGGCCTGCTGTATAACCTGGGCACATCACCTTCCCTCACCCCTTGCCAGGGGCCCACGGCTGGTGGCCTGGTGCTGCAGGCCAGCAGTTCCCCAAGCAGAAACTGTTCGGTGAAGAGGCAGGTCCCACTGCCATTTGAGAGGGGAGAGGAAACGCAGTGGGGGTGTGGGGCACCTGGGATGGAGAGACCGGCCAGAGAGGTGTTTTAGACATGTGCTTGCAGGGGCGGAGCGAGGGGGGTAGTACAGTCAGCACGTAAGGCTCAAGGATGATAGTCAGTGATAGTCTGCACAGCCTGGGGATAGGCACCTTCAACAGCCTGTCCATGGCTGGTCCCCAGAGAGACTGCTCCCCCAGTGGAAATAGCGCCCCTTGGGCAGAGGACAGACCACCAGGTGGAGACACAGGATGTGGTACCCACATCTTGTCACTACGGCAGTGATT
>NC_138382.1:74379200-74403813 GCF_054177405.1 Leptonychotes weddellii | reverse complement strand
GCGACCTGGCTGACTCGGGACAATCACGTGAGGGTAGATCCTCTGGCTTTCTCCATTTTGCAGACGCAGAAACAAGCTCAGAGAGGTTAAGGTCACCAGGCCACTAATAGTGGCAGAGAGACATTTCCAGAGGAGCCCACATAGCCAAGCACCCAGCGCCAACACCAGACCCACTCAGACAACCCCAGGGCAGCAGGTGGAGGAGAAAGGAGCCCGGGGTGGAAACCGGCCTGGACTCGGGCCCCTGAGCTGGTGATGAAGGAGGATAGAGGGCCCCAGCCCGGGAGGCACAGGAGGGCGCCAGCTGGACCAAGGCACTGACAGGTGAAACTAACCTGTGCTAGGCACTGGGGACCGTCCAGCCTAATGGGGCCTCCTCACAGCCACACAGGTGGGGACTCGGCGTCCCTGTTCTCTGATGAGGCTAGGACAGGGTGTGCCCCTTGCTCAAAGTCCCAGGGAGCAAGAGGGGCCCAGAAAACGGGGGGAGTGGGTGTTGTCCTAGGCCTGGCCACTCAGGACCCCAGCACGGCCAGTAGGGTGGGGTGGATGCCAAGGGAAGGGGTACGGGAGTGCCCTCGTCTTAGGGGCCGTGAGCAGGAAGGCCTGCCAGAGAACCCCACAGGACACAGCCTCTACTCCACCGCTGGAGAGCTTCGGCTGGCCCTTGGCTTCCCTGGGCCCGGGTGTCCTCGTCCGTATCATGGAGGTGGTGCTGCTCCCCCAGGGGGCTACTGGGAGTCTCGGGAGCAGGCCCACTGCAGGAGTTGAGTGAGTGCACAGGTGAGCCCTGGTACTGCAGGGAGGCGCACACCCAACCCAGCCTGGGGCAGCAGGGGAGCAGCGAGAGGGATCCAGGCCGAGGACACTGCCTGGACAGACACCCAGGGCTCCGGAGGCTCGAGTTCTAAGAAGTGCACGGGTCTGAATATAAGGCAAAACGATCCTTCAGGAGTGAGGAACTGCTACAGAGGCTCACTCAGTTCTCTAGGGCTGAAAGTACCATTTGGAGAAGACGCATTTAGCACAGATGACCCCAAGCAGTGTTAGACGGAAGGCTGGGGGTGGGGTGGGGGTGAGCGGAAGGCAAAAGAACACTGATTTAGTCATTATTCCTGAGGGCATGACATGTGACCTCACACTCTGCGAGTGTTGCATGGGGGAACAAGCGTTCTAAAGGTCTCTGGACACTGTGGGAGGTGTTGGGGAGATGACACACTCCTACAGGATCGAGTTTTTTTGTTTTTGTTTTTTTAAGATTATTTATTTATTTATTTGACAGAGAGAGAGAGAGGCAGTGAGAGAGGGAACACAAGCAGGGGGAGTGGGAGAGGGAGAAGCAGGCTTCCCGTGGAGCAGGGAGCCCGATGCGGGGCTCGATCCCAGCAGCCTGGGATCGTGACCTGAGCCGAAGGCAGATGCTTAACGGCTGAGCCACCCAGGCGCCCCAGGATTGAGTTTTTAAATCCAACTGTCTGGATTTTATTTATTTATAAAAATAAATAAAACCAACTGAATGTTATGCCAATGGACACTTGCATCTTGGGATAAAATTTCTAGGGATAGTGTCATGCGCTTAGCCAGTGGACCCAGAGGACTGTTGGCCCCGGGAGCCAGCAGACCCTGATGCCAATGATGCAGATGAAGAACTTGGTTTGGGGGTGGTGGTGGTTTTCTGTGGGTTTTTTGCAAAGTGTGAGTGAAAAAGAATGGCTCTAAGTATATTTTGTACAGGGACACCTGGGTGGCTCAGTCAGTTGAGCGGCTGCCTTCGACTCGGGTCATGATCCCAGGGCCCTGGGATCGAGCCCCGCATCAGGCTCCCTGCTCTGCGGGAAGCCTGCTTCTCCCTCTCCCACTCCCCCTGCTTGTGTGCTCTCTCTCTCGCTCTCTGACAAATAAATAAAATCTTTAAAAAAAAAAAAAAGCTAATCTGAAGGTTAAAAGATACAAGTTGTAAATAAATAAATTTTGTGCAATACATTATTAAAATCGAAACAATGACACAATGAATGAATGAAAGATTACTTGTTTTTTACCTAGATCCCCTAAAAGTTTGTCCAGGTTGGCATGAACTTGCTTTGGGCTCTTTTCACTGGGAAAGCGCAGGGGCTGGAGCCTGCCAGGTGAGGTGAAGGCCAGACCACCTAGGGCCCCATACAGGGGGACTCTCCCAAGACAGTGAGAATGGTGTTTTAGGAAGATGCTGAGCAATGGGTTGAAGGGGGCCTGGCTGGGCTGCGGATGAGGGAGCCATGGGCAGAGGCTTCGCGGTCTCCAGGGAGGGACCTGGACCCAGAGCGGCCTGGCAGGTGGAACGAGACAGACATTTGAAAGATGTTTATCAAGTATGAAGTAGAGTCAGCTAGGCTTGGGGCCCAGACTGAACGGGACAAGTTGGGCTGCCTAAAGGTGGGGATGGTGGGCAGGGGCGGGGAGCTGTTAATGGGGGTAAAGGCAGCGAGTCTACCTGGGACTCAGGGAACCCCCAGAGCTCACTGGGCAACCCCTTTCCTTTCCTCTCTCCTCCCTGCCTGCTGGATCTTGTCCCACCTGTCCTCCAGCTTGCTTGTTCAACTGTGTCCAGTCTGCCTTGCACCTACCTATTGGGTTCTTGTTTCTTAGCTATTCTATTTTTCACATTTGATTCATTTTAACATCTGCCAGATCTCACTTTAGTTTCCTGTCCCCTACAGATATTTTCAAGTTTGTCTTTTATTTCCTTAAAACAGTAGAACAATTTAGTCTGTGCCTGATCATTCCAGTATCATCCTGGTATCTATGGGTCTGCCTCCGTCGCCTGCTTTCTGCTAGTTCTCAGTCATGGCCCCACTTCCTTTTGTACCTGGCCGTCTCGGTCTGTATTTTGTGCACCATAATTTAAAAACATTTTACGCAGGGGCGCCTGGTGGCTCAGTTCGTTAAGCGTCTGCCTTTGGCTCAGGTCCAAATTCAGGGTCCTGGGATCGAGCCCCGTGTCAGGCTCTGTGCTCAGACGAGAGTCAGCTTGTCCCTCTCCCTCTGCCCCCGCTTGTGCTCTCTCTCTAATAAATAAAATCTTCAAAAACTATGTACACAAATAGGTCTTGGATGAAGTTTCCTCCAGAGATTTGTTTGCTTCTGCCACATACCTGGGGTGAGGTCAACATAACTGAATGTCAAGGTTCTGTGGACCCAGCAGGGATCCAAACCCAACCTCCGGGCTCATGTGAGGACAGATAGTTCTGGTTCACCCTGACCCTGACTGAGGGTGGTCGTTCTGCATCTCTGCTGCATGGATCAAGGAAGGAGTAGACTCCCTACCACGGGCCAGCCCTTGGGGATGACCTGATACCCATGGCACTCCCACAAGACCTCCAAACACGCGGCTCAGCCTGCAGCTGTATCTTCCAAAGCAAGACACTGAGTTAAACAGGGAGTGGAGGCGGCAGAGGCTTAGGAAGGGCACGCTTGCCCAGTCCTCGAGGGCTGTCCCACGGAGGGGGCAGTGAGGCCGAGGGCAGCGCCAGAGCCAGCCGGGACCACGCGGCGGGGCGGAGCAGGACCGCCGGAAGGGGCAACTTGCGGCTGAACAGCAGGCAGCGAGGTCTCCTCAGACACTGGTGCGAAATGTCACAGGGACTGTTCAAACCCCAGGTCTGGGGGCTGGAAGGGACTAGATGTCTTGGAGATGCTTATGATTTTATGGTGTTAACCATAATCCCTGCCCCTCAGGGTCGCATGTCCCCACGGCCACCCCCCAGTCTCCTCTCATGAGCTCAGGCAACATATGCTCGAGCTGCCAGAGTTCAAGGTTTTATTTTAAAACAATAGTAAACAATTTCATTGATTTTTCTTAAATCAAACCACCTCACACTTGGCTTGTCTCAGGCAAAAAATAAAAAATAAAAATAAGAAAGGAAGGGGAGGAAAACGTGGGGACTGACCAACCTTCCCCAGAAATAGGCCCCTGGTCCTGGCATCTGGAATGGCTTTTGGACGCTGTCTTTAACAAATGAGAAAAGAAAGCACCGAAATATTGTGCTTCAGCAGCAGATTAGGAACCTCCACAAAGAAAAAGGGTCGGGGGCGGGGTATGGAACACAGGTCCCGAGCAGCCTGGTTCAGGTTTAGAAACTTCCAGAGTCTGGAAGCATCTCTTCTCCACAACTCCACTTGAGAGTGACTTCAGAGGTCGGGTCCCTTCGGGAGCAGCCGCCCCCCACACTGGACAGTGGGGACCTGTGCAACCACACCCCGGACACAGGCTTGAGGATGCCCGACAAGCGCCCAGGCTCTCGGAGGGTGTCAAGAAGGACAAGGGAGTGTTCCGAGCACACAGAGGGGAGGGGAAGGGAGGACAGAGACATCAGGCGCCCCCAGCTCCGCTCCCCTCACCCGGCTCCTGCTTCCTCTGCACTCTGTCTGGGTAGAGTTTGACAACTAACGGCTACTGGATGGCAGGACAAAAAAAGAGCTGTAAACAGCCTGGGTTCGCTCACCCACATGTGCAGGCTCTTTTGTCAGAAGGGGACCACTGTCTTGGGGACAGGGGACCGGAGAAAGCCCTTGTGGTGCAGGGTCGGTACGGGTAGGGCACAATGATAGCAGCCGCCAGATGCGCGCTCTCGGGGCCCCGCCCCCCCGACAAGGAAACACTGAACCAGGTTCTGGAATGGCATTGGTGGCAGGGAGGGCATGGGGGTGCTCCCCTCCACCGGGGCCCCCACGCCACCTCTCTGGCCCAGGGCGAGGCGGCGTGTCCCCTGGGCCCCGGGCGGGCTGACCTCGGCCCCTCCTCTGTTGCAGGCCAACCACGGCAGAGCAGGCAGCCTCTTCCGGCCCCGTCTCCAAAAGCCCATCTGCCTTTGACAAAACCCCAAAATAAATAGTATGTATTTCTCACGCCACCTGGATTTCCTGGCCCTGCGACCAGAGGCGCAAGCCCTCCTCTTCTACACCACACCCCAGTGCCCAGGGCACTTTCCGCCCGACCAGGGGCTGGCAGCAGCACAGCGAGGGTCTCTGGCCGTGTGGCCCCCTGGCAGCAGGCCCCCCAGGGTCCTGGGCTGAGGGGCTGGCTCGGCCCTTTGGTCCACCTTGTTCATTAAAATTAAAATAAGAAAAAAAAGGCTCCACTTGGTGACTTGGGTCTGTAGAGGTCTCTGCTTCATCCCTCTGTCTGTCATTCTGTCCATCCTGCAAGGCATCGTGCAGGCCAGATCTGGAGGCTGGACCCAGCCACACTCACCGGTCACTGCAGTTTTGTCCCCAGCTTACGCTGTCTGTTCCTACAAAGCGGGGGTGGGGGTCAAATGTCAGGATGCTTAGGGGTCAAATGAGGGGACCCCTGGCATTCAGTGAGCCATGCCCTCAGGTGTCCCCTCCTTATCCATAGTCCCATCAAAATGGGTGATTGCCCACCCCGGACTCAAACTGGGCCAATCAGAGCTCCCTGCCCTGGCACCTGGGATTTGGAATCCCAGAGAGGATCAATGTCTCAGGCTGGGTCTGTAACCCAGATGTCTCAGTTCTGGAGTTCAGGAACCCAGTCAAGACACTGGGGCAGAGGTGGGCCAGGGATGAGGCCTGAGGTCAGAGGGACCTGGCTGGAATCCAACTAATGCTGGGGATTACAGATAAGCCAACACAAGCAGGGTTCTGTTATCATTAACCGAAACAGACAAAAAGACAGTGTAGGCAAACGTAGAACTACTGATGGATGTTCTACAGGGGATTTGAGTATCTGGTTGGGGAAATGGCTATATCCACGATGGGCCCAGGAACTTGAGGGAAGCAAGGACAATCTCCCCCATTTTCTAGAGGGGCTGGCTGAGGCTCAGAAAGGAGAATGGACTTGTCTAGAGTCCCATTTAAAATTCAGAAATCTCGGGGCGCCTGGGTGGCTCAGTCATTAAGCGTCTGCCTTCAGCTCGGGTCATGATCCCAGGGTCCTGGGCTCGAGCCCCGCATCGGGCTCCCTGCTTGGCCGGAGGCCTGCTTCTCCCTCTCCCACTCCCCCTGCTTGTGTTGCTTCTCTCGCTTTGTCTCTTTCTGTCAAATAAATAAATAAAATCTTTAAAATAAATAAATAAATAAATAAAATTCAGAAAACCAACTGCGCCCACATGTCCTGCACGATGTGGCCCCAGCCTCATCCCCTGCTCTGTCCCCTTGTCCCCTGGGCTCCAACCACACCTGCCTCTGTTTGGTGGACTCACCAAGCTTTGTCCTGCCTTAGAAGCTTTGAGGGTGCTGTTTCCTCTGCGGAGAGCACACTCTCTGCCACCCCCACTTCAACAGGCCCACTCTTGCTCCACACTCAGGTCTGCCTCCTCCCCCGGGCACCTCCAATCAGGATCCTGTCACGAGCTCCCAGGCCCAGGACACAGATTGCACAGACAGGTGCTTCATTCCTCATGTCTCCCCTGCCTACCGTGACTGTCTCCCTCTGTATTACCCCCTAGCACATGGCCTGGCCCAGAGCAGGTGCTCATGGAAATTCTGGTTGCTGAAAGCAGGTGGCGGCCAGCCAGGTGGGGCCAGGTGGGGCGCCTGGGCCAGCTGGGGCCCTTCCATCAATAATGGGCAATAATGGGATTGCCTGCCCTAACCCCCTCAAATCCCCTTTCCTCATGGATCCCAGGCTTTACCCTTAAGCTCATTAGGATAATTTGGACCATGATGCCCCAGACACATTTCCCGGATGCTACAATCAGGGCCCCGGCTGCCCCAGGGTTCTTCTCACCAGCATGTCAGGAAACCTCCCAGGCTTACTCTGGAGTCTCACCTCACCTCAGCTCCCCCTCTGAACCTGGGAAGAAACGGGGCCTTCCCCAGCCCAGCTGGAACCCCACCCAGGATCTGGGGTGAGTGGAGAGGGAGAGCTGAGTCAGGAGGCTCCACAGCCCAGCTTTGTTCTGACTTGCTATGCATCCATGGGCAGCCCCAACTCCCTGTGCCTCAGTTTACCCATCTGTAGGAAAGTATCTGGACTAAACAAATCCAAGGAGTATCCACATTCAGCCACCCTGAGAATCTTAGCTGCCCAGCTCTCTCATTCTGGGCCACAGAGGCTAAAAGCACAGCTCTGGGCCAGACAGCCAGGTTCCCTGCCTAGCTCCCACACCCACCATCTGCAAGTCCCCAGTCAAGCAACTCCTCCTCTCTTCTCTGAGCCTCACCTTCTCAGTTGTAAAATGGGACCCAGAGGAAGGTTCAATGAGGTAGTGCAAGAAAAGTGCTGAGGCAAGTGGCTGGCTATTGGGGAGCCCTCCAAACAGGGGGGCAGTGGGCGCTGTGGGGTTCTGTCCCACTGAGCCAGGACCCAGTGACTGCTGGCCCCTAACTCACCTGGCTTCTGCCCGGGTTACTGTGTACTCAAACCAGAGTACGTTGGGAATGAGGCTCGTGTCTCGGATTAGGAAGAACTCAGAGATAGGCCTGGAGAAACAGACATCCAGAAAGCCAGGACCACATCAGGGCATGAGCCTATCACCAAGCCAAACTCCCCCACCAGTGCCCAGGGCTGGCAATGCCCCCTCCCCCACTGCTCAGAGAATCTTTGCCTGGCCTGTGACCCAGGAGCCACAAAGAGACCCAGATGTGTCACCTGTGTGATACCCAGGCAGGGGCGCTGCCCCACGGTACACACAGCCCAGCAGGCCTCGGGCTGCTTCCTAAATCCCTGAGAGCCTAGGTGCAGAGGGTGGCCCCTTGGCTTCTGGGCCTGAAGAAACCCCTGGGGGAGGAGGACGCCAGGCAAGCAGGACCCGCAGCCCATGCCCACCAGAGACGGGGACACTAGGGCCACCTTCCCAGGGAGCTAGAGGCTGAGGGCAGAGGCGGGTGGGGCAGCCACAGGGCCAGGAGGCAGTTACCAGGCTGCTATCCTAGGGAACAGCGGGGTGAGGACCTCCTGGGTGAAGGCGAACCAGGCGACGGCCATGAGGCTCCCAGCAATGCCCCCATAGAGCACCTGGCTCCAGGTGTGGTACAGCAGGTAGACCCTGGGCCAAGGACAGAGGGAAGTTCATGAGACCCAGCTGGGCACAGGCCTGCACAGTCCCCCCATGCCCAAGCGCTGGCTTCCCAGGGACCTGTGCGTGCACACGGGGAGACACACACAGATAGGAGAGACTCCTATGAACACACAGCCTCCGATCTACTTTCAGAAGGAGATGCTCGTTCCAACAGCTGCTCCCCCAACCACAGAAGTGAAGGGATGGTTCGGCTGGGATTTGCCTCCCTTCTGTCCAGCCTTCGGCTCTGAGTTTGTCTTCAATAAGCTCCTCCGGGACACAGGGAACAGACGGTGGATGTGTGCAGGTGTCCCCAGAACTGTGGGCTCGGCCCGGAGGAGAGAGGAAGGACTGGGCTGGAAGGGGGAGCAGAGTCCTAGCCCTTTAAAATGAGAGGCCTGGGACCCCTTCCCCAGCCCTGCTCTACAGCCTCTGGGACTTGGGTCCATACGCAGGTCCAACAGGGACCACGAATCCAGCAGGACCCCAGTGGGCAGGGCAGGGGGCAGGGGCTCTCCCTCCCTCCGTACCTGCTGTAGGAGACTAGAAAGGCCGCGGTGAGGAGACCCAGGGAGAGCACGTGCCTCCACAGCAAGTCCAGGAACCTGGCGTTGTTTGTTTGGTGCATTCTGGGAAAACAGGCCTGTCAGACGGCCTCAGCCCCCAGCCTGGAGCCCAGGCCTCCCCACCAGCCCCTGGTCCCATCCAAATGCTGCCTGGGCACCTTCTCCTTGGCTGCAGCTCCTCCCACCCCGACAGAGGCCAAACCCCAGGGGTGTCCAAAGAGCTGACAGAGAGTCCCTGGCAGAGGCCAGCCTGGGTCAGTTCAGGGCCACCCCGGCCAGGGCAGAACCTCACCTTAAATACAGGAAAAGGAAGGAGTAGACGGAGAAGAACCACATAAACTGGGAATGGCTGGAGGGCATCCCGTACTTGGTGCCCACTGCCATGTGGGGGCCTGGGAGAGAGAGAACAGAGCGGGATGGGAGGCTGCAGGCCTCCCAGTCATGTTCTGTCCGGGGGACGCCCCCCCCCCCCAGGCCCCACGACCCAGGCCCTACCTCCACAGGGCCGTGGCTCCTGAATGACGTGTTTGATCAGCCAGTTGACCCCCTCGTTCAGTGCCAGGCCCCCTAGGAATGAAATCTGCCAGGAAGATGTGTGGTCAGCTGGGCCTCTGTGTGCCTGCTGGTCAGCACCCAGGCCCAGAGACTGTGGCATCTACCTGAACCTCCCACCCCAACTAGTGAACAAGCCCGACTCGGCCAGGAAGCCCCGCACACCTCAAGAAAGGCGGGGGCAGGAAAGAGAAAGCAAAGCACCCAGGATGAAGCGGTGCAGCGCCCCCTCCCTGGCGTGGGGGCAGTGGAGGGCCAGGCAGGGCCGGGCAGGGACAGACTTACCGTGTGCAGCTCCCGCTTAAATATGATGAGGGTCACGAAACCAACTATGACGAAGACGGGGCTGAGGCTCAGGTAGGCAAGGAGGTGGCCAGAGAGATCACCTGGGGTGGATAAAGGGAGAAGAGGATGAGGACAGAGCACAGCAATCAGAAGAGGGGCCAGCGCCCAGCAAGTCAAGTGGGGCCTGAGCCAGAAAGGAGGCCCAGAAGGGCCCAAAGGGCAGGGCCAGGCAGCTGTGGATGCCTCAGTCTACCAGTTGACCTCACCAACTCAGTCATGGGCACGATGTGCCAGTGTCTGTTCACTGGGCCCTCATGTTCATAGATCATAACTTTAAAGCTGGTGCCCTCACTGGCCCCATCCTGTAAATGAAGAAACTGAGTTCCACAGGGGTTGCATGATTTGCCCGAGGTCACACAGCCAGAAAGAGGTGAGATCTGGCCTAAAATCCAAGTCTCTGACCTGGTTCAGGTAGTAAACCCATCACCCTGCCAAAGCAGGAATTTGAACCCGGCTTGGTCTGACCTCAGAGGCCAGGTCCCGTACCAGGAGGCAGGCCAGCGGGCACATGGGTGCCTCTGGAACACAGGGCTGTGCTGAAGCTGCCCCAGCCAAGTCCGGGGCCTCCGGCGGAACCTGGTAGTCTCTGGACACTGCAGAGCCTGACGGGGACCAAGTGAGGGGAGGGGACAGGCTGCTTTGCCCAGTATGGCAGCCTCTACCTGTTCCTACCCTCCTCAAGGCCCAGAAAGGAGGCCATGCGGGGATCAGGAGCCCCTTTGAGAGCTGAGGACACTGAAGCCAAGAGACAAGAGCCACGCTCCCTCTTGGTTAAGGGCAGGGCTGACACAGAATCCAAAGACTGCCCTCACCATTAGAGACGGGGCATCTGCGTGGCCGCTCTAGGGTCAGAGGGCACGCATGGTGCATGGTTCAGCTCCTGTGCCAGTGAAAAGGGGATATTAGCACCCACGTCCTACAGCTATGGGAGCTTTGATGTGGCAAGACCCACGAGACCAGTTCAGCCCTGGCACCTAGGGATGCTTCCATGTTGGGAGAACCCAGCATGGGAATGGCCCACCCCACCAGCCTGGTCTCACACAGGGAGCAGGAAGGTGCCCACACAGGGCTGAGCCCAGATTCCAGTCTGAAGAGATGGTCACACACCTGGCCTCACTCACATCTACCCATGGTAGGACTGGCTGGGAACTGGCACGGGGGAAGGGGCCGGCAAACTAGGTACAAGTTGCCATTGCTGCCCCGGGCCCACCAGATGACACTGGGTGAGGCCCTCGCCTGTCATAGGCCTGTCTCCTCAGCCACATGATGGCCTAGTCCCTTCCAGCTCTGAGATTCTGGGTTTCTCAGCTGCCCAGCTGATGCCCCGAGCACTGGGTTGTAATGACAGGGAGTAACTTGCACCCCAAAACCTTTGACCATCTCCACGGCCTGGCCCACAGCCAACGTGACCTTGGGCCTTCCTGCAGATGCCATAGAGACTCTGGCCTCACCACTCTCTGATCTAAGCCCCTGTGTGGCTCCCTCTGCCCTTGGGATGAGTCCCACCTCAGCCCAGCTCATCAGGCCCCGCACAGTCCTGGCCCTGCTTCCCTCCCACCTCTGCTCCAGTCCCCAGGAACAGAACTCTAGTTCCCTGAGTGCTCCCTGCCCTGTCCCACTTCTGGACCTTCGCACACACAGACTCCCCCAACTGAGATGCCATATGGGTTAATGCAACATAAATTAAGCAGCCACCATAGTGGCAAAAAAAAAAAAAAAAGACACATTCCTGCCACTGCAGAGCTCTCAGTCTGTGGGGGAATCTGTAACCAGGGCATGGCTCATGATGCACTCGCTAGTGTAGCTATGGGGCCGGTATCTGTCTCTCCCTCTCCACAGTAGGCTCCAGGAGATTAGGGGTGGGGTCGCTATACCCTGCTCAATCCCCCAAGCCCAGCACAGCACCTGGCACTTAACTAGGCTCAAAAACGACGCCACATGAGTAGAGAAGGGACGAAGGAAGCAAGGATAAGTGTGGTGAGGGCACAAAAGGGGCCACAGAAGAGTTAACAAAGGACTAGACCTCAAACGAGGCCCCCAGCTTCACCCAGGTCCCTCCTCCAGGCACTCACAGACCCTGCAAAGGGTCCCTTGTCACAGCCTGTGTCATGCTGCTCACGAACGCCAGGTTCCTTCTTCTGGTCTGTGAGCGCTCAGAGAAGCTACTCTGAGGCCAGGGAGGGGAAATATGAAAGTGCTGAGGCCTTCAAGTCCCTTCCCCTCTCCAGGCCTCGGTTTCCCTCCTGTAAAGTGGGGTTTTTTTCACAGTCCATAGGGCAGAAGTCTGTTCACCATTCTAAACCCAGACCTAGCTCAGGGCCTAGCACTCAGGAGGTGCTCAGTGAATACTGGCTGAATGAATGATGCATAAATGGTGGGCAGGCAGGCAGGGCACAGGCCTGGCAGGGCCACCCCGCCCCCACTATAACCGAGAACACCTAGGGTCAAAGTTCCCAGGCATCCAGCCCTGGGGCCCTCAGCGGGGCCAGGTACTCATAACTCTGCGACCAAGAACAGCATGAGCAGGCCCTTCTCGGGGCAACCAGGGCTCAATGAGGGGCCCCCAGTCTCACCCAACACCCAATCATCCTACTCGGGGAGGGTGGGGTGGGCTTGAGGGGATCCTGGAAAGGTGAGGTGATATTCACTGCAGTTACATATTGAATGCTTACTGTGTGCCAGGCATCGCACTCAGCATTACCCACATCACCGCTATAAAGAAGGCACTGTGATCAGTCCCACTTTAGAGATGAACTAAAGGAGGCACAGAGAGGTGAAGTCATTTGCACCAGGTCTCAGCCTGAACTGGAGCCCAGATACTTCTGACCCAAAGGCCCAAGCTCTGCACCACTCTACTAGCCTCCAGAATGGTCGCTAAAGGACCTCTCAGCTGGAAAAACCTGCACTTCTAGAGATGTATCTGATTGGGGAACTCCAGAAGTCAGATCCCACGGGCTGCCAGTCCCCTAACACGGCCCCCTCTGTTGTGGGGCAGTGCCCTGCTCAGGGGGCACAAGTACTCAAACAACGAATAACTTCCCGGCCTCGGTTTACACACTCCCAGCAGTGGGGAGCTCTTTGCAGCCTAAAAGCGGTGACTGAAGGAAAGAAGCACTCCCTGCACGCCGAGGAGGGAGTCTGGCCTCTTGGCCTCCAGGGAGGTCAGGGAAGAAGGGCCCAGGTCCAGGCCAGTCATCCATTCCCGCCTCACGCAGACCCCAGCCCCATTACAGCCCACCAGCGTCCCGGGACCCGGGGGAGCGGCCCGGCCGCGCAGCCGCAGAGTGCGCGAAAGAGCCGCTCACAATTTCGCCCAGCTCATCGCCGCACTACTGCGCCTGCGCGGCGCGCGCGCCGGCCGAACCCCTCCAAGGCTCACTATTTGACAGTTCCCACCCCGGTTCCCCGGCGCCCCCTCCGCGGGCTCGCGCGGGCCGGAGCGCCCAGGGCTGACGGGCCGGCCCCAGGAAGGCGTCCTCCGAGGCGGGGCCGCCTTTTACCTGTAGGATATTCGACGTGGGTGAGGGTCACCGGCCGCCATGAAGCGGGGAGCGAGCACTGCCCGTCCGCTGCCATCTTACCCGGAGACCGGGCTTCGCCGAGCAGCCAATGGGAAGCCAGGGGGGCGGTGGTCCTGACCTATCACGCCGGGGAGGCGCCGCGTGCCCAATCGGAGGCCGATACAGGTAGCGGCGCAGCCATTTAGCGTGCCGGCCCTGAGGCTGACCCGAGCGGCGAATCAGAGAGCGGGGCCCCGGAGCATGCGAGCCGACCGAGCCGGCGCCCAATCCAGGGCGAGCACAGGTAGGAGCCTGGCTAATCAGAAAAGAGGGGGGTTCGAGCACACAACAGAGAGCAGAACAGCCAATCACAAGGCGAAGCGGGCTCACAGTGTGAGCAGGGCGGGCCAATCAGGAGCTAGCTTGGGGGGCGTGTTGAAGTTTGGTGGGAGCTTTGGTTTGGCTGGGACCTGCGCGGAGTGGAGGCTTCCCCAGTACCCCAGGCCCGGCCGGGGTTGGCGGGAGCTGGGCTCCCGTCAGAACGCACCCTCGGACGGGGAGGCAGCCTCGGCACGTTGGGGTCTGAGCCGACCGACTTTTAGTTATGAGTACAATGAGGCCAAAGATCCGTTGGCACAAAGCCAACAACACTTGTGTTAAAAGTGTGTGGGGTGCAGGAGGGAACCCAAATCGAACCACAGTCGGTGCCCTAAATGTTTTACAGAATGGAAGCTTAGCTGAAGTTGAGGAAGGTTCCTTCCTTCTTTCACTGAATTAACAAAGATGTTTTGATTCAGTCACATTTATTCTGCTTTAGGCATCTTGGGAGCATTTTAAACAAGAAGCCAGTTTTCCACCTACACCTGTTTCCCCGAAACATTCCTCTCAGTGGCCATAAGGCCCCGCGTAAACAGCCACACCTTCCCACCCGCCTCTCCGTCTCCTGCCCCCACTGTCTCTCCGGCTAGATTGAATTACTCAGCTCAGCCAAGATGCCCGGCCCTCTTGTCTCCCAGCCTTGGCACAGGCTGTTCTGCTGCGTGGAAAGCGTCTCCCCTCCTGCCTCTTTGCCTGGCTCAGGTGTCTGCCCCGAGTCTGGCTCAAGTGTTTGTTCTCACTGAGAGGTTTCCATGGCCAGCTGAGAGGCCTCAACTGGGTTCCCATTGCATCTCCTCTTCTACCTCAGCTCTGATCACGCTGGACCATTTCTGGTTCCTTGTCTGTCTCCCAATAAGCAGTGGTTCTCTGACTTCATGCAGCACCAAGATCAGCTTGTAGAAATGTAGCTTCCTGGGTCCCACTGGGGCCTGGGTTGATCCGGTAGATCTGAGTCAGAGCCGTGGAGTCTGCATTTCTATGTGCTCTAGGGGTTCTAATATAAGTAGGTCCAGCCACACGTGGAGAAGCCTGAGCAACATGAAGACAGGGCCTGGGGGCGCCTGGGTGGTTCAGTGGGTTAACCATTTGCCTTCTGCTCAGGCCATGATCCCAGAGTCCCGGGATCGAGTCCTGCATTTGGTTCCCTGCTCAGTGGGGAGTCGGCTTCTCCCTCTGCCCCTCACCCTGCTCTCGTGCGCGCTCTCTCTCTCAAATAAATAAAATCTCAAAAAAAAAAAAAAAAAAAACAGGGCCTGTCACGTGTTTGAGCCTGGCCCAGACTAGCGCTAGAACAAGTGCTCAATAAGTAGTCTAAGTCCTTGTGAGAAGTGAGAATAAAGCAGAAGTTTTCACCGCCCAGAGTGGCTCACTCTGCCACAACCATGGGAGCCACAACCGTGGGCTGGGCTGAGGAGTCAGGGGTAGGGGGGGATGGTGGTGGCTCAACCCACCAGCAAGCCAGGAGGGCCCCCAGGACCCTCTCAACTGTACTCAGCTCCCACCCGGCCCAGCCTGGGCTTGTCTGGGTCAGCTAGCTCCATCTCCCTGTCACCTGCACTTTGCTCCCTCAGGCGCTGTCATTATTAGCCTGTGAGAAGCAGGAGGTGTGAGGAGGGGGCTGTGAGTTTCCCAGAATAATTCCCTGGCACAGGGCAGCCGTCCTGAGCCTGGCTGCTTTGCCCCTCCCTGGTTGGCAGCCATTTCACTGATGAGCAAATAGGCCTAGAGACACAGAGCCCCTGAAACCCAAGCCTATCTGACTCCAAAGCCCTCTCACCTCAGGGAGAGTGTTCTGGAGGAAGTGACAAGGGCAAGGAACTATAAAATGAGAGGGTGTTATCCAGAGTGGGATTTTCCTGGCAGAGAGAGCAGCATAAGCAAGTGTCCTGACCCCGGAGTGTGGCTGGGTGGAAAGGGCAAGAGATAGGGAGGGGGACAGATGCTGGGAGAGGGGGACTGGCAGGGGCCTGGCAACCCCAGACTTTGAGGACCACCACCAGTGGTGAGGACAAAGCGGAGCTCTGAAGGGTGGGTTGGTTGTTTGGTTGGGCTTTGCTTCTTAAAAAAAAAAAAAATTAAAATATTCATATAGGAAATTCCAGAAATCAGATGTGTACAGTTTGATGAAGTTTCACAAATGAAGCACATCTATGTAAGCAGCCCTCAGACCAAAAACCAGGACCTGAGGTGCCCCGGACACCCTGTCTAGTCACCCTAGGGTGACCGCCATCCTGATTTCTAACACCATACATTAGGTGGGTCTGAATTTTGTACTTTCTATAAGCAGAATCCTACAGGAGTTACCCTTTGCATGGGGCTTCTTTCACTAGCATTGTGTTTTCGAGATTTATCCATGCTGTGGCCTCTAGTTCTAATTTGTTCACTCTCGCTGTGTAGCATTCCATGGTGTAAACACACCACACACCACACTTTATTTTCCATTCGACTCTCAGTGGACATTTGGGGTATTTCTGGGTTTGGGGAGTGTGAACAGTGCTGCTCAGAACATTGTGCATATCTTTGGTGTCCGATTAGGACATTTCCGATGGAGATGTGCGTGGGAGCACATGGAAGGGTCCCAGAGATGGCAGAGGTGACAGGTCCGACCTGCCAAGTGGACAGGGGGCTGGGCAGCACGGATGTGCATGCTGCAAGGAGATGCACGGGAGGCTGCAGGAACCACCTGCCTCCTCCCTGAGCTGAGAAGTGGACCAGCAGGGCCCCTGGTATCACTCTGAGCAAACTGGAAGGTGCCCCACTCTTAGTCGCTCGCCCTGTTGTCACAACACTGTGCAAGGCAGTGCTGAATGCCCCCAGTTTATAGCTGAGGACAAGTGAGGCTCTTGACTGTCCCCCCATTTGCCAGGGCACCGTACCCCACCTGCACTGGTTTGTGCTCAAAGTCCTGTAGGAAAATCTCCATCTCTGGGCCTGTTTCCCCAAAATGTATCTGCTGCTGCCCGCTGGATGAGAGGTTCTTTCGTTCACTTTAGCAACGAAGTTCCCAGCCAGTGCCAGACCGGGAATGGGCATCAGGGATGAAGAGGGAACGTGACCAGCGGTGTGCCGTCCTCAGGGAATTCATTCCAGTGGAGGCTGTGGGATTCCTGGAGCCCAAAGATGCCAGTTACAAAGACAGATGGTCTCAGGGCGCCCGGCTGGCTCAGTCGGTAGAGCCCGTGACTCTTGATCTCGGGGTCATGAGTTCGAGCCCCATGTGCAGTGTAGAGTTTACTCAAAATTAAAAAAAAAAAAAGACCAATGGCCTCAAACTCGAAGTGACATTTTGGTTGAGAGGAGCCATTCTAGAAGTCACGTTTTGGCTCCAAAACCTCTGGGAGGAGCCATTTATTGCCTGTCTCCTAGAACAGAACATTCTAGAAGCCAGGGTCTGGAGTTACAAGCACCATGGTGCCAAGTCCTCGAGACCAATTGTCTGGCTCATCCCTTGTGCTGGTGGCATTTTCTGATTTCCGTGGTGTGAATACTCTCCCCTGTGGCCACTTCCAAGCTACCACTGTGATGTTCCTGAACGGAGAGTAGAAAAGAGATACACAGGCAGCTCTCACATCGGCCATTGCCCGTGCAGTGCTGGGAGCAGTGCTTGGCACACACAGCAGGTGCAGAATAAATACTTGGTGAACAAATGAATGTCTTCTCACATTTGTGTATACGTCCTGGGGGCCATTTATGTTGTAATTCAAACCACTGTTTCTTGAGCACTTGGTGTGAGATCTCGCCATCTCGCCATCCGCACCCCTCCTCATGCTGTGCGGCAATCAGTCTCGTGTAACAGAAGCCCGGACGCTGATCATGAGCTGATGTAAATACAGACAACTCCAAGGTGAAGGACAGAGGGCGTGGCTTCAGGAGACCTGGGCATCCATCCCAGGACTGCCACGGACTCACTGTCCGCACTGGAGTGGTCACCCCTCCCCTTGCGATCTCCCCTTTGATCAACAAGGGGTTTGGAATCAGTCATCTACCACTGTCTAACAAGCCAGCCCCAAAACGTAATGCCTTAAAACCGTCACCATTTTATTGCTCAAGATTGGCCAATTTGGCTGGGCTCAGCTGGGCGGTTCTGCTGGGGTCTCTACTGGGCCTGTGTGGTCCGAGCAGCCTCCTCCAAGTCTGGGCCAGGGTGCCCACGCTCTTCTCCACATGGCCTCCCGAGCAAAGGAGCCCCAGTCTCCTTCATGGCAGCAGCTACTTTCCAAGAGGGCAAGTCCCAAAGCTCCAGTGCTCAAACCTCTGCCTGCATCACGTTGCTCTTGTCCCACTGGCCAAAGTAGGTCACGCAGCCAAGCCCAGAGCTGATATGGGCGAGGCCCATACAAGGACATGGATTCCAAGAGGCATCGTTTGTGGGGGCCATGATTGTAACAGTCTACCGTCTGCCACAGAAATGGGCCAGGGTTCCCCTCAGCCTTCCCAGCCCTGGTCTCTGGGATTCTGAGCTTCCTGGGACATCTTACACTGGAAGGGAGTGCTTGAAGACTGATGGGGCAGGGGGTGTCAAATAGACCCAGGAGTCAGCTCCAAGGGACTCCTGGTGGTCAACTTTGTGACCATTTGAGCATCAGAAGAATGACTGCAAGTGACTATAAATTATGAAATAAATCAAAACTCGTGAATCCATACTGGTGTGCAAAAAAGAAGGGGAAAAACTCACTGCAGAATGCTGTTCAGCAACTGAAAAATAAAATACTGAGACATGCCGTAAAATGGATGTATCTCAAAAATATGATTCTATATAAAGAAGCCAAGCACAAAAGACCACATATTTATGATTCCATTTACAGGAGATATCCAGAAAAGGCAAGTTGAGAGAGAAAATAAATGAGTGGGGCCCTGGGGGCTGGGGAATTTACTGCAAATGGGCACAAGGGGTCTTTCTGGGGTTATGGGACTATTCTAAAATTATATTGTGGTTACAGTTGCCCACCTCTATAAATTTACTTTAAAAAAAAAAATCATTAAAGTTGGGGCACCTGGGTGGCTCAGTCAGTTGAGCGTCTGACTCTTGATCTCAGCTCAGGTCTAGATCTCAGGGTCATGAGTTCAAGCCCCGCTTTGGACTCCACGCGGGGATGGAGCCAACTTAAAAAAATTTTTTTAATATATATAAAAAATTTAAAAAATAAAAAATCATTAAAGCAAGTCACTTTATAGCATACAAATTGTACCTTAATAAAACTGCTGAATGCATACTTATTTGCCAGCATTGGAGGTACGGATCAGGTCAGCAAAGGGAACAATAAAAGCAAGCATCTGTCCTCTTCTTCAGGTGGAACTGGCCACCTCCATTCGATCAGGAGAAGCTTTTTTTTTTTTTCAGAATCCTAGCAGGTAATAGTTACCAATAATATTTTCCTAGGCATTATGGCGTTGTGGTTATGCCGGAAAGCTACCTTATTTAAGATCTGCCTGTTCAGGTGTTTAGGGGTGAAGTATGTGTCTGACACTCTGAAATATTTTAGAGAAGAAATATTTACATTAAGTAAATATGGCAAAATGTAAATTAATGATTCAAGGTGTTGGTTTGATAAGTGATCTTTTTAGGATTTTCCTTTTAACTTTGCTGTACATTTAAAATTTTCAAAGTGAAGGTTTGAGTACCTTTCCAATAAACTTCCCGAGGCCTGTGAAAACATCTGATCTGGACAGCTTGGATCTGATCCATTCCTACCCGTTCCAGGCTTTCACCCCGGCTCTACGGGGACTGAACCTGAGCCTGCCTGCCGCCCCCATAGCTGGTCCAACCACTGTATCCTACAGATGTGGACACTGAGGCCCAGAGAGAAGCGACCTTACCTAGATGCTGCCTGAGCTGGATCCACACCCAGGCTGCCCCCCATCTATGCCCTTAAGCACTGTGCTGACCACCCACCCACTTGACCCCCCCATCCTGAGGGCTCTCCTTGCCTCAGGACCCATTGAACCTGCCAGGCTGCCAAGTGGCCCGAAGGGGGCTCCCAGGCCCCACCAGGCTTCCCTCCACCTTTGCCCTCTTGGAAACTCCACCCACTGCACCCCAAAGAGCGAGTCCCCAGCGGTCGCCCAGGAAGCAAATGACCACACATGTACCCATCAGCATGGCCATGTGGCAGGACATTGTTTTTCAACTTTTTTTTAAAGATCCCATCTATTTATTTGAGAGAGAGAGAGAAGCAGATTCCCACCAAGCAGAAAGCCCGATGCGGGACTCGATCCCAGGCCAAAGGCAGACGCTTACGCTTAACTGACTGAGCCACCCAGGCGCCCGGGAAGGACATTGTTTAAATCATTTATTTGGAAGTCGATGCACACACACTCTACCATACAAAAGTTGGAAGCTGCAACAAATCAAGTGCCCGAGGCAGTGCATGGACGTGTAAACAAAGACAAGATGAAAAGGCCACTCTGAGTGATCTGCGAGCAAATCAGAGTGGCCGGGGCCCAGGCCCAAGATGACATTCATAGCGCAGGGTAAGTGCAAATGAATGGAATGTGGGGCTGGAGGGGAGGAGGGCCACCCCAGGCCTTCCCACCCAGGAGGCTGCTCCTTCCTGGACACCAACCTCAGAGGGCGGGGGCTGCAGCCGGAGCTCTGGCTCAACACTGGGTCCCCCAGTCTGGGGAACAGGAGGGAGCGTGCAGGTAGGGGGAGTGAGCTCAGAGTTGATGGGCCGGGCCCACACCACCCCTCTCTGCTTCTCCTCTCACTCCCTCCCGGGACCCCTCTGCCTTTCAGGGGAGAGGGGCCCTGGTCTGGGGAGCCAGTCCTCCGGAGTACGGAGACCAAAGAGGCCTCAGTGTCTCTGGGAGGCTTCTCGGCCTGAAAGGGGCAGAACCTCAAAATAAAGTGTTAAGGCAATAAATAAAACATCCAACCTCCGGTGAAAACACTGTGAGAGAAGTAAGTCTGCAGGGCTGACAGCACCCCGCAGACACGGGGACAATATGGGGACAATGTGGGGACAGCTGTAGGACCAGCCACTGCACAGCTAGAGCATTTGTGCGTCGAGCCAAAGGCAAAGCGCCCGGCAAAGTTTCCTGTCCTAATGAGGGCAGGGGATTCGGTCCAGCCCTGTGTGTCCTCTGACCTCCCTGATGTGATCCCTGGGCCCCCACCAATGGCAGCACAGGCGACAGGCCTGAGATGAGCCCTGGTCAGAGCCTCCAGCTCAGCCCTAGCACCACCCAGGGGGGTCCAGGCTCACAGAGGCAGGTGGGTGGGCGGGAGGACCAGCCCCACCTCCTCCGTCTTTGGTGGTGGCAAAAGGGGAAGAGAAATGACAGTCTTTGGCAGGATGAGGGCACGTCAGAAGACAGCATTCTGGTTTCGTGCTTGGGTTTGCCAAGGGCCCAGTCCCTGCCCAGACTTGAGCACAAGGGAAGCAGACCCGGCCTGTCCCACCCTTGGATGGTCCAGGCCTGCCACCTCCCAAAGTGTTCCCCAGGCACTCTGTGACCCCACCCTCCCTTTCTGGAGCTGCAAACTCTAGGGTGGTGGCAGGGGTGGGGGCCAGCGGGACTGGGCAGCCAGAGACCATCTAGCCCAGGTTCCTTCTAGCTCAGGACATCGTGGCCTTCACCCCAGAGCCCTGCCACCCCCATCTTCCACCTCTACCCTCCCAGCCCCCCTCATCAGCAGCCCTGGGGTGGGGGGAGGTTTTGGGGTCCCAAACCAAGGGCATCCCAGGTCTGCCTGTCCCACCTCTCCTCACAATACCCCTCTCTCCCACCACCTTCCTCTCCCTCGGGCCCCGCAGGTCACTGGTCCAGCTGCCGCCTCCCCCAGGGATAGCTGAGGGCAGTCAGGCAGGCTCCCATGGGCTCCAACCCTCTCCAAGGCAGTTGGCAGGGATTCCCAAATGATGAGGAGGGACAAGGTCAGGGGCAATCACCCTTGGCCGCCCAGGCCCAGATTCTGCCCCTGTTAATGGCCATGGATCCCCAGGCCATTCAATGCCAACCCAAAGGAGGGGAGGAGACGGCCTTCTCACGGCCACGCGGACGAGGCCCAGGCAGTCCCCTTCCCCAAGCCTGTACCCGCCGCTACTGCGTCTCCTCCAGGGGCCCGTTCTCTCGGGGCAGTGCCCCGTTGAGGCCCACGCTGCTGGTCACTGGCGCCCCCAAGTAGCCAAGCAGGATTTCGCTGCGGCGCCGGGACAGCTGCAGGATGTCGTCTGCCAGGGCCGGCACGGAGGTGTAGCGCACGTTGTCCAGGTCGAACATGTCCCTCAGGTACTGCACGATCTGGTGCTGGGGGGCAAGGCTGGCGTTGGCCGGGATTCGGGCCCCGTCCCCCCAGCACAGAGGCCCCCCAGACCACCCAGAGCCCCG
Organism: Leptonychotes weddellii; assembly: GCF_054177405.1. Lineage (NCBI taxonomy): Eukaryota > Metazoa > Chordata > Mammalia > Carnivora > Phocidae > Leptonychotes > Leptonychotes weddellii. The sequence continues at coordinate 74,382,141 of NC_138382.1, read as the reverse complement.
CCCTGGCTACCGGAGCCCCGCCCCGTCCACAGGCTCCGCCCTCCCAGTGTTTCCTGCGGACCCCTGTGGGCCGGCCTCCTTCCAGGCACCGCCCCCCCCACCCCACCCCCGACCCGCGTGCGCCGAACAGCCCAGGCAGGCCACGCAGTCCGTTTACCTTGAAGAAAGCACAGACTTCCGAGAGCTGGGGCTTGGGTCCGAGGAAGCCGAAGGCTAGGACGGGGCTAACGTGCTCCGATACGGAGTAGAAATGGGAGATGAAGCCATCAGGCACCTGCAAAGGTAGCGAAGCTGAGGGCTGGGACGCCAGCTGGGGAAGGCGGCCGGGCCCTGGGGGCCTAGCGAAGAGCTGGGCTTTGGAGGGAGGCCTGGCTCAGTCACGTGCTTGCTGGGTGACCCCAGGCAAGTGACAGGGGCCTCCACCTCTGCAGAATGGGGGTAACCTCGAGGTCGCTGTGAGGACTGCACGAGGAGGGGGCGGGGTGGGCTCAGCACCGGAAGTGCCCAGCGTACTTGGCAGTGGCAGCTGGTACTAGCCAGGCAGCAGAGCCTGGCTGGCAGAGGGGAGCAATGGATCGCACCCAGATAGAGCAACCAGTCCCCGCTTGGGAGGGCAGATAACAGCGGCCTGGGGGCGGGAGGGAGGCTGCTCTGCCTGCTCCGGGGGCACCCTGCCCCCACCAGATGCCTCTACCAAGCCAGCTGCCACCCCTTTGCGCAGGCCCTTCCTCCCTCAAGGATGCCCTTTCCCCTCTGAGTTCTTCCACATTTCCTGATGGCCCATGCTGTGCGGGGTCCTGGGGAGGAGACGAAGCAGACCTATGTGTGTCTTTGAGGTCCTCCTGGTCAAGGGAGAGCTAACGGCAGGAGAGGTGGCCAGTGCTGTGGCAGGGGCCAAGAGGTACGACAGGGCCTGGGGGCTTAGCAAGACCTCCCTGCACCAGCCCCATTCCTCTGCCCACCCCTCCCCACCCCACCCTGCCCCCAGACCAAGGGCCAGGGCATGCCGGTGGGTCAGCTGAGGTGGGTACCATGCCCGGGGCCCGAGGGGGTCACTCACCATCAGCAGTCTCCTCTTGGCTTTCAAGACTGACCAGCAAGCAGTGGCCAGAGCCTAAACCAAATATGGGACCCCACCCAGGTATCAGCAGGACAGGCCGGGCCTGCAGCCTCTATCTGTGTCCCCCAGCTTCCACCACCCCAAGCAGAAAGATGCGGCTTGGTGCCTGAGCTCTGCTGATTCCCTCCCCTCAGTTAGGAACTGGCCACACCTAAACCTGAACTTGATTCTAACACTGCTCTGGGGCCCCTGGACCAGCCACTGAACTTCTCCAGGCCTCAGTTTCCTTCTCTGTAAAATGGCCATGACCCCGCACCCCCACCACATTCAGAGGTTGTGGGGGTCCACGGTCACCGCCTGCAAACTGCGTGAAGACCAGCCCCAGGTCACGCCTGCCCCACAGGGCCCCACACTCAACTTCCCCTGCTGTTCCTTTCTTTTTCCTGTTTTAACTCAGTAAGATGCATTAAAACTGAGTAGAATTAACGGAGACCACAATGCAGAAGGACAACGCCCACCATGCAGGTTCTACAGGGGTGCAGAGAACAACGGGGTCCCCTAGGAAACTGCTGCAGAGCAGATGCCTGGTCTGCCCAGATTCAGGAGCCGCACATCACGCAGGGGAGAGGAACCCGCCCAGTGGGGTGACTGCTGCCTGCTGGGTGGGGGGCCCAGGCTAGGTGCCCAAAGGAAAGCAGAGGCTGGGCCAAGGCATGGGGTGACATGAGTGTGTGTGTTGGATGCAGAGGGCAGCCACCCACCGTCTCCTTGAAGCTGTCTGACAGCCAGCGGTTCCTCAGGACGGCGAGCACCGAGGATGGAGGATTCTCCAGGTCCTCGAAGGCGTCCATGAGTATGAAGTCCAGCACAATATCGAAGAAGCTCATGCACACCACCTGTGAGAGGGCAGGGATGCTCTGAAGGCTGCAGGCCCACTGTCCAGATGGGAAGACCGAGTCCAGAGAGGTGCAGGTGCGTGAGGGCCTGGGTGGGAACGCACGGGTGAGTGGGCACATCTCCGGGCCACAATGGGCTGCAGCTGGGGCTGTGTCCCCCACAGCCGGGGCCCACAGCAGGGCAGGGACCAAAGGCTCGCAGCAGCGATGGGCCCATCTCAGGCCTCGGAATCAAGGCAGAGCTCCGCACAGGCACCCCCCTCCTTGCTCGAGGATCTCAGGTACAAGGGACCCCACGGCACTGGGGCTCAGCATAAACCAACTCACCCCACGGCCCTCCAGCTCCAGTCGCGTGGTGGCCCAGGTCTCGGGCCGCAGGGCATAGACCATCATCTCCTCGTAACTCTCCAGGAAGCCTTTGGGGCTCTGTGGGGAGAAGCACAGCCTGTTCTGGTCATGAGAGAGGCTCCAAGACTCACTTGGACGAGATCCACAGGAACAGGCCTGTGGATGGACAAGCCAAGGCAGGGCTGAAGTCGATCCTTGAGCGGCGGCCTTGGAGAAAACCGGGCAAGAAGTGTCCTCTGCCCACAGCAACGTGCCTCTCAGAGACCGGGGCACGTCCAGGAGAGATCCGACAACAGCACACCCCGCAACATCTCAGACCAACTCACAGCTGAGTACCAAATGCCTCCCAAGAGATGCACACACACGACAGCATGAGCTCACTTTGCAAAGATGCGTGCGGACAGGAGGTGGAGTCAAGCAGCCAAAGATTAAAATCTCCATGCCCCTGGGTGTCACTGGTGAAATGGGAGAAGCTATGGCCCACACTCCTGGGCCTATTCTGGGGGAGTCAGTGAGCTCATGCACGTAACACAATCAGCCCGGTGCCTGGACCTTGACGATGAATAGTGTCTAACACCTGCCGCTACTCGGCACACAGGATAGATCCTGCGCTCTCTGGGGCCGGGAGGTTCAGCTG
>NC_138382.1:74367529-74378700 GCF_054177405.1 Leptonychotes weddellii | reverse complement strand
GAGAGAGAGGGCACAAGTGCGAGCGGGATGGGGAGGGGGCAGAAGGAGAGGAAGCCCGGTCGAGGGTTCAATCCCGTGACCCGGAGATCATGACCTGAGCCAAAATCAACAGACAGACGCTTAACTGACTGAGCCACCCACGCGTTCTGGGCTTTCTTTCTTTTTTTTTTTTTTAAACAGAACCAAATAAAAGTTACAAAAATTAAAATTAAAAAAGGCAAGGTGGCGGGGCGCCTGGGTGGCTCAGTTGTTAAGCGTCTGCCTTCGGCTCAGGTCGTGATCCCAGGGTCCTGGGATCGAGCCCCGCATTGGGCTCCCTGCTCCACGGGAAGCCTGCTTCTCCCTCTCCCACTCCCCCTGCTTGTGTTCCCTCTCTCGCTGTGTTTCTGTCAAATAAATAAATAAAATCTTAAAAAAAAAAAAAAAGGCAAGGTGGGAAGAAAACTTAAAAAAAGCTACCTTCTCAGCTTTGGTCATGAGGCCCGTCACCATCTGCCGGCCAACCTCTCCGAAGAAAAGCTGGTTGCTCTTGTCTTCTAGAAGACCCTAAGGAACGAGGAAGGGAGGGGAGCGAGCTGGCGGAGAGGTCAGTGGAATGGGGCGGGCAGGTGACCCATCTGAGCAGAGGAGCCGGGTGTGGCAGCAGGGCCTGGCAGACCTGTCCGACCACCCCAGCCCAGGCTCTGTCCTCTCCAGGTGCCCCTGACACCCACCTCGAAGGCTTGCCGCACACAATGCAGCTTGGCCAGAAAGTCCTGGTCACTGTAGCAGCCCAGCAGCTCAGTCCTGAGGAGAAACACAGTCAGTCATTCCCCCTGGGACCTATCCAGCAATGCTCTCTGGGTCAGGGTGAAGCCCCAAGTGTTCCTACCTCAGCCGGGCAGTATGGCCTTGGGCAAGTGCCTGCCCTCCTCTAGGCCTCGGTGCCCCCCAAACCCAAGGGAAGGGGCCGACCGGACGCTCTCTGAGGGTGTGTTGTCCTCAGTGGTACTGAGGGCAGCTGGTGGGTCTGGGCCCTGGGAGTCGGGCTGACCTTGGCCTCCTTCAGGCCCCAGGCAGCAAAGGACCCTCACTGGCAGAGGACTGGAATGACCTACCTGCTCCCAGCTATCACCCATTCTGGGGCACCTGCAGCGCCCCCTCCCCGGTCTGGCTCCCCTCATTCACATTGGTAACCAGGACTCTCAACCATTTTCAGTCAGTGAACTTTAAACACACGTACTTAAATCCAGAGTCATGGCCAGAAGCCAAGTTCTGAGTTTCATATCAAACGGCAAAATTGATTTAAGATGGATCAGAAACCTAAATATGCCACAGATGAGGAAGCTGAGGCTGAGGGGGGTTAAGCAACTCGTCCAGGGCCACACGCTCGGAAGTGACAGAACCTGGAAGGAATCAGGTTTGTGTGTCCCCCAGGGCCCGGCTGGCTTCAGGGCTGCCGCTAAGACGGATGACTTCAGGACACAGGGCTTTGGAAGAGAGCCCACTGTGTTTCTGTGGTTAGATCCCCGTGATAACTTAGAAGAAGTAGAAACAATTATTATTTAACTAATTAATTATATTAGTTTGCGGTTGTTAGTTGTAGGCCTGCCTGTCTTTGAACTCCAGGCCTTTCTAGACCCTCCACGGCACGGGCGGGAGCTGCCGCCAGAGCACCACGGTCCTCACCGAGCTCTCCAAGGGGGACAGGGCCCACCCCACCTGCCCCTGCTCCCCGCCTCCTTCCCCACACGCTCGCCTGAGGGTCCGGCAGGGCACTTTCCCCTCCTTCACCAGCTGTAGGGCCTCCTCATAAGCAGCAGCCGGCCTGGAGAGTGGGATCAGGTCATCTCCTGCCTGCAGGGACTCAAAGAGCTGGGGGAGGGTGCACAGGAAGAGGAAGGTGGCGTCACCGCCTGTGTCCGCAGCATCCCAAGGCGTGAGGGTGCCTGCCCGGGGGACGCCCTAGAGGACAACCTCTCAGAGGGGATGCCAGAGGGAACATTGACCCAACAGGCAAGAGGCCTCAATCTGAGTCTGGCTCTGGCCCTCAGCATCCCCATCTCCGCCAGGGGCCCAACCCAAAGGGACCATCTACTGGACAGGTGCCCACATCTTCTCACGCCAGGCAGGCGGCTGGGCCTGACACACGTGGCCATGGCAGGAGACTAATGCCAAGCAACGAGCGTGCAGTCTAAGAAGGGAGAGGTCAGTGTGCGCTGGAGCCACGGGGGTGGAGACCCCGACCCTCACCCACAGGACCCAGGACCCCTGGCTTCTCACACCTCCCTGTCCCTGGCAAGTGCATGGGGTCCCCAGGGAGCGGCACTTGGGGACTGCCAAATTCTGCTCCTCTCAGAGGAAATGCCTTCACTTTCCCATGACTGAGTACTCATGGTGAGAGTCCCACAGGGGCCCGGGCTTCACTCCACCCCACCCTCCCTCTCTGCCCCTCGACCCCGCCCCCCATCACCTCGGTAGCAGAGAAGAAGGAATCCTCGGAGGTCAGGCTGTCCTCATCATCCGCCTGTAGACGCAGGGAGCCCTCGGTCAGGGGCAACATGAGGGTCCTCTCTGGGAAGAGCAGGAAGAGAAGGGCTGAGCTGAGACTCCAAAATCACCGGGCTTTTTGGAATGCACACATGCAAAGCGACCGACCGGATTCTGGGCTGGCTGTTGCCGCTGATCCCACAGCTCCTGTGTACTGAACACGTATGCATGAAGATTCTGGGCTCATGGCCCCAAATGAATGGCTTCTCTCGATGCTACAGCATCGTTGGAGGTGGGCACAGTTAGGTGTGGAAGGGGGCTCCTGAGGGGGACTGCCCACGGCCACAGAGCTGCACCCCGAGGCCCGATGGCCCCTGAACTCTGCATGGGCAGGCTCTGCTGTACTGTGTGGCCCTGGGCAAGCTGATTCCCCTCTCTGACAAACGGAAACTTAGCCACTGATGACAAAGAGCTCAAGGGAACGCACCGGCCACTGACTCAGTGTTTCTAGACTCACCCGCTCAAGGGCTGTGGGAGTCTGGACCTTCAGAGGGCACTCAGGAAATGTCTGTCGAACAGATAAGCAGAGACCATGGCCTTCAAGGCCCCACCAGCCTTCTCTGCCACACGAGGAGGCCAGAGTAGGCCAGGGCTCCTCTTCAGGTAAAGTCACTTGGGGACAGGCCGTGGGAGGGTGTGTCGCTGTAGCCGGCCCCTGACAGGCCTGTGTCACCACCGGCAGAGCTGGGGAGCTGGACACAGGAGTCGGCTGACAGCACCCAAAGAAGGGTCCCAGGGTCCACTCACTGCAGGGGGTCTGGCACGCCGTGGGCACCAGGAGAACACTGGCCATCCAGCTCACAGCTTCATTCTCTCTCCCTGATGTCACGCACCTTGACCTCAGTCGGGGGCGGGGGGGAGGGGGCAACAGCAAGAGCTGTTTTCGACTAACCTCCATGAGCCACCCCTTCTGCCTACCTGGTGCCACAGAAAAGGGCTCAAACCAAAGGCCTGGAACCCAACAGGGGAGATGCTGACACACACATCTGAAGGCCTGCTCCCCAGGGGACGGGCCAAGGCACAACATCAGGGGACTTCCGGGGCCTCGTCAAGCCCTGCTCCTGCCTACTACGTATAAAAGAACACCTTTGGGGTGCCTGGCTGGCTCAGTCAGTTAAGCGTCTGCCTTCAGCTCAGGTCATGGTCCCAGGGTCCTGGAATTGGGCCCCACGTTGGGCTCCCTGCTCAGCAGGGAGTCTGTTTTTCCCTCACTCTCCCTCTGTGCTCTCTCTCTCTCTCTCAAATAAATAAAGTCTTAAAAAAAAAACGCCTAACCCTTAAGGCCTCAGTTTCCCCACCTACGTATAAGGCACTGATCAAATGAGGTCCAAAGGCTCTGAGGATTCTGAGGGACCCATACCCCAGTTCTCTTGCCACCTCCCACCTCCACCCTGCCCCCACCCCGTCCCACTCCAGCCCGCAACCAGGCCAGCTCACCAAGGTCCAGCAGCATGCTGTCGGCCGGGAAGGTGGACCCAAACTCCTCCTGCAGGTGGTAAGCCCGGTGCAGCAGGGACTCCAGCTTCTCTGCAAACTCCCTTCGCTGTGACTCTGGCTGCCAGGAAAACAATGAACTTCAACCCAGGCCCTCCACACTCCCCAGGCCTACGGTCCCTCCTCACCACTGATGGGGGGAAAAGGGGAGCAGGCTCTGGGGCCCAGCAGCAAGAGTACATGTCTAGACCTGAGCTGCCCAATACAGGAACCACCAGCCCCATAAAGCGAACAAGCAGCTGAAATGTGGTCTGTCCCAACGGAGATGTGCCCTAAGTACAAACACATGCCGGGTTTCAAATACTTAGTACCAAGAAACCACAAACAAACAAAAACACTCTAAAATTTCTCAGGGACGCCTGGGTGGCTCAGTCAGTTAAGGGTCTGACTCTTGGTTTTGGCTCCGGTCCTGATCTCAGGGTCATGGGATCAAGCCTCACATCAGGCTCCATGCTCAGCAGGGAGTCTGCTTGAGTTTCTCTCTCCCTCTGCCCCTTTCCATTCTGAGCGCGCGCGTTCTCTGTCAAATAAACAAATATTTAAAAATAAAACAAGGGGCGCCTAGGTGGCTCAGTCGGTGAAGCGTCTGCCTTTGGCTCAGGTCAGGATCGCAGGGATTGAGCCCCATATCAGGCTCCCTGCTCAGCGGGGAGCCCGCTTCTCCCTCTCCTCCCTGCTCATGCTCTCTCTCGCTATCTCTGTCGCTATCTCTGTCTCTCTCTCTCAAATAAGTAAATCTTTAAATAAATAAAATATCTCAATGATGCTCCATGTTGATCACATGTTGATACGATAATATACTCCATATACTAGATTACATAAAATGTATTATTAACGGATGCCTGGGTGGCTCAGTCGGTTAAGCATCCGACGCTTGATCTGAACTCAGATCTTGATCTTGGGGTCGTGACTTCAAGGCCCGCCTACTTGACATAAACAAATAAGAAAATGTATTATTGGGCACCTGGGTGGCTCAGTTGGTTAAGCGTCTGCCTTCGGCTCAGGTCATGATCTCAGGGTCCTGGGATCGAACCCCGCATCAGGCTCCCTGCTTGGCGGGGAGCCTGCTTCTCCCTCTCCCTCTACTGTTCTCCCTGCTTGTGCTCTCTCGCTCTGTCAAATAAATAAATAAAATCTTTAAAAAAAAAAAAAAAAAGAAGGCAGACAGGATCCCAGAAAGAGCTGGGTTCAAATTCCACTGTTACTATGAACCGTGTGTGCTTGGGAAAGTATTGTACCAAAGACACAACAGCCTGTGGTTCAATGACCTCCCCCTGCCCTTGGCTTCCGGGCTGGTATGTGGAAAGAAGGAGGCACTGCACCTTTGATCCCAGGAGCTTCTCGGCCAAGGGGCCAGGCACAGGTAGGCCCACCTCTGTTTTCTACCAAGGCTGCCAGATCCTGCACCTGTATGTAACCAGACCCCAGGGAGGAGCCGGGGGCCGGTTTAGGCCTGAGGCCACTGGGGACAGAGCTGGAAGAGCTCAGAGGAGGATAGGAGATGTGGTCTGTCCCAACCATTTCCCCAATGCTGGAAATGGTTCTTGCACCAAGTGCTCGCCCTGGACCAGGCACCTTGCTGTTCAGCCTTGCAGCATCCTTGAAGGCTGGCATGGCTGTGACCCTGATTCACAGAGAAAACTCAAGGATGTTAAGTGGCTCAGCTCACTCAGCTAGAGCCCCAGCAGAGCCCATGGAGCCCCGGGACCCACTATCCGATTTGCTCAATTCTCTGATAGGACCTGACCCCGTACGGTGCGGCTGGCACAGCCCCGTAGCTTTGGCAGAGGTCTGTGTGCTCTTTCTCGGTGAAGTGGTCTTGGGTTAGGGACCGGTTTCTTGGATGTCACACCCAAAGGGCAAAGGACAAAAGAGAAAAGATACACTGAGCTCATTGAAATAAGAACTTTTGTGCGTCAGGGGTGCCTGGCTGGCTCAGTCGGAGGAGCGTGCAACTCTTGATCTCAGGATTGTGAGTTTGTGCTCCACGTTGGCTGTGAAGCCTACTTAAAATTAAAAAATTAAAAAAAAAAAAATACAAAAGATTAAAAGAGAAAAACTTTTGTGCTTCAAAGGATGCCATCAGGAAAGTGAAAAGACGATCCACAGAATGGGAGAAAGTATCTGCAGATCCTATCTCTGATAAGGGACTTGTATCTCGAATATATAAAAAACCCTTACAGGGCGCCTGGGTGGCTCAGTTGGTTGGGCGACTGCCTTCGGCTCGGGTCATGGTCCTGGAGTCCCGGGATCGAGTCCCGCATCGGGCTCCCTGCTCGGCGGGGGGTCTGCTTCTCCCTCTGACCCTCCCCCATCTCATGCTCTCTCTATCTCATTCTCTCTCTCAAATAAATAAATAAATAAAATCTTTATAAAAAAAAAAAAAAACCCTTACAATTCAATACTAAAAAAACATAACCACTTGTCTGTGGATAGACACTTGGGTTGCTTCCATATCTTGGCTACTGTAAATGCAAGTATCCATCCACAGATGAATGGATAAAAAAGAAGTGGTATACATATACACCGGAATATTATTCAGCCATAAAAAAGAATGAAACCTCGCCATTTGCAACCACATGGATGGATCTACAGAGTAGAATGCTAAGTGAAATAAGTCAGAGAGAGAAATCCCATATGATTTCACTCATATGTGGAATTTAAGAAACAAAACGAACAAACAGAAAAAGAGACAAACAAAAAAACAGACTCTTAAATATGAGTCCATTTATAGAAAAGTCCAGAACAGGCCAATCTATAGAGATGAAAAGTAGATGAGGGGTGGGCTGGGGCTGTGTCTGACGGAGAGTGTCTGATGAAGCATATGGGACTCCACGGGAACATGATGAAAATGTTCTAAAATTAATTGTGGTGACGAACACCCAACTCTGAATATACTAAAAGCCAATGAATTGTACAATTCAGAATTGAACTGAAATGAATTTTATGGTATACGAGTAATATTCCAATAAACCTGTTAAAAATTTTTCTTAGGGGCGCCTGGGTGGCTCAGTTGGTTGGGCGACTGCCTTCGGCTCAGGTCGTGATCCCGGAGTCCTGGGATCGAGTCCCGCATCGGGCTCCCGGCTCGGCGGGGAGCCTGCTTCTCCCTCTGACCCTCCCCCCTCTCATGCTGTTTCTCTCTCTCTCTCCCTCTCTCTCTCTCAAATAAATAAATAAATAAAATCTTTAAAAAAAAAATAAATAAATAAAAATTTTTCTTAGGATAGAAAAATGCCCGGAAGGACACCAAGCGGTTGTGTCTGGATGAAGGGTTATAGAGATCGTTTACTGAGCACCTACTTTGCACCAGGATCCTAGGGCTGGCAGTGGCATCCCGCCAAGGGCCCCAGTGCTCAGGGAGGCCGAGGGCCTCATCACACAACAGGAGCTGCCCGATCAAAGATCAAAGACTGGACGCTTTCCTCCCCCACTCTTTTCTCTATCTGTAGTTCTCACTATTCTATGAGGAATACTTCATTGCTTTCACGATAAGATCAATAAAGTTCTAGAATTTTAAGATGTAGTATTAGCAATTGATACCGTTTTGGAAATAGAGCTGTCTCCCTTCCTTTCCATGACCTAAAACCCTCCTGCAGGCCTCTACTGTCTGACCACAGATAGCAGATACCTGATGCAGCTGTGCCCTTGGGTCCCGGAGGCTTGGTCACCCTCTGGGGGCATTTCTCCGATGTCCTCCATCCTGTAGCTACCGTGCTCCTGCTTGTGTGGCAGGCCCTGAGCTGATGTTCCCAGCTGGGGTACAGGACACCATACCTTCAAGTTGTTACCAGCTGCGCCAGGCATGTCCTCATCCTAGTGCTGCAAAGTGTTCCCCAGGCTCCCCTACCAACTGGCTTATGACCCACCAAGGCACTGGTGGAGGAAGCATGGGATGGGGCAATGGGCAGACAAACTCCCCTCCCAGTCCTGCCTCACATCGTATCACTGCCCTACCCCACCCAAGCTGGGGTGACGCTTGCCGGTTATCCCGTACCATGGTTCTAGGTTCTGCGAATCCTAAGCTCTGGACACACTCCTCACCTGTGCAACCAATTCCCTGGGTTAACCTCCCTTTTTAACACCTGAAGTTGATCCTGACGGACTCTCCAGATACTATCAGAGTGCTCCCCAAAGAGCCCCAACTTTGTCCTCGTTCCAGCAGAGGACAGGAGCTCATAGGGCTTTTTTTTTTTTAATACATAAAAGCATAAAGACTAAAACAGAAACAGTCCACAATCCTACCACCTATATAAACCCTGCCCATAAGCATAGCTAAAAATTAGGAAGGCCAAACAATAAAGTACAATAAAAGCCTTTTTCCACCTTTCCCTGTCGAACCAATCCTCACAGATCACTGTTAACAGTTTCCTGAGTTGTCTGTCCAGAGGAAAGTAAAAACACACATACACACCACCAGTTACACATTCGCACACGTATGCATGGATAGATGTCTTTCTGAACACGTTTACACACGGGTCACGCTATACACATTCCCCATCTTGCTTTTTTTCACTTGATGACATACTGTGGAGACAGCAGCCTATCAGCCTATGCAGATTTCCCTAGTATCATACTCCAGACCCCTACGGATGGGCACGCAGATCGTTTCCAGTTTTTTCTGGTTTTTCACTGTTACAAGATAATGCTTCAGTAAATGTCCATCCAGGACACAAACATTTTTTAATGTTAGCTTTTTTTCGCTTTATTTCTCTTTTCTGATATTGAAATAAATAAATACTGACAGTGCCAAAAAAAAAAAAAAAATGTCTAAAGAAAGGACAAGACAAAGGCTGTGAGATCCACTCAGCTGAACGCAGGCTACTTTCCGCCAGTCCTTCATAAAATGCACCTTCTCCTCACATAGTTGGGACTGGGGTGTGATCATCCCCTGGATTACTGAGTGATTACCACACGTCAGGCATGGTAAGGCACTAAGCACCTTACGTGTGTATTTTCCTTGGGTGGATTGACATCCTGGTGGAATGTCACCTGGTGGAACTGCCACCATCCAGGAGCACAAGGGACCACCCAGCAGAAGGCAGGGCTGCTACACTCCCTCCCAAAGGTTGGCTGCCTCTCTGCACCCCCTCCAACCTTCTCCATGGCTGGGAGCTAAGAAGGACGCGGGAGAGGACAACCTACCTCAGACAGTACCTCCGAAGCAGTCTCGGGGTTCCGCAGGCTGTCCCCTGGTGTGGGGGTACTGCTGTCCCCTCGCTGCCCCACGCTCAGCGCCTGCTCCCACTTCTGCAGAGCCTCCTCGAACAGCTCCATGCCTGAGCACGGGCGGGAAGACAAGGGAGAGTCTGACCTCGGCAGAGGAGAGCAGCCGGGCCCCACACTCAAGATGGGGTCAGAAGGGCAAGGAGGCAGGAGGACACAAAAGGACAGAAACGGTCAGGACTGTGTGAGCCGGCTCCTAGTCACTTTTCCAAGGCGGCTCAGTTTACAGGCCGCCACTCAGACCGGATTTGTTCCTAGAGACTGTCCCCCATCCACAAATGGCTAGAAACCCTCGAATGAGGGTTTTGGGGTCGGGAGTGGGGTTCCAAACCAGCACCTGGGAAGGTGTCCTGAGTCCAGCCTGGGCTCCCGGGAGGAGGCCATTCTTCCCCCAACTCTGCCCCAGAAGAGGCCCCATGGCTGGCCTCCTGGCCAGTACCTTGCATGTAGAGACTCTCTGCGTTGCTATCACCGGTAGTCACAGACTCTTCCATCCCTCTGGTGTCCCACGGTCCTGAGCACGCAGCCGTCGGGCTGGATGAGTTCACTGCTACCATCTGGGCACCAAGCAGCACAAGGACCCAAGGGCAAGGGGTAAGGCCCTCCCAGACCCTTTGTAGGACCCAAGCCCCTCCCACTGCCTGGTCCTATGTCACACACCCTCTCCTAAGACCACCCCTGAAGCCAGCCCCTGGCACGCGGCCAAGCCCTCAGCAGGGCCTGGTCCCACCAACTTTAAGCACCCGGCGGCACTTTTACAGAAACTGCAGAAGTGGGAGGAAAGAGACCAATGGCCATCCCAGAAACCAGCAGCTTCCTACAGAAGCTGTCCTGGGCCCGTTCCCTGCTCTGGCACTCTGTGACTGGGGGGACTAGGAAGACTGAGGGAGCTCCCACCACCACAGGACAGGGCAGCACCCACATTCGCCACACTTCTCACCCTGCTGGGATGTGGGCTCCTCCAGGGCAAGAGCCCGCTCTTGCTCACCCCTGGGTTCCCAGGGCAGAGCCGGGCTCAGAGCTCACTGCACAAAGCGGTCACTAGATGAACGAATGAGCCCAAAGCCACTCCCCAGGAGAAAATATGCTTCTCTTTGTCTCATTTATCTCTTTATCTTCAACAGAGTCCCTGGCACAAAGCAGACGCCTGCTCCGTGTCTGATGAATGAATGAATGAACTTTCATAGACAAGTCTCTTCCCCACAAGAGACCACCCACCTCTCTTCTGCCCCTATCCACCTCTCTCTCACCAAAGCCTGGCCCTCGGTTAGTGAGCAGTGACAATCTCGGAAAGCCTGTGTGGACAGATGAGACACCGAAGGAAATCTCTCCTGTCTTCCTTCCAGTCTGTCAGCTCCCCGAGGGCAGAGATTAGAGCCTCCTCGGTACCCGGGCCTGAGCCCAGAGCCCCTGGTGCCCTGCCCTGGCTATTTACCGAAGCCAAGCTGTGGGAGGAGCCTGAGTGCTTGCTGGGCTCGATGGAGGAGATGCCACTCAGAGTGTCGTTGCTCTTGCTACTGGGGCTCTGCATCCTCCGGCTGGAGTAGCCTGCGAGCAACAGGAGGGCAAGGGTCACGCAGCCTTCGAGTCCGGCCTTTGCACAGGCTGTTCCCACCTCCAGCAACCCCCCCCCTCCTCATCTGGGAGCTTGCCCTACATACCCTTCTAAGTCAGGGGGACGGCAGAGCGCCCACGTGCGTGCACTTAGCAGAGCGCTACGCCCCTGCCTGTCATCCTGCTCACTACCGTATCCCTGTCGCCCAGCACAGGGCCTGGCCCAGAAGGCCCCGGACCTGCCAGGTAAGCCAGAGAATGAGGTCTGGCGACTTCTCCGCCTATTTCTCACTCAGTCTCCCCTGCGAAGGAATTCTCCTCCTTCCAAAAAGAATTTGAGACAATGGCTTCTTTAACTACAAAACATT